>NC_071510.1:107474992-107787658 GCF_027887155.1 Malaclemys terrapin pileata
TTTCCAGTGCTTAACTACCCTGACAGAAAGTTTTTCTTAATGTCCAACTTAAGCTGCAATTTAAGCTAATTGCTTCTTGTCCTATCCTCAGAGGTTAAGAGAACAATTTTTCTCCTTCCTCCTTGTAACAGCCTTTTATGTACTTACCATGTCCCCTCTAAGTCTTCTCTTCTCCAGACTAAACAAACCCATTTTTTTCCAATCTTCCCTCATAGGTCATGTTTTCTAGACCTTTAATAATTTTTGCTGCTCTTCTCTGGACTTTCTCCAGTTTGTCCACATCTTTCCTGAAATGTGGCAACCAGAACTGGACACAGTACTCCAGCTGAGGCCTAATCAGCATGGAGTAGAGTGGAAGAATTACTTCTCATGTCTTCTTGGATTAGTCCCACTAATACATCCCAGAATTATGTTTGCTTTTTGCAACAGTGTTATACTGTTGACTCCTACTTAGCTTGTGATCCACTAGGACCCCCACTGTAAATAACCATTGTAAATAAAATTGCACACAATGCTTTACCAGAAAGTCTTCAAGCTGTTTCTGGGGCTAGAAAGTACGTAGAAGCGAGTGCGCACACCACAGTGGAAAAGCATTTACTCATGAAAGTTGCTCTATTAAAGCCAAGAAGGCTACTCATGTGAAGTAATGCTACTCAGCATAAGTAAAGGTGGGAGAATCGGTAATGTAAGTGTATGTGGAATTTTTTTTTTCTAATTTTTCATAATTATTATGAGATCATTTAGAGGCCTGTTTCTCAATTCAAGTGCACTATATATTTTCCCCCTTCTTTTCCTAGCCTTTTGTATGAATTTTGTGAGCACAATTTTCAAATGTGGAAATCTTAATAGGACCTTCAAACGCTACATTTGAACCTACAGAGTGGCACTTTGGCACATCAGGCAAGATTCTGATCTGTTTAGTAAAATTTTGCAAATTGATGTCAATGGAGTTACTCACACTGGTGTAACCACGATCAGAATCTAAATTGAAAATGATTGTTTTGCCTTATGATTAAGGGTCCATTAACAAATCTCCATTGGAAAACCGGGGGTCAAATTCTTCTCTCAGATATATCAGTGTAAATCTGGAGTAACAATGGTGGGAGAGAAGAATCTGCTCTAGGTATGTGGACTCAGTAACAAGTAATACAATTCCCATCATTGCTCCTGGGAGATGCCTAGTTAAATCTTGAATCATACTTAAGGCTGCGATTCTTTCATGGAGGTCGCAGAAGTCATGGATTCAGTGACTTTCTGCAACCTCCGTGACTTCTGCAGCGGTTGGTGTGGCTGACTTCAGAAGCTGCATGAGTAGCTGGCCAGCTGCTCAGGTGCCCCATGGCCAGCTGCACCTGCTGCTGCTGGAGCAACCTGGGGCCAGCTGCTCTAGCAGTCCCCGGGGTCAGCCACACCGACTGCTGCTCGGGAGCCCCAGACACTTGGTTCCGGGGACCACACAAGCAGCAGCCGGTGTGGCTGGTCCCGGGGACCATGCAAGCAGCGGTCCTAGGGGCTACCCCAGGGACGGCCACACCGGCTGCTGTTCGAGCGGCCCCGGGGAGTGCCTGAGCAGCAGTCCTGGTGGCTGATATGGGGCCAGCTCCACCGGCTGCTTCTCAGGTTCCCGGGGACCGCCGGAAAAGAAGCTGGTGTGGCTGACTCTGGAGAGCGTCCGAGCAGCAGCGGTCCCTGGGCAGCTGGAGCAGTGGCCCCGGGGTGCCGGGAGGCTGTCCAGAGGGTGGTCCCCGGGAGCATTAGCCGGGGGCCGTTAACCCGCAGCAGTGGAGCAGGGCCTCTCCCAGCAGGGGCCCCTGGAGCAGCGGGGGCCTAAAAGTAGAGATTTAGTCAGGGAAATTTTTGGTAAAATTCATGGACAGGTCACATGCTAAGTTCCCTCTAATCTGCGCTACTGCGCAGCTGCCTATTAAGCCCTGCACAGGGCCTCAGGGCTGCAGTGGGGAGAGATGCCTCAGACTTGCTGTGGCCGGAGGAGAGGCACCCTTCCCCCAGCCGCAACCCAGCCCCAGCATGGACCTGCAGTGGCGGGGAGAGGCGCCTCTCCCCGCCGGGCCAAGCATGGACTTGCCCCGGACTTGCTGTGTCCAGGGGAGAGGCCCTCTCCCCCACCCAGCCCAGGTGCTGCTTGAGGGAGAGAGAGCTTGGGGGAGTCCTCTCTCCCCACTGTAGCCCCTGGGCAACCTGCACTCCAAACCCCTCATTCCTGGCCCCACACCATAGCCTGCACCCCCAGCCGGAGCCCTCATCCCCCTGCACACCAACCCTCTGCCCCAGCCCTGAGCCCCTCATCCCCGGCCCCACCTCAGAATCCTCACCACCCCACAGCACAATCCTGAGCCTCCTCCCACATTCTAAACCCCTCGGCCCCACCCCCACCACATGGGTTTTGTTATGTGCACCAATATGGAGGTGATGTGTCACACATCACCTCCATATTGATGCACATAACAAAATTCATTCTGCACATGCGTGGGGAAAATTAGAGGGAACAATGGGCATAGGCCATGAATTTTTATTTATTGCCTTGACTTGTCCATGACTTATCAAAAATACCCATGACTAAATCTTAGCCTTAATCATACTGAAAGCAGAAAGCCAAATCCTGCTTGCCTTATTCACATGAGCAGACCAGCTGAAATCAGTGGGATCATTCACATGAGAATATGGCCCAAACAAACGTTCCAGAGAAATTAGATGTATTAACATTTATATGTAATGAATTTTTGGAAGGGAAGCACGCACTGCATCTGCCTGTTATGTAATTGACCTTAGGGGAGCTATTCTGATATTTTGACACAGTCCCCACTCTTCAGAAGAGTTAGCTTGTACCACCAAAGAGAAAACATAATGGAAGGAAGTAAACACATGTAAAAACCCAAAAATTTAAACATGAAGCCAGCTCAAAGAAACTCAGATTAAAGTAGCTGAAAATAAAAAAAGGGAAAGAAATGACCTTTAAGATAAAATTATCCTGGTGTCCTTTACTAAGATGTCCTTCTGATATTTATTGCAGGAAATAACCTCCAAGTGCTCCCTGAATCTACTGTTGTTTACAGAGGACTAGCTGCAAATATCTCCAGCAGTCTTCTAATGAAAATTATAGCACAAAACAGGCATTTTGCATTTCTTGTTTATTTGCAGCTGCAGGGAACAGAAAGTTAACGTATGTTTTATTAGTCAATACAAGATTTATTGAATCATCCAGGCTTTTATTTCTTTTGTGCGAGTAGGGTGGGTGCATTAATAAAACAACTATTACCTGCATTCTGCTTAGGGCATAACCCGAGAGCTGGCAATGTGAATATTGATTGTCTTAATGGGTGCCACAAGGAGAAATCGGTTAAAAAAAAAAAAAAAAAAACCTTCACAGAAGTGCACAAGATGTGATGATTCAGCTAAAAATATTGCTTTAAATCCATCTCAATAGCAAGTTTATCATGTTAGACAGAGGAAATTTCTTTTGGCTTCCTTAAGAAAGCAGCAGGGGGCAGCCTTGCAAACTATATCCAGTTCACCACTCTACTTTCCATTCCTGGGCCAAATGCCCAAAATGAAAACACGCAACATTTTTCAAATTAAAGGGTGCGGATGCTTTTTCTTTATATATACTTCTCAACAGCAATCTCAGTTTTTCAGTACAAGTCTCATTTGATCTAATAATACTACAAATAATTCCTGCCAATTAAAAATAGCCTTGTGGATATAATATAATGGATACAGCTACCATATGCACCAGAATGGGAACACACACATCTAAAAGGAGAAACCATGTGGAGACATAGCTTGCTGAGAGTGGATTGCAGAGATATGTTCAGTCTCCAAAGATCCTAGGCTACTGTTGACTTTTCCTAATCGTCTTGTACAGGCCTTTTTTCTAGAGAAACAATAACAGAGGAAGAGTCTTCAAACCACTAACTGTACGCAGTTAAAAACAGAGAGATTTATCACTTGACCTTTACTTTCCAGCCTGTCCTCTGTATTAACAAATCAGTACAACATGACAAAATGGCAAACAGATGGATAGAGAAACATTTATGATAAACTCAGCTCACTATGTTCAGTGAGCCAACTTCAATGTTTTCTTCTTCTTTGGGGTTTAGAAATGTCTTACGAAAAAGTTCAGTTTATGTCAACTTTTACATCAGTAAGGCTCACAGAGAGTAATCAGTTCTACAATCACTTCATACAGCTATGTTTCCTTTCCCTTGAAACACTGGGAATAGCCCTTTGTGCTACAATACTATGTATAAATCTGACCCTTATCACACAGCTCAATACAATATACCTGTGTATGAGGAAACCAGAAGACTTCCAAGGCTATTTTCTGCTCTTAAGTTACAGCAGTGCATCTCCAAGCAGTGTATGGAGAAGCACGGTGTAACTGAATGCAGAAATAGCCAACATTAAGAACAAAATCAAACAGAGATGTTTTAAAATATAATAAGCCAGATGGTCCAAATCAGTGGGATTGGGCAGATTTCACTAAGAGCTGAATTTTGTCCTGTGTGTGTCTAGAACATTTGGGTTGCTACTTTATAACATAATGTTTGATTGAATTTTAAAGAAGAAACCTTTGAACTACAAATTCAAAAGCACTTGAACTTTCGTTTTAAATGAGCTGGGAATAATTTAGTAGAATAAAACATCTGGTAATAATCCAAATTTTATAGTTCTCAGTCCTTTAAGCCATGTTTTTACTTAGCCCAAGTAACAAGCTCAGACCTGCAAAATATTAGTTGCACATTACTATTACTATACACGTAAATATACAAACATTATAGGGAATTCATATTTGCCATGAAAAAATACTCTACATATGAGGTAACTCATTATGGGGCATTATTATTGTTATTTACATCCTGCTTCTTCATTCTATTGCAATTGTGCCTCAGAACTGCAATCAGGACCCCACTGTACTATGACAACATTTCCCAAACTTTTGAAAATTGAGCCCCCTTCAGGAAAATGAAACCAATCATGCCCTCAAATCATATGTTGTTATAGGCCTACACTTCTTACTTTATATATATTCCACATCCCTATCTTTCCCTAGCAGCCCCCCCTCCACACACAAATGCTTTCCAAAGATGTAACTCTTCATAATATGATACTTCCTCTCTTTTCCTGCATGGTCTGAGCAGTGACATAGTTAACAATATTGACATTAAAAGTATCATCACTGGGCACTTGAGTTAGCACCCACTGAAATGAATGGGGCAATTCACACGTCAGAGATATTGTTTCAGGTTCTCTGCAAACTCAAGCAGTCATCACTACATTGCTTACACTCTGGTTATGGTGTGAAAGTCTTCATTACAACAGAGGAAAACAAACCAGAAATTCTCTCCCATAGGAAATTATAATATTTCAACATTCGTTTTCATCCTGTATCAGGATGAAAAGTTGAAATATTGGAAATTTTCAATTTGGAAGTACCAAAACATTTTGTTTTCTATTTGAAATAAACATTTAGTTTTGGTTTGTTGAACCAAACTGCAACATTTAGCTTTGAGTTCATTCAACATTAGACTGCAATCACCTATGGTGTGATGGTGCCTCATAGGAGTGGTATATCAGATACCTCTTGTACCCTATGGACTGGGCTCCCTGGCCAGACATCTCCCATGATGCACCCCAGTCATGTGATTCCCATGTTGTAGCAAATGACTCAGTAAAAGGAAACCCCAGGGAATCATGAGAGATGTAATCCAGCCAAGGAGCTTGGACCATAGGAGAGAATGGGGGCATGAAACACCTGAACCACAACATCCATGAGGCGCTGCATCACAAAATATTTTGGTTCACTTTAATTGAAATATTTTGATTTGGGTTGAACTGACCTGAAATAAAATATTTTGTTTTGATTTTCCCAACAGAAATCTTTTTTTGTCAAAAATCAAAATATCACTGTATAAAATTTCAATTGTGTGGAAACCGTATTTTCTATTAAAAACAAATCAAATATTTTCAGGGGGAAATTCCTGACCAGTTGTATTCCACTGTACATAACAGCTAGAATTACTCTTTGAAAAAAAAAAAAAAGAAAATGGTGACTCGAGAGCAACTGAGAAATCTGTCCATGCCCCCTCATCCAACTACTCTTTTGTGACATGACATACTGTATGAAACACTGTACAAACACCACAAACACAGTCCTTGTCCCAAGGACCCTGCAGTTGAAATTCTATTCTATCGTCCGTGACCACAGAGGGCTCTCTGTGTTTCTGGACTATGCAGATTCACCAGCCATTTGACCCCACAATGTGGGGATGCCACATCCAGAAGTGTGACTGTTAGGCTGCAGTGGAGCCAGAAGAGAGGATTTTCCCATGGAGATTCTCACTGTGAATCCCCATTGCTTGAACTGCGCACCAGGGAAAGGATTTACACCTATATGGCGTATGGGCGATTTCTCCTTGAGCTGAGTTTTAAATGTGAGAGATGCTTTCTGTGGTGAATTTAGAATAAGCTCTATCATATGATTTTTTTTCTTTGCTGTAAATTATGTCCTCTTTGCATTTATGATAACAGTGAAGAATAGACAGCTGTTGAGGGATACAGTTTACCATGTTATGTCCACTGAAATAATCTGGGCTGCTAAGTGATACAGTAACTCCTCGCTTAACGTTGTAGTTATGTTCCTGAAAAATGCTACTTTAAGCGAAACGATGTTAACCGAATCCAATTTCCCCATAAGAATTAATGTTGGGGCAGCAGCTGCCTCTCTCCATCCTGAGCCCTGTAGTATCCCCCCCTCACACACACACACCATGGAAATGGGGTAAAGAAACAGGGGGCAGGAGTGGGGGAGGGGGACACCCTGACATTATCCCCTCTCTTTCCCCACCCCTTGCACAGCAAGCAGAAGGCTCCTGGGAGCAGCTCCAAGGCAGAGGGCAGGAGCAGCACAAGGCAGTGTGGGGAGGGACAGCTGAACTGCAGGCAATTGATATCCTGCTGGGCAGCTGCTGCACAGGGAACTTAGGGGACTGGGGAGCTAATAGGGAGGATGCCGGTCCACCCTGGTTCCAAGCCCCCACTAGCTAGCTCCAACGGGCTACTCTTCCTGCAAGCAGTGGACAAAGCAGGCAGCAGCCAAACAACGTTATAAGGGAGCATTGCACAACTTTAAATGAGCATGTTCTCTAGTTGATCAACAATGTAACAATGAAACAACGTTAACTGGGAGAACTTTAAGTGGGGAGTTACTGTAATTCATTACTGCAATGAAATTACCTCACAGAAAACAGGAGTTCCATTTAAAGGGAATGGAACACCAAAAGAGGTTCATTTTGGTCCCAATCCTCTTCTCAGCACCCTGCTCTGGGTGCTTTGGAAATGCACAAGGGGAAATGGGAAGGGAGCTACCCACCAGACCAGAGCCTTTTCACAGCTGTTGCTGTAGCCTCTAATTTCCTGCACCATGCAGCCTTCCTACTCCCTTCTGCAGGTGTCTGCGGGGAAAACAGGGGAAGGCCCAGCTATTGACACTCCAGCCAGACCCTTACCCTCTGCTGTCAGCTGACATACAGTACAGCTCAGCTCCTGACCAAGCAACAGGTGTATAGGCCCTACTGCATAGGCCCTCCCTCAACAACTGTTCCTACTTTGAACGGCAGAATCATCCTGGTTCACTGCTGATGGCTCCTTCATTGCCACCAGCCACAGGAAAAGGGGCTAGATTTTCCCTATATCTGGAGATTCATATTAACAAGTGTCCTCTGCATCAATACTTCCAAAAAGACTGAATGAAAGTAGCCGACTCATTAGCTGCTCACTTATTAAGGGATGTATGCAGCTGAAATAGAATTTTTACACTACTAAAGATGTTAGTCAAAAATGCATACTCTGATTAACCAGTTCCTCTAAAGTTGGAAGTTCAGTTATGCACCCAATGGACTAGAGCCTTTGAGTATTTCAGGGAAAGTGCCCGATTCCAGAAAATTCAGCTGGAGCTGAAAAGTGTTTGTGTTAGCTATAGGCAAGCCCTTTACAAAAACCCAGCATATTTGAAGCCCAATATTTTACCTCACACAGATATGCTACTTCTCAAAATATTCCTCATCTTGAAAATTTAAAATAATTATTCCTGCAGGCGTCCAAGAAAGAAGCCACTCGCCTGTTTAGGCCTATCAACTGTTCTATTACATATTCCT
Organism: Malaclemys terrapin pileata; assembly: GCF_027887155.1. NCBI lineage: Eukaryota > Metazoa > Chordata > Testudines > Emydidae > Malaclemys > Malaclemys terrapin. The sequence goes on from NC_071510.1 coordinate 107,483,167, forward strand.
TAAGGACTGTACTGCTAACGGTAAGTAGATAGGTATTTTACAAGTTAGCTCTAAATCAGACTCAGATATGTTCAAACAATTAATTTATTGTATTTCCCTGAGATTTTAATCCCAAAATTCCCACCTGGATGGAATGAAGACAGTATGGTTTCCTGTCGGTGGCAGACTCTCCCAGTGTTGCTTTTCTAGGATACGGGTAAGAAAGTTAGCCCTGAGGGAGTGAAATGATTCAAATTTCATCGTTTCTGAAGGCTTGTTTTACCCGCACAAGAGATTCACAATCTAAGAAAACCAGAGACATGCATAGAAAAGTAGAGCTACTGATTCTGCAAAAACAGAGTATCGGATTGGAAGAGTATTTATTTAAGACAAGGGAGGTTGATTCAGAATAGACTTTTTTTTTTTTTACACTGGTATAATCCCACTCGACTTCACTGGTATTACTCCTGATTGATGCCAGTATAATTTAGCCTTAAAATGTATGCAGCAAAGAAAATGCAGGTGAAGTGAAAAGTCTATCTCTAATTGCTATTTAAGGCTTAAGGTTCACTGAACTTTCTCCAAACAAACATACTGAAGCATCCAAATGTAAGAGGGTATAATCCCCCAAATGACCAAATACATTGTGAGTTTTATTTTAAAACCTCTGACTAAACAATATTATCAAAACAATGTGCTGTTAGCAAATTCTTTCCCAAAGTCTGGAAACAACTACACACTGAATTTCAATTACTCACATCTCTTGACCTACAGAAGAGAATACAAGTATGTACTCTGCAGCTAAGTAAATTTATTCAAGGATGCATTTTCAACATATCAAGTGGGGATTGGGATGCCCACCTTATACTTTCGCTAATGGGTATTACGAAGAGATGCTGTGACAGGATGCATTCGCTCCGCACTGGATCGGGAAGAGTTAACCTTACATTGTGGGCTAAGGAAGCAACACCCCCTCAGCTCTACTGGGCATGCTCCAAATGCACCAGTATAAAAGGGAGCAGCTCAGTTGGGGGCGGGGGGGAGGAGTACCGCTGGAGAGGAAGGACACACTTTGTAGGCTCCAGTCCCAGTTGCTGGGGACTGTGCAGACAGGGAACCTGAAGACATTGGAGACGCCCAGACCATAGCAGCGGGAACCACGGTAGGAAGCAGCCCAGGGGAATTAGACAGTGGTCCGGTTAGTGAGCCGGAACTTTGAGTCAGCGTGTTTCGATCGGACCCCCCGCTGATTCAGTGGCACATCCTCTGGCCACTACCAGGGCCCTGGGCTAGGGCCCGATGGAGAGGGAGGGCCCAGGCCCCCCTACCCAGGCCACCCCCCCCTTTTTGGTACATAGTGACCCCCTTCCCTGACAGAGGCCACTAGGCCTTACTACCCCACGGATGGCGCAAACATATTGACTTTGGCCTCTAGGCCTTGCTGCCCTGCTAACAGGGGCGCATCTATTGACCATGGCCAATGGGCCTTACTGCCCTGCTGACTGGGCAAATCTATTGACTTTGGCCGTTGAGCTTTACTGCCTTGCTAAGAGGGGCAAATCTATGGACTCTAGCTGCTAAGTCTTACTGCCCTGCTGACTGGAACGAATCTATTGACTTTGGCCGCTGGGCCTTACTGACCTGTTAACAGGGGCAAAGCCATTGACTTAGGCCACTAGGCCTTACTGCCTGGCTGAGTGCGGCAAATCTATTGATTTTTCTATTGACTCTGGCCATTGGGCCGCACTGCCCTGCTAATAGGGGAGAGTACATTGACTTTGACTATTAGGCCTCATTGCCCTGTTAGCAGGGGTAAGTATATTGACTCTGGCTATGGAGGCATAAACGCAGGTTACGTATGCCCCGCCCCTACACCCTAGGGAAGACGGTGCACACTCGCCCCACATTGGACAGGGTCCCCCCAACCCTGTCACAGATGTATATAAACTTGCAGACTACTCTTCGCAGGACAAAGAATGAGGGTGAGAGAAGCACAATGAGTCAGTACTCAACCAAATCCCTTTCTAACATTTGTGCTGAGGTCAAAGAAGGGGAGGGAGATGGAAAGATTCATATCACTATTATATTGGGAAAATAGGCACAATCTCCTATTAATTCTAAACCACAGCTAGTCTTACATAATGCCTATTAGACATCCTTCACTCTTATGTACTAGCTCCAAATGCAGTAATCATTGTGTCACTTCAAACCCACTAAACATCAGGCACTCTGATTTGAACATAAAGTATCACAGGAATTCAGAAGCAGACCTTCAGGCATGGGGAAATCTTTTTCATTATATCTGTGTTTTCTGGACTGTAACTGTGCTGTAGGACAATCAATGTTTGGGTTTTTTGCATTTTTTTATTTTTATTTTACAATACCAAGCTCTTAAAAAAAATCTTTAGATGTGGTTTCCCTGATGAACTGAAGCATGAAAAAAAGATGTTTTGATCTCACAGCACACAGCAGTCCAGAGGCAAATCTGTCTTCTTGCCTAATAACTTTCAGTGAAACTAATCAACATATGTTTATTTAATGGACCAAAGAAAGAGACATACCAGTATGTTGTACTCTTACAATATGTGCAGACACAAACAAACAAGTAGCCTCACATATGTTTGTAGTAGGGTGACCAGACAGCAAATGTGAAAAATTGGGACAGGGGGTGGGGGGTAATAAGAACCTATATAAGAAAAAGGACCCCAAAATCGGGACTGTCCCTATAAAATCGGGACATCTGGTCACCCTAGTTTGTAGGTACCACTCACATACTTCTTATAGCTGCAGCTCAGGGACCAATTTTACAAAATTTAGCTCTATTACAGGGGTGGCCAAACTTACTGACCCTCTGAGCCTCATACAATTATCTTCAGAAGTTCAAGAGCCGCAAGACATGAACAACCTTTACACATGCATTTTTAAAAATATTAGCATCCTACTTACTGTATCACAGCTAATTACTGCTAGAGCTAGAGGCCTTGTGGGTCTCTATCCTAGTCATAAGTCTTTGGAAATCTGGTTGATATGTTGTCAAGGCAATATGGAGGAGCTCGGTCAGATGTTGATTTGTAAGGACTGCATGATGTTCCAATTTTACAAACTTCATCACAGAGTACAGCAATTCACAGGAGTATGTTGTGCCAAAAATTGAAATGAGTCACACATTAGTCTTTTTGAGTTGAGGATACTTCATTCCTGGCACTTGCTTCCAGAACTCGATTGTAGACTGATTTATGCATAATCTTTAGAGCCTTGTCTTCCTGCAGTTCCAATAGTTCCATTTCTACAGTAGATGTTTCTGTAACCACAGTTTTGGGAATCTGACAGCCGTCACTGATCACATCAACCATGAATGGATTTACAAAAACGGGGAAGCAGGATCTCAGCTTCTGCAAGTCTTCAAACCCGGACTGGAAGTCATTAAGCAGGCCTTGTAATTTAACCTTTGTGATCTTCTACTTTGATTACCCTACTCTTGAGATGGGGAAAGTGGTTGAAGTCTCTTGACACTATGTCTCTTTGCAGAAGCTTTAACTTGTTCTGGAAGCTGAAGACTGAGTAAGGTCAGAAATAATCTTATCCTTCCCTTGGAGTGCCAAGTTGACAGTTTGCAGAGCTGCATAATATCAATGAAAAACATCAGATCCTGCATCCATTGCTCATCTTTCAGTTGTGAACAGGACTTTTCCTTTTCTTCAAAGGAAAGCATTGATAGGCTCCATCAGTTCCACAAACGTATTTAAGATATTGTTGGTTGATAACCACCTCACAATACAGTTGAAAGAGACATCGTTAGGTTGTCTTCAAGATCCATCTGTTCAATGACATTTTTGAACTGTTTATGAGTCTTCTCATTTGAATGGATGAAATTGACAATTTTCAGGACTGTTTTTGTAACAATTTCATACCTGAAGTATCTGCCTGTGAGATGTTCACGATGGATGATGCAGGGAGAAACTCTGGAAATTTAGGATCGCTTTTCAAAAGTCTGAAAAGGCCTACTTTTTCCCGCCACCATTGCAGGTGCTCCATCCGTTGCAACACTGACAAGTTTATCCAGTGGTACATCAGCATTTGTCAATGCTTTATCAAGTGCATTATTTATGTCAACACCACAGGTTGTTTCTTTTAGCATCACTAAGTCCAACATTTCTTCTTTTACAATTACATCCGTGGAAACATAGCAAACAAATATCACTAGTGGTGGCTTATCTTGAATATCTGTGGATTTGTCAACAGCTAGTCTGAATGCTAGAGAATTCTTTAGACCATTTTGCATCTTGCTTGCATTAGCACAGATCTGGGAGATCTGCCTCTCTGTAGCATGGCACGAAATTGTAATTTGCTGTATTAGTCATTGAAGTTTTGTGTTACTTTGATCTAAAATTGCAACCACTTCTGCAATATTCTTCTTAACAAATTCTCCAACACGGATGTTTCGCACGAGTGATATTCCATGCCATAACAAAACTAGGTTCAGTCATTGTGTCAGCTTCCTTACTGAATGCCAAAAGTAGTGTCTGTTAACTGTCGAGGTGTAAATTTAATGTGGTTAGCTTATTTTTCTTTAATTCTGATCCAGGAGGATATTTAGAGGGAAAGTTATTGTGATTAGTTTCATAGTGACATTTCAAGTTGCTCGCTTCGTAGTGAGAGAGGAATGCATTGCAGATAAGGCACAGGGGTCTGCCACCTTTACTAGTGAATGCAAAATCTTCCTCCCATTCTGGCTGAAAACTTCAGTTTTCTTCTTCATACTTGCATTTCTTACAGTTTGATGATGTCATTGTCATCCATGAAATTAACATAAGCTTAACTCTTAAATCTATAACTATTCAACTGCAACTTATGAACAGTAAACACAGCCTGTAGTGTGCACCATGCAAGGAGATCACAGCACATAAGGTCATAGAATATCAGGGTTGGAAGGGACCTCAGATGGTCACCTAGTCCAATCCCCTGCTTAAAGCAGGACCACTCCCCAGTTAGATTTTTGACCCAAATCCCCCCCTCAAGGATTGAACTCTCAACCCTGGGTTTAACAGGTCAATGCTCAAACCACTGAGCTATCCCCTCAGCACTAGAGTGATGCAATTTCCTGTTATAATGAGCATGTGCCTCTGAAGCTGGAGCCTAGGCATCACTTGCAGGGCTGAAGCCCCAAGCAGCAGTGCCCCTCCTCCTGCAGATTTGAAGCCAAGAGCACCAGCTCACCCCTGCGACGTTGAAGCCTTGAGCCTTGGCTCCCCCCCCCTCCCCCGCAAAGCTGAAGCCCCGAGCCTTGGCTCCCTCCTCACAGGGCTGAAGCCGCAAGCGCCAGCTTGCCCTGCTGTGGGGTCAAGCCTCAAGCCTCAGTGGCCCCGCACGGGGATTGAGCAGCAAGCACCAGCTCAACCCCACCGCCCCCCACGGGGTGAAGCCCCAAGCTCAGTGAGCTACAGTTGACCCCTTAAAGAGCCACATGTGGCTTGCAAGCCGCGGTTTGGCCATGCCTGCTCTATTATATACTATTGCATGTTTTAGATAATTCAGGATAGAATCTCCTTGAAGGTTTTTTAATAACTTTCCATAAAAACTAGGACAGTAACAGTACACGAGATCCATAAAGTAAAGAGCACATAGTGATCTGAGACCTGCGAACTCAAGATACCACCTCTTCTTATATTCTTACATGACAGCTGAAATCAGCTGAGACAATTGAGCTGACAGTCCCAGCATTTCTACCTCTGAGGGCTGGGGGCAGGACATTTTCAGGGGAAGGCCCTTGACTCTGAAATTCTCTTCTCCCCTTAGCGTGAGTTTGATGACTTCCAGAGCATGTTTCAAACCCTGTTTACTCAGGCTTACCCCAGAGGGTGGGTATTTATTTTTTAAGGCGAAGGGTGGGAGTCATTGCTGACTTTATATCAATTGAGATTATTTTAAATTTTTACAGTACATTTCACAGAGAGAGAGAGAGAGAGAGAGAAAGTGATAAATGCATTATATAAAATGAATGAATAAATAATGAGGAACGTCTGCACTGAATCTAATAATATAATTTTGAAATACATGTAGTGCACATATACTGAAATTCAGATTCCACCGACAGATTTACCTGATAAACTCCAAGGTGTAGTACTGGATTGGGGAACTTCCTTCACTGACTCCAGGTTTCCATGATAGCGCAACCTCTGAATCAGAAACTACTATGACCTGAGGCTGACAGGGTGGTTCAGGGGGCATGCATTTATCTAAGCCAAAAGAATGGCATGTAATCAGTATTAGAAAAGCAGATGGATTTTATAGACACAAAACTCAACACACACACATACCCCTCCCAGCACTGAGAATCAGATTGGTTTCTTACCACAAAACAATCACACTTGTAAAAGTATTATGTTAAAAATATTTAAACTTAAGTACTGTACAAAAATCAGATTTAGCTAGGATTCACATGCTGCACTGTGGGCAAGAAATATGCTAGAGGAAAGAGGTTTCTTTCTTCAAATGCCCTTGCAGGCATTTATAAAGGGTCCACAAGGCACCTGGTACCTCGGGTGGCATTTATCCTTTTAAATCTTTTAATAATGTTACTGACCATTTTGCCATTACAAATACAGCCTGCCCTCTGACATGAGCGACTTTGAGCAAAACAGAAATTTTAGCTCTCACTCTGTGTTTACCTGCCAGCAAAATGAAATGTCTTGGATTAACTCTGCCTCAGCGGTTTCATAATGGAAAGCTATTTACACAGATTTTTACCTTGGGATAAGGTTGTGATGTCTCTGGGCATGCTGGGTCGTCCTTTTCCTGCCCAGCCATAAGCTCCTACACTAACGCGGTGTGGAGTGCCTGGCTTTAAATCGCCGATAACAACATCCTGTCAGAGACAAGAAAAAGAAGATACAAAAAAGTAATAGATCTGTTTCATGTTACTGAAAATGACATTGTGTGCTGTGTTGCTTGAATGGGAGAATCCTCTTACATGATATTTTCCATATTTCCCCTAGGAAAAATGCAAGAATGCCAATTCAGTACACAAACAAAACAGACAAACAAGGTCACGTGTTTCCTGAGAAGCTGTAGTTTTATCCCACAGGGATCTACAGAACTGACCTAGACCCATTTCTCAGCATAATTCCGAAGTCTGAAGAAAGTTTTTATGGAGATCACAATCACACACTTTGGCTGCTGAAATTTAAGTCACATACATTCCCCTTTAGAGCCAAATACTGGAGTTCATTATCTGTTTCCAGGGGACTGTAGCTGCTTCTGATGGTGAAGAAATGTATGACCTCTCCTTGTACGCAGATCAGGAACCAATGGAAGTAGATGCCCCCTGAAATTTTCATCCCACACTGCTCTGCTAATATCAACCGTGACCTGAAATGAGTGCCTCCCTTTATGGAAGACCAACTTACTTGTTTCTGTGCCACCATCACAGGAGAGGTTAACCCAAAGGCAAAACTGTCAACTGTCATATGTAAGGCATTGCTGAGCTCTGCATATGATAATTTTGTTATGTGTGATGCTGTTTAAGACTCCCAGCACAACCAAGTATTTATCTCATTGTCTGGTCCATTACAGAACATGTACTACCAGTCAGCTGGAACTATTCAGATCTCATATTTTGGCTCAGCCAAACATTAATAAAGATGGGTCCATGTGCAAAATTCAGATCCTGGTCAGGGTTTGGATCTCAAAAATCCTAGAAGTTGGGGAGCTCTTGGATATGGGTCCATCACCAATTGTTTCAATGGAAACCATAAATGACACCTCAGCTGTAATTCCAAAGATTAACCAAAGTATTTACATGAAGGCAATAATTGAACTGGATGATTTTATTATATGAAACATCATATATACATACACACACATACATATATGCACTTCTAAAGAGTCATCCAGATATTTAAAATATCACTCACAGTGCATGGGAAAATTCAGAGAGCTCTTTTCCCCTAAAGCTAAGAGCAACTTGAAATAGTATTTCCAGGTGCAGCAAGCTAGTGCAAGATCCTAATACTTTATTATCTGCCAGCCTCCTGATGCCAGCCTTTCTAATAAACTCTCCTTCTTTATTCCTGTGGGTAAATACTGTACTAGTCCAATAGTTCTACTACCTGTTATTGCTACCGCCAGTCCCAATCTGCAGTGAGCTCCAGAGAGGTAGACACCATAAGCTCATGCACAGTCCAACTGATTGGACAGAGGTCCTGCCACACACAGCTTGTTGTGAGTCAGGGTTTTAGTCTAATGTTAGAAAGTCAATGCAATTATATGAAGTGCTTTTAAAGCAAGTTAAGATATTTATATGGATCTGGACTGAGTTCCACCTTCTTGTACTCTTAGTGCATCTTAAAAGATTTGCTGTGTTGTGATACTAGAGGTATAGCGGGCTGAAATCTTTATTGCAGTACATTGGCTGTGTCACAGGTTTTATAGCAGGGGTAGGCAACCTATGGCACGCATGCCAAAGGCAGCACGCGAGCTGATTTTCAGTGGCACTCTCACTGCCCGGGTCCTGGCCACCGTCCCTGGGGCTCTGCATTTTTATTTAATTTTAAATGAAGCTTCTTAAACATTTTAAAAACCTTATTTACTTTACATATAACAATAGTTTAGTTATATATTATAGATTTATAGAAAGAGACCTTCTAAAAACGTTAAAATATTCTACTGGCACGCAAAACCTTAAATTAGAGTGAATAAATGAAGACTCGGCACACCACTTCTGAAAGGTTGCCGACCCCTGTATTATAGCAAGGTATGCCAAAGTTTAAACGGCATACAATGGGGCAGAATTTGGCCTTCTGTTTTATTAAAACATTATGGGCCTTACTGACATAAATGAGAGAAGCTCTGTTGACTGCAATGGAGCTATGCCAATTTACAGCAGTTGAAGAACTGGCCAAACATGAGCTTTGCAAAATCACCTAGGCCTAACTTTGACTCTATCATAAAATGTATTTCTCCTGTCAAGGTACACAAGCTCATAGCTATTAATTGTTCTCCAAGTTCAGGCACTTGACCTAGAAACCTTCCACCTCTAAAGCCTGCCTATTCTTTTTTTAGGACCAAGTCCACAGGCTTACACGTGTGCTTAATGTGTAGCATGTGAATAGCCCCACTAAACTCAATCGGATAAGAGCCTTAATGGGTGCCTTTATACTATATTTCCATGTTTGCTGTGTGCTGTTATTTATATGTTCTATGTTGTAAAACAATACCATGACCAGATATAATACATACTATCCGATTTGATAATGCTTATACTTACAGACTGGGACTGATTCTGCTCTCAGTTACAGCAGTGTAGGTCAGGAGGGAGCTCCATTGAAGTCAATGGAATTATATCATTGTAATTTAGAGGAGAATCAGGCCCACTGTCTAAAAGACAAATCATGCAAACCTGACCACAGTGTTATTGCAGATTTCTGTTGACTTTGGTCTGAGTATAACAGAAAGCATTTCAGCAAGAATGTCCGAGTTCAACAACATTTCCTGGGGATTAATGACCAGCTGGGAGCCGATGAATCCCAGCAAGTCATTAATTCTCTAAGAAATGGCCCAATTGAAGTCATTATTGTTATCAGATGTACAGATGAGTCAAACCTGGAACCTCAAATCTGAAACCCCCTTCAAAATCTTCCAGTCCAAACCCAATCCTATGGTTTTGTTATTGAATCAGATCCAAAACTAGGAGCCCATTTTCCCTTTTCTGGTTTAGATGCATCCTAAAAGTCTCCTAACCACAGTGATTCTCCCAAGATCTAGCAAAATTTCCATTAATACAGATAGTTGAAATCTCATGAAATCTACTGATCTCACATGATTTCCACCATTTCTGGCCAAAATCTCACATAAACAGCTTGCAAGAATCTGTCAATGTTGACTCCAAGCCTATACTCTGGTCAGGATTCAGTCTCAAACCAAAACCCTTCCATACATGAACACAGGGCTGGCTCCAGGCACCAGCTGAGCAAGCTGGTGCTTGGGGTGGCAGATTGTTCGAGGCGGCATTCTGCCCAATCCTAGGGCAGCACGGCCACTTTTTTATTGTTGTTCTTGTTCCGCTCCAGCCGCTCTGTAGGGGGCGGCAGCATGGAGAACCAGAGCACCCTGTAGGGCAGTCCTCCTCCTTCTCTCCCCGCCGACCGGAGCAGAGCCCTCGAGGCAGGAGGCAGCATAGCAGGAGGGGCTGCGTGTCAGCGCCCCTGCTGTAGCCCTGGCCGCCCCCTTCTCTCTCTCTCTCCTGCCCGCTCCCTCCCCCCGCCAGCCGGTTCCCCTGCACCCACACTCCGTCGCAGGTTGGGTTTTTTTTTTTTGCTTGGGGCGGCCAAAAAGCCAGAGCCGGCCCTGCATAAACACCTCCTTTTTAGCCCATCTCTAAAACTAAACCCTTTACAGTTATTGTTTATGGAAGCAGAATGGTCCATTGGACTGAGCACAGGACTGGAAATAATTCACCAGCAGCAAGAGTCATAAAGGGGGGTTATTTTCTATACAACATTGTCTTTAATCTCCCAATCCTGCCTCCTTTTTGTGTGCTCGCTCTGCCTCCCCATTCCTGTGTCCTATCCTCTTTTTAGCTCAGCTCAGATCTACTCTTCCCATTTCTTTTCACACTTCCTTACTGCTCTGTTCTTCCCTCCTCCCCACAGAGTATATCCCCCTTCCGTCCTCTCCCTTTTGTCTGATTGCTTGGCCCTCCCACTCTGGCTGACTGTTCAGCTCTCCTGTGGCCTTCGCTGCCTGGCTCTCATTCTTTTACGGTCCATCTCCTCTAACCTCAGCAAAGCACCCTTAAGTGTTTTTGATGATTAGTGTGGAAAATTATCCATCTCTAAAACGGAGATGATAATAATGCTTTCTTACCTACCTGCTCCGAGCATTAGTTAATGTTTGTGGCACTTTGACTATGAAAAGCCCCATTTAAGTGCTAAGTAGTATTATTTTAGTAGATTATGGAGCATTTTAGTGAATCAGTGCAAAGGGAGGCTCTAAATGTTCCGTCTTATTTTGGATCACAGCTGCCACAGTTTCAGGAAGTGCGGTACTTACAAAAATCGCTTGTCCATCAAGTTGACTCTGGGGGGAAAAAAAAGCAGAATGGGACTTGTTAACAAACGACATACTTAAAAGCTGATGGCAAATCGTAAGTGATGGGTCAGCAAAGCAAGATATTACCAATATACTCAGCATATGGGACACTTAATTCCCAGCTCAAGTAGATGTACACGTGTTAGGTCAGCTTGAGCTAGTGCCTAAAAATAGCAGTGTAACCATGACTACGTGAGTAACAGCTTGGGCTAGCTGCCTGCATGCAATCCCATCTGACCCCTTGGGTAGGTACTTAGGTGGCTAGCCTGAGCCTTGCAAGCGCTAGCTCATGTATAGGTTCCTGAGCAGGGAATTAAACCTCCCAGCTGCTGTGTAGATATACCCTATGATGTCATATCCTATGGTGGCAACAGAAGTACTTTTAGGAAAAAGAAGTGAGGAACACAGGAGGGACAAAAAAATAGTGTATAACAAAGTAATAATTAATCATGACAGTGAGACTCCTTCCTTTACCATGATCCCATACCTATGAAAAAGCTATGAGATTTAGGAGTAGCCAAAGAAAGTATAAGGCAACAGGGAATCTGAGAAGCTACTCTTCCCTCTTCTTCACTTCATCCCTTCCTTTTGAACAGGTTTGCTAATGTTCATCAACTTCACCACAATGCCCTTCAAAAAGAGAAAGAAATCTCCCCTCTGCCCACAAATATTTGAATTTGATGCTATTATCTCAGTGCCAATTTCTAGCTGGTGCAGTCCTAGGGAACATTCCTAATTCAGCCACGTGAAAGGAAGACTAAAGATCACATGGTCTGAAAGAAGGAAGGGCACTGATTAGGAGGAGAGGGGGAAATGGGGAGAAGGAGAATGAAGCATATAAAGGTGAAAAGAAAAGGGATGAAGAGGGTAAGGAAAAGAAGAGAATAGGGGAAAAGGGAAAGAAAATGGGAGGTGATGAGGAAAGGACAAGAGATTTTTCTGAAAGAATAAAAAACTTCCAATCCCCTGGGAGACAAGAACTTACACATTTGCCATATTTTTTTGCAGTTAGGAGTTATTAAAGCTCGCAATTAAACTTTTAATCTCAAATTTTCAGTGAGCAGAGTCTCACTTGCACACACAGGAATTTGCCAAACATTCAACAACTCTGTTTGCTCAGACATTTGCCATGATGGCACAGCTTTGCTCAGATGGGTGTTTAGACACCTAAATACATGGAACAGCAAATGGAGGCATGTGATTGCTCTTCCATTTTGCATGCACAAATGAACTTTTCCCAATTGAAAAAGTGAACTTGATATCAAAGGTAATATTTAAAGAGATGCCATAGGTAATTGCTATTAAAACCCACAGCAAGTCCCAACAGTTGTGAATTCAAAACTAGCAGGAGAACGAGGTACAAAAATCATATCCCAGACTTCTGATTAGATTACAGCAGTGTGCTAGGATTTCCTCTTTGCCCAGTAGTCCCTGTGGGTTTGGAATTAAAGCCAGTATGTCATTCACACAGCCAAAGAAGTCAGAAATCCTGGTTCCTGCTAAAGAAGTACCACCAATTACTAGAAAATGCCAAACTTAAGTCTCTCAAAATTCCAGAGGCTCTGATCATTCTGACAATGTATAAAGCCAGATACTCACCATGCTGAGCATATCCAAGCTAAGGGGGACATCATGTGAAAGCTGTTTTACTGGTTTATCAGCTTCGACCTCGGAGTAAAACACCTTGAAAAGATGTAGTTAAGGCAGTGATACAAATACTTTAGAAATAATAAGTAAATTACTATCACATCACTGACAGTGGCTGCATATACATCTCTTGCCACTCCACAAACACACGGAGAGTTTGCATACATTGACATATTCTTCAGACTTACCAGGGCTTGTCTACATATTGAAATGATATAATTTATAACGTGTTAGCTGATACAATGTTAAACACAACTTAGCACTTAGTTGTAGAAATGAACTGTCGTATTTAACACTGTATCAGAGTGGACCCTTGCGTTAGCCATACTCAGCTGACACAACAATCCTTGTTTAAACTGATTGTTTAACCTTGTGTTTAACATGTGTGTTTTAACATATGTCATATCCCAGTACAGACAAAGCCTCAGTGTACATGTATTAGTTGGCATTCAGTGACCTTCCTGGTACAGTAAAATGCGGTCGCTAAATTCAGCAAAATGCAGCCTGAAACAAGTACAGTAGGTTGAATTCCCATGGAAGTCTCTGGGCAGCATTGAGCAATGACATGAATTGCACTGTAAGTTATACATCATGGGCAAGATCCTCAACTGGCGTAAACCCATTGAAGTCAACTGAGGATCTGGCTCCTGTGTAAATTGGTAATAAAACTGGTGGAAGTTGCAAAGCAGTGTAACTTTTACCCACTGGACATCCACTTAATCTCTCTGTGCCTCTATTGCCCATCTATAACATGGGGATGACCCCTTTCTTCCACTGTTTGTCTGACCTGTTTATTTAGCTTACAAGCTCTTTAGAGCTGGTACCATCTCTTACTTATGTCTGTTCATACATTCTTGGATTTTAAGGCCTGAAGGGATCATTAGATCATCCAAGTCTGACCTCCTATATAACACAGGCTAGAGAATTTCACCCTGTATTGAGCCCAATAACTTGTGTTTACTTTGATTAAAGCACAGAAAGGCATCCAATCTCAATTTGGAGACATCGAGAGATGGAAAACACAGCTCTTCCCTTAGTAGTTTGTTCCAGTGTTTAATCACCTTCACTGTTAACAATTTGTGCCTTATTTCTAATTGGAAATTGCCTGGCTTCAATGTCAATAATTAATTCTTGTTATGCCTTTCTCTGCTAGACTAAAGAACTTTTTAGGACAAGGTATTTTCCCTCCACATGGCCCTTTTCTGCACCCTCTCCAAGTTTTCAACATCTTTTGTATAATGTGGGCACAAGAACTGGATGCTGGTATTATAGTATCAGTCTTGCAATGCTGTATATAGAGGTAAAACTACCTCCCTACTTCTACTCACTTCTCCTCTGTTTATACATCCAAGGATGTACCAAACTAAGTACAGTGCCTAACTCAATTATTGTTATTTTTACTTATGATTTGTATTATCATGAGCTACTACAATTCAAATAATTCAATAATAATAAAAATAATTCAGTAGATGTGCAAGACAAGTGTAACTTACACAGCCAAGGGAGGAAAAGATAGGGCATAGCAGGAAAAGCAAGAAGCATGGAGGTATAAGATGAAACAGCCCCTCACCATTGCAACTTATATCAGAACTAGAGAAGGTCAAACATTTTCTGTTATAACTTTTTTCCCAATGGAAAACTGAGTTTTTCATTGAATGGACATCTTTCATAAAATTGTCTGCGTTCCTTGAAAACTGTTTTTTTCAATGAAAATTTGCATTTAGATTTGGCGGGAGAGGGGGTTCCATCAACATTTCCCATGGGGAAAAACAAAACATTTTTGACCAGCTCTTCTCTACCATCCCCGACATTCTCAGGGCCAAGTTCACCCCTGGCAAAAACAGCTCCCATTGACCTCAGTTTAAGGGTTAAATTTGGTTTCCACACAATAAAAAATCAGGGCAAGTTTCATTTGTTTTGCATTCAACTAAATGCCAGACTGGTGCAAAGTTACACTGCTTTGCTTCTGAGACCTACTGACACCTCTTTTATCAACAACTTACAGCAGCACAGAATCCTAGAACAGAGGTTCTCAAACTGTGGTCCGTGGACCACCAGTGGTCTGCGAGTTTCATTCAGGTGGTCCATGGACAGTTCCCTCTAAGGTGCACGCCTGGGTGGCCTCACATGAGAGAATGAAGGGCTGTGGTCCACTAATTAAGTGCCTGGACTCTGGAGAAGACACATGTGTAAGGTGAGGTGGTGGCCTTGGCGGGAATAGGGGGTAGGTGGGAGGGCACAGTGGGGTAAGGAGAGGGGGTGGGGGAATTTGGGGCATGCAGGGCTACAGTGGCCAGAGAAAGAGGCAACTTTCCCCAGTTCTAGGGCTGCAGCTGCTGGGGAGAAATGGCCCTCCTTTCCAGCCTCAGATCTGTGGCTGCTGTGGAGGGGGAGAGACCCCTCTCCCTCCCAGCCCCAGCTCAGGGGCTGCCACAGCAGGGGGCAGAGGGCACATCCATCGCATTAGAAAGGTAAGGCTACTGATATTAAAATATGAGTTGTATGCTTTTATTTGTAGAACAAAAAAGTTTATTATTATTATTAAGGGGTGTTTATATATAGTGCTTTTATCCAAAGGGCTTTACAATAGTTAGCTAATGGTACAAAGAACATTTGGAAAGATCATTAAGTGGTCCTCTGAGACCCTCAGGAATTTTCAAGTGGTCCGCGGGAAAAAAAAAAAGTTTGAGAACCGCTGTTAGAACAATAGGGCTGGAAGGGACCTTGAGAAGTCATCTAGACCAACCCCCTGTGCTGCGCACTTAGAAGAGAGGAAAATGATCAGGAACAGTCAGCATGGATTCACCAAGGGCAAGTCATGCCTGACTAACCTAATTGCCTTCTATGACGAGATAACTGGCTCTGTGGATGAGGGGAAAGCAGTGGACGTGTTATTCCTTGACTTTAGCAAAGCTTTTGATACAGTATCCCACAGTATTCTTGCCAGCAAGTTAAAGAAGTATGGGCTGGATGAATGGACTATAAGGTGGATAGAAAGCTGGCTGGATCATCGGGCTCAGTGGGTAGTGATAAATGGCTCCATGTCTAGTTGGCAGCTGGTATCAAGCGGAGTGCTCCAAGGGTTGGTCCTGGGGCCAGTTTTGTTCAATATGTTCATTAATGATCTGGAAGATGGAGTGGATTGCACCCTCAGCAAGTTTGCAGATGACACTAAACTGGGAGGAGTGGTAGATACGCTGGAGGTAGGGATAGGATACAAAGGGACCTAGACAAATTAGAGGATTGGGCCAAAAGAAATCTGATGAGGTTCAACAAGGACAAATGGAGAGTCCTGAACTTAGGACGGAAGAATCCCATGCACTGCTACAGACTAGGGACCGAGTGGCTAGGCAGCAGTTCTGCAGAAAAGGACCTAGGGGTTATGGTGGATGAGAAGCTGGATAGGAGTCAATGGTGTGCCCTTGTTGCCAAGAAGGCTAATGGCATTTTGGACTGTATAAGTAGGAGCATCGCCAGCAGACCGAGGAACGTGATCATTTCCCTCTATTCAGCATTGGTGAGGCCCCATCTGGAGAACTGTGTCCAGTTTTGGGCCCCACACTACAAGAAAGATGTGGAAAAATTGGAAAGAGTCCAGCGGAGGGCAACAAAAATGATTAGGGGAGTGGAGCATATGACTTATGAGGTGAGGCTGAGGGAACTGGGATTATTTAGTCTGGAGAAGAGAAGAATGAGGGGGGATTTGATAGCTGCTTTCCAAAGAGGATGGATCTAAATTGTTCTCAGTGGTACCAGATGACAGAACAAGGAGTAATGGTCTCAAGTTGCAGTGGAGGAGGTTTAGGTTGGATATTAGGAAAAACTTTTTCACTAGGAGGGTGGTGAAGCACTGGAATGGGTTACAGGGTGGTGGTGGAATCTACTTCCTTAGAAGTTTTTAAGGTCAGGCTTGACAAAGCCCTAGCTGGGATGATTTAGTTGGGAATTGGTCCTGCTTTGAGCAGGGTTTGGACTAGATGACCTCCTGAGGTCCCTTCCAACCCTGATATTCTAGGATTCTATGAGTCAGGACCAAGTATACCTAGACCATCCCTAACAGGTGTTTGTCCAACCTGTTCTTAAACACCTCCAACGGGGATTCCCCAACCTTGGGAGCAATGCATGGGACTATATGGTCCATTTGGATTCTATGCTAACAAAAATGAAGGTTTACTTACAGTGTATCCTGTGATGGTGCTTGCATGCTGCCTTGGCATTCTCCACTGTATGCTGAAAGCTGTACAGTTCAGTGAATCCATCAGTATATCTAGAGGAGGCCCCAGTCTATCTGCCTCAAAGCAAAATGATACTGCGTAAGAAGTTTCAGGAAACAAAATTCCCTTGTTTATAATCAGCTGAGGGGCACATCTTTGAAGAAGAATACACATATGCTGGCCTATTCTTTAAAAACCTTCAGAAATCGGACAGACCCAATCATTAAAGGGCCAGATTCTACCACTCTCACTGATGTCAAGTAGCTCCTTACTTCATATGCTGTCCATGTGGTGCTACTCAGCATGACAAGTGGAGCAGAATCTGACCCAGGATTAATTTGGGTCTATCTATCAACCCATCAAAGTACATTTGCTTTGCTTTTCAATGCATTTGCAACTACTGCAGCACACCTGTTAATCTACTTAGCATTAGCGGTGCAAACAGAGATGTGACAAAAATTCCCTGGGGCCCATGCCCTTAGCTACATGCGTGCAACCCTTGAAGACCATGTGAAGAAAGGGGCATGTGTGAGAATTTACCTTCTCTGTAACCAGAGTAAATCTATGGATATACTTAATTACTCTTCACCAGTTGGGTTAAAGGATTCTTTAATGTGTTTCATGATTTTTGTACACAACATTTCTTTGATGGTCTTGCCAAAAAAATAGATTGCAATTAACTGAGGAAGGTTATTAGCTTTAATAACAAAGGCACTTTATCTGGTAAAATAATAAGGATCACAAGTCAACCGCTACAGTAAATTGAACAAGCACTGACAAGAAACTCTATCACCCTGAGTCAAACTGCAAGGACCATGAAGCATTGGGTGAGCCCCTCTTGTAACTGTAATCAAAGTAGAGGTCTGGTGTCTAAGCTCTGGAAGCAAAACGAAAGATGTGGGTGTTTGTATGTGTGCCTGCATGTGCATAGGCAGCTGCAATGAGCTCCACTTACCTGGAGAAAAGATAGTGATAGCAAATGTTACTACCCAAAGTGAAGGAATTTTAGCCACTGTCTATGAAGCCTTAACATAGAACACTACAATTCCAGGCCACAAACCCACAGTCTTGCAGACAACATTTCCCTTGAAATCATTAGGAAGTTTGACTACGGAGTGTGAAATCCGGCCCAAGATTTTTAACAAAAATTCCGTAAGTAGCCAGACAACTATCAATGCTCTTGAAACCAAAAACACATGGTAAAGACACTTCATAAACAAGCATAACAAAAAAGTGATGAAAATTTGCTCGCAAAAAGAATTTTCTATGGCAACTTTTATTTCCTTCATGGCAGTGGTTTTATTATATGTAATGTTTTTGTGACCTTATCTACCATAAATGACAGGGAAGGCTGAGAAAACCTGATTTTTCAACTAGTTCTAACAAAATACCAAGTGAAATCAAGTTATTTTAAAGGTCATTTTTAGATGTGAGACAAGCCTAAATCAGATTTACACTTGTCATTTCCACCAACTTATTTGATTTGAAGCAAAATACAAAACTTAACACCTTACAAATACTCACCAGAATTAATCATCAACAATACTTTAGAAGAGAAGCTAAAACAAGAGTACAGCTGACATTTAGGTCTTTTACGAATTTACTCTGCATTATTCCACTCCTAGGATGCTTTTGGTTTTATACATTTTTCTTTTATTGAACAGGCAGTTGGGGTGCCAAGACTGCTACTTATGATAATCAAGTAAGTTTCACTATTTATCTTGTGGTCTTGTCCATTTCTTTTTTTATCTGCTACCAGCTATGGTGGATAAAAGCTAGACACAGCCATAATACAAATAGACAAGGTTTAAGAAAGCACCTGGTGAATCTGTTTTTGTCTCATTGTTAGAATTGTACTTCTGAACCTTTTGAGGCTAAATTTTGAAACCCAGGGCAGCACTAAAATACCTCTGTGAAGCTCGTGTGGATACAATAAAGGAGTACTGCACTGAAAAAATAAAACTAGAGTAAAAAACTTGGGGTCCAATCTTGCAAAACTTTCCTTATAGGGAAGTCCTTACTCACAAAAACAACTGCATTGAAGTGCATAGAAACATTGAAAGGAGTAAAGGTTTACACAATAAGGTCTTTATTTAGAAAATGGAAACCTTGAGCCAGATTCTCAGCCCCACTCCACTACTTGTGTGCTCTCTGCTTTTGACCCTGTGACCCTCACTCCCATCCCCATTTTATCATTTGTTGTTCCGCGACTTTACTTGAGCCCTGGGTTCAATGGCTCCTTCCCTGAGGCTGGGGGAGGGGCCTTTACATGCAGGTGGGCTTGTGCCCACCCACCCTTGGGAACTCAATAGGTGCCCAAGCAGCACAAAGGGAGTGGAAACCTCCTGCAATTCCCTCACTGGGTACACCCTCAGCATGATATACAGCTGCTGGAGCCATCTTCTAAGCCTCATTCCCTGCAGTCCCCAAAAGGGATGGGTGGGAGCTCTAGCTACCCCAGCTGGCATATGGTCTCTAGGAGAATGTAGCCAGCTGGTGCAGTTTAGAGCAGCCCATGGTTCTGGGGCCAAACAGAGAATCAGGAAGCTGTAACGAGGCTCCTAACAGCCTCCCTTTTTGCTGAACCTAGCAGTAGCTGAATGCAGTAGAGAATCTGACCCTTCTAGTCCATTTTACCAGCTCCCTCTTCTGTCCTGCATTCAGGAACATCAACTTGACACATATTAAAGTATTGATATACAAGAACAAGATGACCTTACAACCCCCAAAACAGGAAGAATCTCAGAAAAACTAAACCTACTGGAAATAATCATAATACTTTGGTAGCCCTTTACATTTAGAAAGGGCTTCTCAAACTAACTAATCACCACAATAGCCTGGTGAGGTAGATAAGTATCAAAGCTAAGTAAATAATGAGGGGGAAATATGCCATAAATATTTCTTCGAATTTATAAACCAATTCACTTGATATTTTTGCCTCTCTTGTGCTTATTTGTTATGGATGTTCTACCAAACAAGTTTGCTGGGAGGAATTGTTGCAGAAACAATAAATTTTAAGCAACTCAGAAGAATATCCCTGGAAAGATTATTTCAAAATCTTAATTACAGATGTGCTGCAGATCAATAAAATTGATTGCAGAAATTATTTGGTGAATAATTTGGATTACATTTGAAAAAAGTCACGATCCATTGCAGAGAAATTGAAAACACGAAGAGGCAAAACTGTTTAATAAAAGACCCACTCCAAATTATTCATCCAGATCCCCTACACTTTAGTAACTTCAATTTGCAGATGATGAAAAAGACAGAGAGAGCCAAATACCGCTCTCAGGCCTGGTCTACATTTAAAACTTAAGTTGACATAGCTAATGCACTCAGGGATGTGAAAAATCCACACCCTTGAGCACTGCAACTATACTGACCTATACCCCTGGTGTAGATGTGGCTACGTTGACAGACACATTCTTCTCCCTTCCCTCCCAACAAAACTGCAGAACAAATGTGCAAATTAATGCTGGCTGAGGCCAGGTCTACACTACAAATGTATATCGGTATAACTACATCTCACAGGGGTGTGAAAAATCCACACCCCCTGACCAATGCAGTTATACTGACCTAACCCCCGTTGTAGACAGAGCTATGTCAACAGGAGGGCTTCACCTGTCGCCATAGTTACTGCCTCTTGCGGAAGTGGATTAACTACCATGCTGGGAGAAGCTCTCCCATTAGCATAGTACTGTCTTCACTGAAGTGCTACAGTGGCACAGCTGCAGCGTTTTAAGTGTAGACCTGCCCTCAGTTAGTGTTAATTTGTACAGGTTCCCCATCATTCTGCCCTGCACACATTTACTCCTGATTCTGCCCTTATGTGGATGTCAAGCTTGGCAGCACCGAAGGAAAACTTGAACAAATGGTGACTCATTCAAAATTAACTTGTGTGGCTTTGTCTCCCACGGAAGTTGTTTTTGGAGGGAGGGAATAGGAATATCTGGTAGTTTGTAGATTGTTATCCCCTTCTCCAGGTCTCCCTGCTGTCCCAGCCACAAAGCCTGCATCTTAGAGATGGCTTCCACAGTTTCAGAGAAATGTGTGAGGGTGCAACTGGTCCTGTACTTCCTCTTTCCATACTCCCTGGGCTTGGATCTGCATGTGCAGCAGACTACTTATCACGTAAACTAAGGGGCGCTTCTGAACCCAAGTAACCTAAGGGCACTTGTTGACTACCCTGCAAGTTAGCAAAAGAGATGTGAATAGACCCATGTGCGCCTAACTTCTAAGTTTAGTTCATGAGAACAAGCTTTTTCCAAAGAAGACTGGACTCTCACATACAGAGGCAGATTAGGGGTTTGTGGGGCCCTGGATCAGAGTAAGTGGGGGCCCCCACCCCCCTGCTTGAAGCAGGGTCGGGACGCGGGGGATTCCCCCGTTCCCAGCAGGAGCGCTGGGCGGGTGAGTGGAGCGGGTTGGTCCATGGGGGTGCCCATTTTTGGGGGGGCTTCCCAATTGGCTGGTGCCCCTGGGCATGGGCCCCATTGGCTTTGTGGCTAATCCGCCACTGCTTCCATACGAAAAATACTGTAAGGAAACTAGCTATAGCTCTGGGATAAACAGGTCATAAAGCAAGGTGCTTTATCTAAAATCTATGTTAAACAATCTTCAAAATGATAGATGACTCAAGACGCTTGAGAATTAGATCAGATGATAGAGCGTCAGCCAGGAAACAAGAAACAGATCCGATATCCCCATGTGTTCTATAGATCGGTCAGATTAATGATTCATCTATTCACCTCAGAATAGCCTATGAAGTAAGATTTGAATGAAACCACAGGACACACGGAGTCTAGCAGATAGCAGTATTGTAAGACAGACATGAGCTACTAAGACTGTATTTTACATGCTACAAAAAAAAAAATCGTTCTGTACAAATATAGCAGAACTCTTATTTTTTTCCTCCTGGAACTGGGTTTTGCAACCCAAGGCAGGCACAGAAAGTTTGGTGCACTCCAAAATGCTTTTCTGAAACACAAAGTGGAGGCACTAATCTTGGTCCCAAGAAAAAGTTTGTTGATATACGAGGAGCACGGTTACACATGCTAGGACTATAAAGAGGAAGAACTATTGCAAAACCATACAGAAGATGACAGGACCAGAGAAGAACTAGATAAGGAGTAACAATGCTGAACTGAAGTTGCTGGATTTACTTCGCTGCTCGTTGTTGTTTAGATTACTGTTATTATGTTAATAGTCCCAGAGAATCTGTAGTGTTAAGAAAATAGCAAAGTGACTACAACACTGGGAAAAATTACCAAAAACAATTCCTACCATAACCAGTGGGAGCCGCAGCACAGACCTGGCTCCCTCAGCCAGAGATGATTTTACCACCATTTTAAACATGCTTTCTGCAAAGCAAGTCACATTAAAATGGTGATACAAAACAATTCCAACTTTTTTACCTTGCGATTCCTACTGGCTTTAACACTAGTTAGAGCCAGTGGAAGCATTTAATGGTTTAATGGTAAAACATATTAGCTGAGGAATACAGAGTTATGGAAGGTAAATAGTATAATGGCTAACTGGGGTCAGGCTGGAGACTCTTGCCTATATGCTCGGGGTCTTACTGATCGCCATATTTGGGGTCGGGAAGGAATTTTCCTCCAGGGCAGATTGGCTGAGCCTCTGGAGGTTTTTCGCCTTCCTCCGCAGCATGGGGCAGGGATCTCTAGCAGGAGGGTCTCTGCCAATTGAAGTCACTAAAAACAGGATTGGGGACTTCAACAGCAGAGTCCAGGGAAGGGGTAGGGACGGTTTTATGGCCTGCAGCATGCAGGGGGCCAGACCAGATGATCATAATGGTCCCTTCTGACCTCAAAGTCTATGAGTCTATGAGTCATTTTTGTAAACTTCCACCTGTGTTCTTGTCCGCCACATGCTTCTGATGTACTAAGTAACCTGGGGAACAAAATGGAACAACTCCAGGCTTGCTCTCCTTCAGGAAGTCCCTTGTGTAAGCAGAGTCAGGATGAGCTCTACCCTGACATCTGGTGGTGAATTATGGCGAGTGTGGAAAAGAACTCCAGGGGCTGATCTTGTTTGCATAGGCACACCCACCCGCGTGGCATGAAACAACAGCAACTCAAAGTGGTTACTTTGGCTGGTGTGGGATCCCCAGTTTTCTCTGTTATTGGGGCAGGAAGAATAAAGTTTTGTTACCCTGATTCTGTGAATCAAGGCCAGTGGAACTGTTGTATGACAGAAGGACTGAGTGAGTCCTTCACCATTACCTAAGTAGCACTTGCTTGACAAGGGGCATGGGTTACAAAACCCAGTGAATGGAGAGAGGATGGGGATAGGTATTTGTACTGGATGGTATAGGCCCCCTCTGAGGGTTTGAAACACCAATTGCACTACCTCCTCTCTCCACTGTTGAATGTCAGAGCTAACTTTGATTCCATTAGGAGTCTAGTTACAGGCTGCTGAGCTGAATTCACTTTGGGCCAATGTTGCACTAGCACTGGGGCTCCCCTACTATGAGCTGAAATTGCTAAGAGCTGAAATCACAAAAGAGCTAAAGTTATTAAGAGCGGAGATCACTGAGTGCTGTGTTAACTAGTGGGGGAGCCTGAACCTATATTGCTAAGCAGCTGGCGGAGCAATTTGTGGGGACGACTGGAGGAGCAGCGAGTGGCGCGGAGCCTTGCGGGGCCAGTTGGAGTGGCCCAAGGAACGGCAAGCGGAGCTGTTTGCGGGGACGGCTGGAGCGGCTCACAGGTCGGTGAGCAGAGCGGAGCAGCTTGTAGAGCGGAGCAGTTTGTGGGACGGCAGGAAGTGGACTGGCTCGTGGTGAAGGCTGTGGCGGAACCCCACGGAGAGATGGCCGGCCAGCCTCGGATCACGTAAGGTGCCCCTTAACACCCTGCGTGCCCCCCCCCTTTTACTCTGGGGCTGCACTGGCCAGCGACAGAGACTTCGGGGTCTGTTGGACTTTTGGGACTTTGGGTGGATTCAAGAACCAAAGGGAAAGGAGCCCCCAAAAATGTAACCCTTCTGCCCATCTAAGTTGGCAGCAACAAGGACCGGGTTCTGTATCTAGGGGTTCCGTTTCAATAACGCAATGCAAAACTGGCTCGAGCCCCCACCCAGTGACCTGGGACAATTACATACCACCCCCTGGGTGCCTCTAAGAGGCAATACTTCCCCTCTCGCAAGCACGGAGTCTGAGTGTAACAGAAAATGTTTAATAACATGAGGTAAACGACATCAGCATTAAATTGGAAAAACACCACAAACAGGATTCATAACACAAATCATGAACAAAAAAAAACCCACCCCAGCAAATTGGGCTGTGTCCTTTCCCTTTGGTTCTTGAATCCAGCAACCCAAAAATCACCCAGAGTCCCCAAAATCCAACACCCCCAAAGTCTCTTGGGTCCAGCAACCACCCAAAGTCCCAAAAGTTATCTCGCTAACTTGGGTCCGAGAGCAGTGAAGCCGCTGCAGTACAAAGAATCATAGAATCACAGACTTTAAGGTCAGAAGGGACCATTATGATCATCTAGTCTGACCTCCTGCACAACGCAGACCACAGAATCTCATCCACCCACTCCTGTATCAAACCCCTAACCTATGTCTGAACTATTGAAGTCCTCAAATTGTGGTTTAAAGACTTCAAGGTGCAGAGAACCCTCCAGCAAGTGACCCATGCCCCAATCTGCCCTGGAGGAAAATTCCTTCCCAACCCCAAATATGGCAATCAGCTAAACCCTGAGTATGTGGGCAAGACTCACCAGCCAGATACCCAGGAAAGAATTCTCTGTAGTAACTCAGATCACACTCCATCTAATTAATATCCCATCACAAGCCATTGGGCATATTTACCACTAATAGTCAAAGATCTATTAATTGCCAAAATTAGGCTATCCCATCATACCATCCCTGCCATAAACTTATCAAGCTTAGTCTTGAAGCCAGATATATCTTTTGCCCCCACTGCTCCCCTTGGAAGGCTGTTCCAGAACTTCACTCCTGATGGTTAGAAATCTTCATCTAATTTCAAGTCTAGACTTCCTGATGGCCAGGTTATATCCATTTGTTCTTGTGTCCACATTGGTATTGAGCTTAAATAATTCCTCTCCCTCCCTGTTATTTATCCCTCTGATATATTTATAGAGAGCAATTATATCTCCCCTCAGCCTTCTTTTGGTTAGGCTAAACAAGCCAAGCTCTTTGAGTCTCCTTTCATAAGACAGGTTTGCCATTCCTCGGATCATCCTAGTAGCCCTTCTCTGTACCTGTTCCAGTTTGAATTCATCCTTCTTAAACATGGGAGACCAGAACTGCACACATATTCCAGATGAGGGCTCACCAGTGCCTTGTATAACGGTACAAACACCTCCTTATCGCTACTGGAGATACCTCGTCTGATGCATCCCAAGACCACATTAGCTTTTTTCACAGCCATATCACATTGGCGGCTCATAGTCATCCTGTGATCAACCAATACTCCGAGGTCCTTGTCCTCCTCTGTTACTTCCAACTGATGCGTCCCCAGCTTATAACAAAAATTCTTGTTATTAATCCCTAAATGCATGACCTTGCACTTTTCACTATTAAATTTCATCCTATTACTATTACTCCAGTTTACAAGGTCATCCAGATCTTCCTGTATGATATCCCGGTCCTTCCCTGTATTTGCAATACCTCCCAGCTCTGTGTCATCCGCAAACTTTATTAGCACACTCCCACTTTTTGTGCCAAGGTCAGTAATAAAAAGATTAAATAAGATTGGTCCCAAAACCAATCCCTGAGGAACTCCAGTAGTAACCTCCCTCCAGCCTGACAGTTCACCTTTTAGTATGACCCGTTGTAGTCTCCCCTTTAACCAGTTCCTTATCCATCTTTCAATTTTCATATTGATCCCCATCTTTTCCAATTTAGCTAATAATTCCCCATGTGGAACCATATCAAATGCCTTACTGAAATCGAGGTAAATTAGATCCACTGTGTTTCCTTTGTCTAAGAAATCTGTTACCTTCTCAAAGAAGGAGATCAGGTTGGTTTGGCATGATCGACCTTTTGTAAAACCACGTTGTATTTTGTCCCAATTACCATTGACCTCAATGTCTTTAACTACTTTCTCTTTCAATTTTTTTTCCAAGACCTTGCATACTACAGATGTCAAACTAACAGGCCTGTAGTTACCCGGATCACTTTTTTCCCTTTCTTAAAAATAGGAGCTATGTTAGCAATTCTCCAGTCATACAGTACAATCCCTGAGTTTACAGATTCATTACAAATACTTGCTAATGGGCTTGCAATTTCATGTGCCAGTTCCTTTAATATTCTTGGAGGAAGATTATCTGGGCCCCCCGATTTAGTCCCATTAAGCTGTTCGAGTTTGGCTTCTACTTTGGATGTGGTAATATCTACCTCCATGTCCTCATTCCCATTTGTCATCCTACCATTATCCCTAAACTCCTCATTAGCCTCATTAAAGGCCGAGGCAAAGTATTTGTTTAGATATTGGGCCATGCCTAGATTATCCTTAACCTCCACTCCATCCTCAGTGTTTAGCGGCCCAACTTCTTCTTTCTTCGTTTTCTTCTTATTTATATGGCTATAGAACCTTTTACTATTGGTTTTAATTCCCTTTGCAAGGTCCAACTCTACATGGCTTTTGGCCTGTCTCACTTTATCCCTACATGTTCTGACCCCAATAAGGTAGCTTTCCTTGCTGATCACTCCCATCTTCCACTCCTTGTAGGCTTTCTGCTTTTTCTTAATCACCTCTCTGAGATGCTTGCTCATCCAGCTTGGTCTACAATTCCCACCTATGAATTTTTTCCCCTTTCTTGGGATGCAGGCTTCTCATAGTATCTACAACTTTGACTTGAAATAATTCCAGGCCTCTTCCACCTTTAGATCCACAAGTTCTTCAGTCCAATCCACTTCTCTAACTAATTTCCTTAATTTTTTAAAGTTAGCCCTTTTGAAATCAAAAACCCTAGTCACAGATCTATTTTTGTTTATCCTTCCATTTAGCTTCTCCCCCCAATTATTACTACTAGCACTTGTTTTCCAATCTATATCTGAGAAGCTAAAGTCTCCCATGATCACCCAATTTCCATTAGTATTTACTTCATTAAAAACATTAAAGAGGTCTCTATCCATATCCAAATCAGATCCCGGTGGTCTATAGCACACCCCAAGCACTATCCCACGGGAGGCTCTAGTTGCTTTCTTCCCCAATGTGATTTTTGCCCAGACAGACCCTGTCTTATCCATTCCATCCATAACCAGTCATGTCTTAACTGGTAAAGGGGAATGTCCTCTCTGAAACGGAACTACTTACTACCTGCTATTGTCCTTTTATAATAGCTCTAGTAAACATAGGTATAAGGGTGAGTTGTCACTCAGAGAGCAATCTTTTCCTCCTTCTAGCTAAGGTACATCCAGGGCACCCATCACCATAATATTTGTCACTATTGGCTGGAAACAGACATTCCAGACACTGCAAATATCTGATGATGCCCAGGGTGTAGAAATAAATGTTTATTTCAAGTTGATGGAATTGGTAGTGAAAATAATTAAGCAATAAGATACATGACATAGTGGGTGTGTCTCAATACCATCAGAGACAGAAAGGTGAAGTCTTGTGTGATTTCAGCCACCTCATGCTTAAAGTGCATGTAATTCTTGTGCACGATTCACTGGCAAGACACAGTGCGAAGTGTGTTATAACTATTCTGAAATTAAGTGACAAAATACGTATAAAAGTCAGACTTCTACATTGACCTAGTATTCCTGCCAGGGGCATGGCAGTGAGAATAACTACTCTCATGGGCTTTGTATTTATTACTGAAATCGAAGACAAAAATGCAGCTTTGTAATAGAGAGAGTGTGGTGCCATTGTAATTGTTATAACTCCAAATAAATAACCTTAAAAACCTTTTACCCATCAATTGTCATCATTTAGGGGTGCATTTGTCAGGATTTAGCTATATGAAGCTTCAGTGAGAATCATCTGGCTAAATTGTTGTCCAGTACTTGGAAAATGTTCTCCTTGCTGTCTCTCAATGTCTTTCCATCCTCTCTTACAAAACGTTCTCTTCCTCTGACAAGATATGAAGGCCAGGTCTACACTATGGTGTGACAGGAGCACAACGACAGTGCCATAGCTCTGCCTTTGTAGTTACATAGTGTAGATGCTTTCTACAGCAAAAGGGGGTGGGGGAAGAGGGCATTCCATCACCATAGGAACTACTCCTCCCCAAGCAAAGGTAGCTAGGTTGACGGAAACATTCTTCCATCAATCTAGCTGTTTCTACACCAAGAGTTAGGTCCGCATTGCTACGGCACTCAGGGCTGTGAATTTTTCACATCCTGGAGCACCATAGCTATGTTAACCTAACATTTAAGTGTACTCTCGGCCCAAATTACGCTACTTTAGGAAACATTTTAATTCAGTACAATAAATATCTTTCATATTGAGCATTCAGACATATAACCTGCTCTAAATGAACAGTAAGCTATCATGCAAAGAAACCACAAACTCCAGATATATTTTATACTCTCTCTCATGCACACACTCTCAAAGGTTAACATTTAGAGGGAGTGGAGTCTAGTGTGTGACAAGGAGCAAATGTGTGTACCAATTCTCCTGAAAAACCAAAAGATTTTGGCTTCTCAGAGCCTCTATGTACTCTAAACACAATATTTTTGAACCTCATTGCCGGTGGACACTGAACAAACTATTTGAGTGTCCCCCAAAGGAAATGACCAAAAGGAAAATGCAGACTTGTTTAGATCACAAGTCTGGGCACAGGCTCAGCTTTAGCCTCACCCCCCGGACAGCGTACCATAAAACAACTTTGTCTTCATTAGGACCAAAACTGACACAAAGCATATCATCATCACCTCTGTGGAGAGCACAGCTGAGCTAATGCCATCTTGTTGGGCCGTCTAGATCAGCAGATGGAAAGGACAGAAGGCAGCATGTGGGGACCTGAAGAGAACTATGTAACAGAAAAAGTGCTGTAAGAAATGTACATTTTCAAAAGTGACTAGTAATTTTGATTGTCTCAATTTTGGTATCCAACTGGAGACAGGCTGAAGGGGCCTGATTTTCAAAATGTGTTGAGTACTTGCCCCCTTTGAGGTGTCTTAGGCCTCAGACCAAATCAGGCCCCTTTGAGGCGTCACCAAAACCGGAGGCATCCAAAATCACTAGTCACTTTTGAAAATTAAGGCCTTAAGCTTCTTCTGTGTGTGTGTGTGTGTGTGTGTAACTGAATTCTGCGAGAATGCGGAGCGGAGACTAGAGAAATTTGAAAATCAAGCAAGGGACAGAAATTTGAGGTAACTAGTGCTTCTGGCAGAAGTGAAGGAATCTAACCTACTTACTTCCATTAACAAACCCATCCCACCTCTTCTGAGCATTAACAATGAGGCACAGGTAGATGCTACTGCATACTTAGCATAAACTGATTGCAGAATAGAGGACTGGCACAAACGCAACTGAGATTTTAACTAAGGCCACTGATTGCCAAAGGGCATGGAAGGCCATGCAGGACATCCATTTCAAAAGGTAAAAAACTAATTTCTTCCCAGACTACAGCTCCTCTGTGATTCTTTTGCCCTGTTCTACAATTTCACTGTCCTCTCCTGTCAGTAAGGTTACACTCCACCTGCTTCTCCATACTCTGGTCCAACACACCAGGGAAATGCCATGTTTCTGTGACATGGGGGAGTCTAGACAGTGAAGAACCTATTTGTGCAGAACAGAGGCAAATTTCACACTGGCTATCTGTGCAGGAACACAGATTGGGGGATTGTCGGCTGGCCAGGGCACATCTAGTGGGTCCACAGAGTTAGGACCTACTGGCCCAAAAACTTTGTTAGATGCATCCACTGTTCCCACCATAACTACAGGAGCCAAGAATCACATAAACAGGTTGCAGATTCTGTTCTCCAGCTTTGCATTTTATGAATGCATTTGTCTGAACACTTGGGCAGTGCAGTTCCTTCTTCCTCCTCAATGATGCTTCTCTCAGCCTCAGCTCCTACAAAGGTTTCTTTCACTCCTCTATCCAATCTCATATACTAGCTCTTTCTTTTACCAGTAGTGAGGAGTCTTCCCCTACCATTCTCCAAGTTCCTTCTTTCATTATCACTGGAGCAGCTTTGCCCTCTAGCCCAAAGTTGCAAATGGCTAAATGTTATAATCCATGGGTGTCATCAGGGCCGATGAAGTGGGGGATGGGGGGAAGCCAGTACAAATTATCGGGGCCCGGCGGTCCGGAAGGGGGCCCAGGGCCTGGCTCCCCCCCCCGTTGGCCCTGTTTCGCCGGACCGCCCTTGCTGGGGGACCCGAAAAAAATTTTCACCGGGGCCCGAACCCGTTCTCGTTGGCCCTGGGTGTCATGTCACATCCACTGTAGGGTGACCAGACAGCAAGTATGAAAAATCAGGACGGGGGTGGGTGGTAATAGGCACCTCTATAACACAAAGCCCCAAATATCCGGACTGTCCCTATAAAATCGGGACATCTGGTCACCCTAATCCACTGAGACGCATATGGAGAGAGAGTTGCAGTTCTTGACATTGCAATTCATGATGTTATAGTGTTGCTACCATAACACTGTGTTTAAGCTGGAGACTATAGCAATCTGCTTGGAGGGAGGAGCACGGGTTGTAGGAGGAAAAAGTTTGGAGAAGGCATCACGAATTCAGTCTGCATGCAGATGGCTAAAATGCTGCACTTGCATCACCTATACAAATTGTTTTCTTAATAAAGAGTCAGTTTATTTTTATAAACATGGAGTCCTCTCCTGTTATTACCCAGCATGTGGTACATGAAACCAGATTCTAGCCACTGATATCTGCAGAGAGCTCCCTCTGAAGTCACATAAGTTTTGGTCCTAAACCCCTATTTTCAATCATTATGGTATTTTGGTTTTGTTTGTGTGTTTTTTTTTTCTTCTAAAGTGACCTTTTAGATTAAAATTTCTCATTCTTGGACTAAGCCCAGAAGTTAATTCTGGGAAAATTCTCAAAAATCCTTCTCCTCTTCCTCTCCCACCCCGCCACATGATCAAATAACTCTTTTAAAGGTTTTTAAAATATAATAATAAGTAGGGTTACCGTATGTCCGGGTTTTCCCAGACATTTCCTCTTTTTTCCTGCTCCATTTTCTGTCCAGGCGGATTTTATAAATAAGAGGCATTGTCCAGGATTTTTGCAGAGCAGACATTGCAACTCAGAAAGAGCTGTCGCTGCACCCCAAATTGGTCCAACCCCAGCTGATCGGTTCCTTCCCTGTAGCCACTGCTGCCAGATCCAGCCCACTCAGGCCCTGGATCCCAGCCCTGGGGAGGGGTCCTGCAGGCATTGATGGATGGGCTGGTGCTGCGCCCTGAGCTTTCACCAGCCACCCTGCCTCCATGACAGGGAGCGACACTGCCCCCCACCTCGAGAGTGAGGCCTCAGGTTACCCCCTCCAACACCCCCAGGTGCTCCCTCCAAGTACACAAACATCCTTCCCATACTCCCAAATAACCTCTCCAGCACACCCTAACTGTACCCTTCCCTCCAGCTCCCCCCTCCCAGCAGTGTTCTCTTTTTGGGAACCTGAAATATGGTAACCCTAATAATAAGGATTTTTTCCGATGATTTTTGAGCTCAGCTAACTCAAAACCAGCTTTGTTTTCAAATTTTATATTTATGTAAGCAGGGTCTGAATGAGTTCTCCCCTGACAGCGAGCTGGGAGGGGGAGAGACTTCAGGAGCAAATTGTATTTACATGAACACACCTACTCTACCTAGATATCCAGCAGATAGAGCGATGTTGCTCAAAGTGATCAACTTTGGCTGATGTTGGGTTACAAATCAATGCTGTTATCAATGTTGTCGTCTTTATTGTATGAATAAAGAGGAGCAGAACTGTGCTTAAACTGTCCCTACCGAGCGGGTCCCCCTAAGCTGAAAGGACCTAGTTAAGCCAGGGGCTCAGATGCCAGACCCCTGTGAAAGTAAGAGGGGTGGGAAAAGGTGTTCCAGCCAGGAGGAGTGAACTCTCCCTAATGGTCCCCAGTCTGGTTTAACCTTTTCCTCCTCACTGTTCAAAGATAGAGCCAAATAGGCTCCATTAAGAGCCTTTTGTTATTGTAAATGCTCAAAAGAGCTGACAATCACTTGTGGTAGGACAGCGTTTCTGCCCAGCCTAAAACCTGAAAATCACGAAGAACTGGGTGAAACCTCAAGAGACTGACCTGCAGAGGTCACAGCAGAGAGGCAGGTGGCAGAAGATGACTGTGAGCAGAGAGGAACCATGGCTGGCAGGGCGGCCAGCCAGAGTAAGTGCTCAGATGGCAGAGCAAGCAAGGTGCCTTCTTTCCAGGTGGGAAATGAACTCATACCGATGCACCTTTGAACCCTGGGTCCTCACTGACCAAGGACAACCACTGTGAGTGGGGTACAGTGAGGGAGCAGAGAGGGGCACAGAAAAGAACTTTTGGTTGTAGAACTCAAGAACATGAGGCAGAAGGCACTGCCCCATGTGCTCTAGGGTGTCCTGCTCACAGTTTTATGATTATGAATCCTGCTTGAGGCATTTTCCCTAATTAATGTTGGGTGACTTCCCTCCTTTCATTAAAAGTTTATTTTCTACACTCAGATGCTGTGCTTGCGAGAGGAGAAGTATTGCCTCTCAGAGGTGCCATGGGGTGGTGTGTAATTTTCCCAGGTTACTAGGTGGGGGCTCGAGCCAGTTTTGTGTTGTGTTGTTAAAAAGGAACCCCTAGATATTGAACCTGGCCCTGGCTGCTGCCAGCTCCACCTGGCAGAAGGGTTACACTTGGACTAATGCCGTTGACACGTCAGAAGAAACGAAGTGTCTTCGGTATTTGAAAACAGCATGCTGAACATTTACAGTGTGTTCATTTCCACTAATTTTAGAAAGACATCAAACTGCGATGTTCTAAATGTTCACAGATGTGAATTTGATTGCATGATCATTGTCACAGGTGCCAGTAATTTTAAATGACTTTGAAAATCAAGAGAGGCATGAGGGCTAATTTGGACCTGGAATTTTTTCAGATCTGAGAATCTTTCTGGGTCTGATGCACCAGTCTCCATATCCACTAAGAGCTTGGACATTGTTAGTTAGATTGAATGCAGCTCAATCTTTTTTCATAAGAATAACTTGCTTCACTTTTCATCGTCACCTGAACAGTGATTTACAAGGTGTTATAT
Source organism: Malaclemys terrapin pileata (assembly GCF_027887155.1). Classification (NCBI taxonomy): domain Eukaryota; kingdom Metazoa; phylum Chordata; order Testudines; family Emydidae; genus Malaclemys; species Malaclemys terrapin. The sequence goes on from NC_071510.1 coordinate 107,516,304, forward strand.
TAACTGTAAAGCAAACTCAAATAATGATAAAACAGACATATAATTGCATCATGAACCAAAAGAGATTATCTATCTTTTTTGTCCTAGGGTTTTATAAGGCACTTATCACCACAATATTTGAGAGTCACAGAAAGTTGAGAGTAGCTGGGTGCTTGAACAAGCAAGTCTGTTCTGGTTTTAATATGGTTGATATTATCTAGGTTTGAAAGCTAGACAGGTTGGCTTCTGGTAACATTTGGATGAGGGATCTCCTGTATATCTGTATCTATTGAATATCTTTTGAGCCATACCTGTATCTTTTGAATATCACACTACACAGATAACAGAAAAAAAAAGTTTCAGAACAGCAGCCGTGTTAGTCTGTATCCGCAAAAAGAACAGGAGTACTTGTGGCACCTTAGAGACTAACAAATTTATTAGAGCATAAGCTTTCGTGGACTACAGCCCACTTCTTCGGATGCATATAGAGTGGAATAAATATTGAGGAGATATATATACACACATACAGAGAGCATAAACAGGTGGGAGTTGTCTTACCAACTCTGAGAGGCCAATTAAGTAAGAGAAAAAAAACTTTTGAAGTGATAATCAAGCTAGCCCAGTACAGACAGTTTGATAAGAAGTGTGCGAATACTTACAAGGGGAGATAGATTCAATGTTTGTAATGGCTCAGCCATTCCCAGAAAAAAAAAGTGTCTCCTTTGGCTGATAAGTCGCTATAGTGCTTTTAGGTATAGAGCTCCCTGGATCAGTATCTTACTGGAACAGATTCCTCACAAGGAAGGATAATCCTTCATTCAGTACCTAGGACCTGCAAACCTTTATTCACATGAGTGATCCTTACTCATGGATGTGTTCCATTGAACTCAATGGTACTACTCACATGTGTAAGGATTTCCCACAATGGGGACACTCATTGTATGTATTCTACACAATACACATCAGGTTTGGTGATTTTATTAATTACTACAGAGTGCACCATTAACTGTTTTTGTTCTAGTTATGGTCAAAATGGTACTTATATTCTAAGCCCTTATTTTCAGTGGCTTATACCTTTCTGAAGCAATTACCTTTGGGAATGAAGTTTCCCATGCATGTTTCATCCCAGAGGTCAATGTTTTTTGTAAAGTTCAAAGAAACAATATTCAGCTTTTTTCATTAGTTTGGACAGTCAAACAAGCACAAGTGTTGTTTTCTTAAATGACCAACTAACGAATACGTTTTTTTCCTTTTCAAGTGTGTGTGTCATTACAAAAAAAAAATCAAAGGAAAAAATTATACTTGGTGGGCCCAATCCTGGACACTTATTCATTTGAGTATTTTCTTTTATTTCAATGGGCTTGCTTACTGGAATCAGGACTCCTCATGTGAATAAAGAACAGGAGTACTTGTGGCACCTTAGAGACTAACAAATTTATTAGAGCATAAGCTTTCGTGGACTACAGCCCACTTCTTCGTATGCATTCGAAGAAGTGGGCTGTAGTCCACGAAAGCTCATGCTCTAATAAATTTGTTAGTCTCTAAGGTGCCACAAGTACTCCTGTTCTTCTTTTTGCGGATACAGACTAACACGGCTGCTACTCTGAAACCTGTCATGTGAATAAGTTTCCCAGATGCATTTTTTTTTTCAAACAAGTCAGGGAATTTGGAATTAAGGTCACACAAACATAACTCTGCCCCTCTTATGTCCACACTTTTCATTAGATGAACACACAACACTGGTTGATGTTTACATACATTTAGGCAAATGCTTCAGCTCAGCGTAACTACATTGACTCATGTATTCTTTAATCCTTAAACTGTAACTTTTTCTATAACATTAGCTGAATATATATACACACACACACCAAATGAAAGGCCCATTCCTGCAAAGACTTACTCATGTAAGTAACTTTAGTTACATGAATAACCCTTTTGATTTTAAATGGAGCTCATATGAGTAAATTTATGTACGGTCTTTTTACATTAGTATTTCAATTATTCAATGATAGAAATAATGTGAAAAGGCCAAATCAGTTTTGCTTTGGGGTCCAATCCTGCAAACAGTTACACAAGCAATTTTACTCACTTGAATAGTCTTATTAAAACTCAAAGGGGCTGCTCATATGTGTAAAGTTACTTACAGGTGTAACTGTTTGAAAGATTGAGTCCTAAAGCAAGATCGATCCAGGAAATAATTCTTCTGAGCTCCCTTAGTATTTTATCTTAGGGCGTGTCTACACTTGAAATGCTAAAATGGCACTGCTGTAACTGCAGAGCATCTCTCGGGGAAGCCTTGGAGGATAAAGAGACCTTCGAGCATTATTATTGTCTGTATTATGGTAGTGCCTACAAGCCCTAACTGAAATCGGGGTCGCCTTGTGCTAGACACTGCAGAAGCATATACTAAGAAACAGGCTGTCCTACGAACAGTTTATAATCTAATGAGACAAGACCGAAAAAGGGTGGATAAGAAAGTATTGCTATCCTCATTTTTCAGATGGGAAGCCGAGGCACAGAGAAATTAAGTGATTTCCCTCAGGTCATAGAGGAAGTCTGTGGCAGCATCAGGAAGTTAAATGTTTTCCAAGACCCATGCTAATGCCTTAACTCCAAGACTATCCTTCCTCTTCAGAGCACTGTTGGGAACCAGACTATTCTGTTCACATTAAGCTAACTTAAAATTCCAGGGGGATGAAGTCCCCACACCAATTCTTTTCTGGAAATGCCTTCAAAAATCCTGTATGTCTTGGACAGACCCCCAAATCCTGAGAGTCTAGGAGAGAGTCCTCTGAAAAACCGTGTATGTGGAACCTTTGTAGAGCATTTGGGTGGGTGGGAAGAACATCTACTAGGAGCTTTTTCCCTTTTTTTAAAAAAAGAGGAATGTTGTGATTGTTGGATGGGTGGGGTAGGGTTATTGACTTCCATGGGCGGTGTGTATAATAGGCCAGGGAAGGCTCTGCCTTTCCTAGCTGGAGCTGCTGCTGTGGAACACTGGGCTGGGGCTGGCTTGGGCCCAGCCGGCCCAGGGCTGGGGATGCTCCAGCCTGGAGCTGGTCCTGCTCCAGCACAGGGCTCCTCTAGTGGCTGGGGGGAGGGGCAGAGAGGCGCAGGAGGGACGGGTAGCTCAGGGTTCCTGCCGGCCTGGGGCTTCGCAGGCTATAATGTTATCCAGTAGAGTCCAAAACATTAAAAAATATATAACAGAAAGCCATTTCCTTTCCAAAGAAAACAACATTCTCTACACAGATATAGCCAAATTTTCAAAATAGTTCAGATCCTATTTAGACATCTAAAAAGCCATATTTTCAAAAGATCTTACCACCCAGAAGCTTCTGTTGTGCTCATATTTTCTAAAGAACTCAGTTATTCCACACTCAGGTCTTCGTAAAATCTGGCCACTTGTTTTAATGTCTACCTGGGAGCTAGCTTCTGAAAATCTGGCCCTGATGGTGAGTGTGGAAAACTTTTGAAAATCTGGTCCATAGAAGCTATGGAGCTGTGTATCTTGTCACTCATAGCAGTAAAGCCAATAGAATACACCAATGAAAAATTAGTGTTAGTCAGGAGATTCAAGTCCAATACAGGCGAGTCTCATCTTACGCGCATTTAACATTCACAAATTCAGCTTTGCGTGGTCGGCAAAAACAAGAACCCAAAATAGAGAAAAATAACAATTTACTGTAAATACTGTACCTGTAGTGCGGGCGATTCCGCCCACCATTACACTCAATGTAATTTTGACAATACACGATTTTCGCTTTATGCGCTGACAGCGGAACGTAACCCCAGTGTAAGATGAGACTCGCCTGTATTTGTATTTATTTGTATTCAGAATCGAAATTGAACCCAAAGCATCAAAAATGAATACAAATCTTATCTTCTGTGTTCCTCCCTACTCAATAGCCTTATAAAGTACAGGCTTTTGACTTCTATTTTATATTGTGGTATACAAAAAAGTAACACAGTATATTGTTATGCATATTAATGCCACAAACATCAACCTAAGGGGTCTGCGCTCCCCTCCATGCAACTAGAGTACCATTAAGCCCCATTATATTATTATTACTACTATACCATGGAGTAAAGCATGATTAAGCTATTTTAGCAACCAGTCCACTGAGAGTGGGAATAAAAGTAGAATGCAGAGCAAAAATCTATGGCCACGCATAAAGCAAAAGCAAGAAAACAGTTTGAATGTTAAACACTAGCGACAGCTTTAGAGAGCTTTAGTGTATGCGGTGTTGTTGTAGCCGTGTTGGTCTTTAGAGAGACATTGAAACAACATAAAAGTGCAAGACTTTGGGGAACTCCAGGCTATTCAGTTTATTGTCACACGCTGGCTCTAGCTTCATTTTAACTTATTTTAAAATGTGCCTGATGCTCCATTTCCTCCTGCATAATAAATATATAATGTTACTGTAAACAAATGTGCAAATTAGTTTTGCACACATCAGGATGTTTTGAATTTGACCACAAGGGTTTTCATTCCTGAAGTTTCATTTAGTAAGCTGTAGTGGTAGCATTTTTATAGTTTATTTTACTTTTAACTTCACAAACACATCTCTCTCTGTCACTTTCTGGGGATTACAAAATTGATCTTTGTCAACCAGACTCAGAATGAAAACTTTGAACAAACTGAGGAGAGTTTGACTACCTTTCTTCTTTTGACCCTCAAGACCTCTCAGTCAGATCTCATTATTGAAGATGAACTGGTTTTATCACTTCTCTCGCAATGTGACCTTTTTGGTTGTATCTCAGATACAATTCTTGTATAAGTCCCATTTTCTATTGGTATTAAAAGGGCAAAGAAAAAAACCCTTTTTACTATCTTATCTCTTCCTCACCCACTACTTTTTGATGTAAGAGTAAATGATAGTTATCTTTCATTCTTAACCTTCCAACATATGATAAACAGCAGGACTGAAGCAGAGCTGCATGTTACCTAGAACTATACCTGTTCTCAGCGGATTGAAAATGACATTTCACAGCATGGACGCAGTCTAAGGCTTCTTGGAAATGTACAGTTCCAATAGTCTTTGGCAGCATGTAGGTGGGATTTAAATTACATACTTCTGCAGACAAACTCCCCAGTGAATTTCCTTCTCTAACTCTTGTGGCAATATGGGTTTTCAAATGCCTGCATAGGTTTTGTAAAATTGTTTCCACAAATAAGTGGCATCTTTTTGTATAATGGAGATGCAAGAAAACAAATAATTTTGGACGTGAAACAGGAACACTTAACATAATATAAGCAACAGTAAAACTGTTGTGTACACAATATTCGTGTATTATTGCAGAGGAAATTATTGTAAGTTTTTCTTTTTCTATGATTAAAGCTACTTTAGTTGAACGCATATCAATACATTTACCTTAGGTCAGTTCTTCTAAGACTGAGGGACACAAAGAGACTACCACTAAGTGATACCTTCACAAATATAGCCACATTTGCATATGTGGCATTGTTACTGCACAGTTAATTTTTTGAACGCAACCACTGTCCATTTAATTTACTCCAATCCTTAGTGGCAGCTATTGTGCTAACCAAGGATCATGGGACTAGATCTCTAAGAGGTAAAGTCAGACCAGTAAAATTAGCCATCTGTCCAATAAAGACTTTAAGCTCAGGTTGTATTTCTCTATTATGTTTCCAACTGTACTGGCATTTCTCACAACAGCGAGTGACAAAGATCTTATTAATTTTAAATTAACTGTGAAAACTAAAAAAGAACACTGTGGAATATATATAAAAACTAAGGATGCAATCTTGCAAATATTTTATACTGCCAAGGGAAATATATAGAGTTTGTCAAATTTTCAATTAATCTGATTCACTAGACCAATAATCCCGATCCGAACAAAGTCAATGAGAAAATTTACACTGACTTTAGAGGGACCAGGATATGGTTCAATGTTTTAGAACTCCTTGTCTCCGCCAGCAGTATTTCCTATAATCACTACTATCTTATAAATTATGCAAATACAATTAGCAAATTAGCAAACCTAGTGACTTTACCATTTCTTGTGCCTCATCTTTGTATTTTACATTTCTAGTGAGTGCAACATGGAACTGAAAACAATGTAATTTGTATGGGGTATAAATATTTGATCACTATCTAGACCTCTAACTTTTAAATACCAAGGACCATATACTGTCCTTGATCCACATGCAAAAATCCCATTGACGTCAGTGGGAGCTCAACTGCAGATCAAAGGTAGCGTATGGCCTTTAGGGGACTAATGGAGTCTTTGCTGTAATTTAAAGTGCCCCATGTCATGGTCCAATGAACTGTAAAAAATATTCTTTACTAAAACTTTGCAATTACATATTGATGCAATGACTGTCTGCCTCCTCCTATTTATTTTCTTTCACTGATATGCCAGTCCTCTGTGCATTGCATAATCCACTGCCATGGGAGTAATTCTGCTATCCAAAATACTCTGGTCAATCCTGCAGTCACTATCCAGGTAAACCTCCCACTGACTGGGAGCCTCACTTGAGTGTTACCTGTGTTCACTGCAATGCCACAAATTATGGGCCAGACCCTCCTCTGAACGGAGGCCATTAGAATTTTGTCAGTAATTTTAGTGGCAGCAAGCCTTGGTTCTTGAACTGGAACTTCAGTGAATCATCCAGGAGAAGCAGGCTGTATTAGAAGGAAAAAGAGAGACTGGGACAGATTCTGATCCTGTAACTCCACTGATTTCAGTGGAGTTTCCTCTACTGTGCATTCATGCATATGAGATCAGAATAGGGTGACCAGATAGCAAGTGTGGAAAAATTGGGACAAAGGGTGGGGGGGTAATAATCGTCTAAATAAGACAAAACCCCAAATATCAAGACTGTCCCTATAAAATCAGAACATCTGGTCACCCTAGATCAGAATGAGGCCCTTTGTCTTCTTTGCAGACACAAATCCCTAGCCAATCAGGAAAGATCAGAAAATAAAACATTGGGGAAAGTAGATATTGGTAAAACATATGTTGAAAGAATTTGGACAGTGTATTGGGGGGCTACAAGGGAAATATTGCACTTAGTATTTCAGTCACAACTACAATTTACAAAAGAGGACACATTTAAAAATTTAAAATAAGAAGGGCTATCATGTTAAACTTATGCAAAGAGGCATTTGATAGTTCTAGTAACTTACCTGGATAGTGCATAGAGAACTGAAGACTTTTCGCACAATAAGAGACAATGTAATACTATATTTGAATGCACTTGTGCTACGTTCAGAATGAATGAAATGAAACAATGTGCATCCCAAGAATACTGTATGTTAAGCTGATACCCCTCCACTTCAAGACAAGAAGCAACCAGACAATAATAGAAAGCAGAGTGTGAAGCGGGTCCATCTTTACTGAGCTGAGACACAAGTTAATTTTCAAATGGACGCATCATAAGACAATAAAACGTTAATCAGCCATATGACAAGGACAAACTCTCTACTGACTTCAGTGGGAACAGGACTGGGCCCATTATTTTGTTTCCATGCTAACAGATTTTTCCATCTGTTAGTGTCTCCCTCCTTATAGAAACATTATTTCTGAAGGCACTTTGAGAGTCAGAATGTAAACTCTGAAATAAAGTGGTATCTTTTCCACTGTTCAAACAGATCATTAATCCCAAAACAGATATCTTCTATTCCAAATACATATTTTAAACCATTTTAAATCCTTACAATAGACTTACTAAGAACAGATGCAGCCAATTAAGAGCAGTTTTATATTTATTACTGCTTTCCTCGCCCTCACCTTTTCCTTTAATACTTAACATCTCAGGTGTGAAAGAAAAAAAAGTTAGGGAAAAAAATCATTGTACTTATATTGCCTTTTTATAGAGGCACCTCTCTTTAGAAAGAGTTGTTTAGATCAGATAGAAACTCCAAGTTAAATACTTCTTAATTAGTTCTTTAAAAAAAGGCTAAAAATTGCTGTTAAAAGGCAGGATCGCATACAGTTAAAGAAATCCATGGTTTTATTGGAAAGCCAGACAGATCAAAGCCAGAAGAGATGCTGCAAATGACCAAAACATATGCGCCAAAAATCTAAGAACATCAGGAATAACTAAACAGAGGAGGAAAAAACACCCTTCCGATTTTTTAACAACAGGAAATGGAGAGCCTTTTGACAATATGGATCAAATAATAGACGTTTAAAGACAAGGAGGGGCTCTAGTCCTCCTTTGGAGGATCCCCCCCAGTGCCCAGTAATTGAGATCACATGGAAACTGTCTCAACTCACGCAGTTCTTTGTGGCTAAAAAGAAATGAAATACAAACAGTGGATTCTAAAGCTCTCAGATTTACCATCAGGGGAGATGTGTGATATGGATTTAACCCTGTCTGTGCCGGGGGACTGCACAGGTTTGCTTTCCCACCCACGGTCCATACACAGAAATGTCTGGAAAGTGGGCTTCCCCCCGGGATATTCTCCTAGTTGAAACCTTCCTACTTGCCCCTGCCAAGGGAGAGTTTCTTACCTTGCCTTCTGGGGATGTTTCTCCTGGAAGCTGCCGTGTGTCCAAGGCAAGAGGCCAGCAAGAGCAGAGCGAAGCAGCGGCAGCAGCGGGCTGGGCTCTGTAAATCCATCGCAGCCAGCCTTCAGCCCACCCCGAAACAGAGAAGTTTGGGGAAGTTGAGCGTGCGGGGGGCAGCTGACCGCGAGGCGGCCAGGGAGGGAGAGAACTGCTTCGCAGCCGCCGTCCGGAGTCCGCAGCAACCAGACAGCGAGTGGGGCTGGGGCTGGCGCTGGCGGCGAGCAGCCGGGCTTGTCACACGCGCAGGAGGGAGGAGGCTGGGACCGGCCCTTTGATGGGATTACAGTCCCCTGTAGCGCAGACGGGCAGGGAAGGGACTAACGCGGTGGGCAGGACACCTCCCCTGAGCGCGCAACCCACCCCGCGCAAGGGAGCGGGGGACACCCACCCACCCCCGCTATGGCTCGCGCAGCCTTTCCCCTCCTCCCCGCGCAAGGGACCGGGGACAGCCCCCACTCCCCCGCTTAGGAGGGCGCTGCCGGCTCCTGCTCTCACTGCTCTGCAGGGCTTCAGGACCCGTGTACCCTATTCCTTTGTAAGGCACCCCCAGCTCAGTAGGCAGCTCCTTCCCTGACTCCTGCAGAGACCCCGTCCCCTTCTCTCCTCGGGGCAGCCAAACAAACCCCTCCCTCCGGAGAGACCTGGGACCCAGGCAATGCCCTACCTGCCTGTGCCGCCCCCCTTCTGCAGGGTGCCATAGCCCGCTGGCAGCCCCATCCTGGGGCAGGGCCAGGAGGAGGATTCGGTGGGATAGTGGCTGCGGAGTTAAGAAGCTCAATGAGATTTAATTCCCCCCCCTCCCCCCCCCCCGCATGAATTCTGAGTCCACTCCAGCCACTCAGACTAATATAGAAAATCTCATGGGGATTAGAGGCGAGCAGGAGGAGGGAGCCCAAGTGTCCTGGGAAGAAAGGAGGGGAATAGGGAAAAGGAGCCCAAACCACCCTATCATAGCAACACAGGAATTGTCCTACTGGATCAGACCCATAGTCCATTTAGGCCAGCGTCCTGTCTCCAACAGCGGCCAGCCCCAGAACCTTCAGAGGAAGGTGTAAGAAACCTCATATTAGACAGCTGTGGGATAATTTGCCCTCCCTTCCCCAGATTAAGTCTCATTCTAATCTCTGATAGAATCTTAAACCCTGCCTGTAGCATGAAGTTTTATATGTCTTCCAAAATTGTTGTTATAACTTCTGGATATTTTTATGCATATTCAAATTATTTTATGCATATAAAATTATCCACTCCTTTGATGAATTTAGTTAAATTCTTGATCCCAATGACATGCTGGGACAATGAATTCCACAGTCTAATTACACATTATGTGGAGGAGAAAATCTTCTGGTGAAGAGAAACAAGGAGAGAAGGAGCTGTGCTTCAGCCCACTATGGGTAATACAGGAAATAGGGAGAGGGAGCCTGTGCCATTTGAGGAGAGACAGGGGCAGTGATAGACTCTGAACTCTCCAAAGGAGAGGACAGGGAGATGGAACTGAAGTCCCTGTGAAGAGAGGTTGGAGGAGGAAATGTTGAGCATCCTGATGAGAGGGAGCCCGTGTGTTTAAGTACCATGAGGAGAAAGCAGAGAAGGAATCAAAGTGTCTTGGCAAGACAGCAGGGAGAACGTTACCCGAAGTCCCTCAGGGATAAGGTAGGAAGTGAGAACCTGTCTCAGATAGAGAGATGAACTGCAAGTCCTACAGAGAGGGGTTCTAAGTGAGCCCACCAGAGAGAGAGGGCATAGAATCATAGGACTGGAAGGTACCTCGAGAGGTCATCTAGCCCAGTCTCCTGCACTCAACGCAGGACTAAGTATTGTCTAGACCATCCCTGACAGGTGTTTGTCTAACCTGCTCTTAAAAATCTCCAGTGATGGAGATTCCACAACCTCCCAAGGCAATTTATTCCAGTGCTTAACCACCCTCACAGTTAGGAAGTTTTTCCTAATGTCCAACTTAAAGCACCCTTGCTGCAATTTAAGCCCATTGCTTCTTGCCCTATCCTCAGAGGTTAAGGAGAACAATTTTTCTCACTCCTTGTAACAATCTTTTATGTTCTTGAAAACCAGTATCATGTCCCCTCTCAGTCTTCTCTTCTCCAGACTAAACAAACCCAAATTTTTCAAGCTTCACTGATAGGTCATGTTTTCTAGATCTTTAATCATTTTTGTTACTCTTCTCTGGACTTTCTCCAGTTTGTCCACATCTTTCCTGAAATGTGGTGCCCAGAACAGTTGAGGCCTAATCAGCACAGAGTAGAGCGGAAGAATTACTTTTCTTGCTTACAACACTTCTGCTAATACATCCCAGACTGATGTTTGCCTTTTTTTTTTCTTTTCTTCTCTCAACAGTGTTACATTGTTGACCATATCTAGCTTGTGATCCACTATGACCCCCAGATTCCTTTCTGCAGTTCTCCTTCCTAGGCAGTCATTTCCCATTTTGTATGTGTGCAACTGATTGCTCATTCATAAGTGGAGTACTTTGCATTTGTCCTTATTGAATTTCATCCTATTTACTTCATACCATTTCTCCAGTTTGTCCAGATCATTTCGAATTTTAATCCTATCTTCCAAAGAACTTGCAACCCCTCCCACCCTGGTATCATCCTCAAACTTTATAAGTGTATTCTCTATGCCATTATCTAAATCATTGATTAAGATATTAACCAGAACTGGACCTAGAATTGATCCCTGTGGGACCCCACTCATTATGCCCTTCCAGGTTGAGTGTGAACCACTGATTACACTCTGGGAATGGTTTTCCAACCAGTTATGCACCCATCTTATAGTAGATCCATCTAGGTTATATTTTCCTAATTTGTTTATAAGGTCATGTGAGACAGTATAAAAAGAATGACTAAAGTCAAGATATACCACATCTACTGCTTCCCCCCATCCACAAGGCTTGTTAGCCTGTCAAAGAAAGCTATTAGGTTGGTTTGACATGATTTTTTCTTGAAAAATCCATGCTGTTACTTATCTTATTATCTTCTAGGTATTTGCAAACTGATTGCTTAATTATTTGCTCCATTATCTTTCCAGAATGGAAACTGACTGGTCTGTAATTCCCTGGGTTGTCCTTAGTCCCCTTTCTATAGATTGGCACTATATTTTCCCTTTTCCAGTCCTCTGGAATCTCTCTCCCATCTTCCATTACTTTTCAAAGATAATCACTAATAGCTCAGATATCTCCTCAGTCCACTCCTTGAGTATCCTAGGACGTATTTCATCAGGCATGGAGAGAGAGAGTCTAAACCCTGGGGAGAATGGGGAGCCGGAGCAATGCTGTAAGCAAATGCAGGGTCCTTTGCAAAGCCATTCAATTGAGGCCCATCGTGAATCTTCTTTTCAGATCCTTTACTTCCTCTCTCCCACACACGAACCCCTGAGGCTGTAGGTCGGGTGACCAGACATCCCAATAAAATCGGGACCGTCCCAATATTTCAGGGTTTGTCCTGCGTCCCGACTCGCCTTTTTTTTTTTTTTCTCCACCGGCAGGACTGACTTGGCTTCTTTTTTCTTTTGCACCACCCTCCCCCATATGTCCCAATATTTTCTTTCCTTCATCTGGTCACCCTAGCTGTAGGTTTGGCAGCCCCCTGAGCCTGACCAGAGACCGATGATCCCAATACATCCTGGGAGAGGCAAGGGCCTAAGGAAGTGGTGTCAAACTCAGTCAGAGGCAAGGGCCAAATGCTATGTTTAATTATGGTCCATGGGCCAGGGTATGAATTCAGGACTATACACTCTCCATAAGGCACAGAGCCATGGCCACTGATGTCAGCAGGTGCTTTGCACAGAATTCAAGAGCAGCATATGGCCTTTATGTAGTAACTAAAAGTTTTAATTATTTATTCTGTGTGTTATTGTCACATTCATAACTCAATGAGAAAATCTGTTCCCTTTTAGACTCACTGCTACATTTGCCCTTTTTTCTCTTCTTCCTTCTCCATCCATGTTTCTCTCCCCCTTTCCTAGCTTTGTCTCGCCTCTGTTTGTTTTCCACTGAATTCCTTCCCTGTAGCAACTTCTAATTCCCAATACAGTGGATTTTATTACCAGCCCTCCTCCCTTTCATCCATTAAAATAAAGCAACTAAATCATCATTGCTGATACTAAAGTGTCATCATTGGGCTTTAAAGGTGATACCCCAAGTCTAACTGAAGTATGCTTACACAACAAACACAAACCTGCGGCTGGCCTGTGCCAGCTGACTCGGGCTTGCGGGGCTCAGACTGTGGGGCTGTTTCATTGTTGTGTTGATTTCTGGGCTCGGGTTGGAGCCCGAGACCTGGGACTCTCTGACCTCACAGGATCTTGGATCCTATGCCCCAGCCTGAGCCCTGTGAGCCTGAGTTGGCTGGTATGGGCCAGCTGCAGGTTTGTCTTTGCTGGGTAGACATACCTTAATAGGCAAAGGAGAGTTCACCCCTCTGAGTTGTTTCAGGCTTTTTGCAGACTCTGGCAACTATTACTGCATCAGTTACAATTGGGCCACAATTGAAAGATTATCTCTGCAGCCATGAGGGCTAGAATTTTTTTTTTAAACCAAAAGGGAGTGGGATATTGAGCTGTACATATCGGGACCTTCTCTCCAAAGTCTCCAGTAGACAGAAGGCAAGGCACCAAAAGTCCATTCCAACTCCTATTAAAATAAATCTTCAGCAATAGTTAGACTGAGTCCAGAATTAAGTATCCAGATTATTTCCCCTTCCTCCTACCCATTCCCAGGAGAGAACCAGAATCCTGTCCCCACAGTCCCTCACTCCGCACTCACATGTTGTAGCCTGGATTTAGCTGAGGGGATGTGCCTTTAGTTTTGGGCAGGCCTAGTCCCACCTGTCCCAGAGATGCAGATAGTACAATCTCTCACTCCAGGAGAGAGCAGGGCAGAGTGTGGGGCCCAGAGCTCTTTCCTTTATCCCTCTCCTCTGAGCAGACAATGTTTGCTCTCTCCCTGGGGATCTAGGACCACTAGCCAGAATCACTATGGCAATAGTAGTACATGGAATGACATGCTGGGAAACCCAGGCAGACAGAGGAAGGGATAGCTCAGTGGTTTAAGCGTTGGCCTACTAAACCCAAGGTTGTGAGTTCAATCCTTGAAGGGGGCACTTAGGGATCTGGGGCAAAATCAGTATTTGGTCCTGCTAGTAAAGGCAGGGGGCTGGACTTGATGACCTTTCAGGGTCTCTTCCAGCTCTATGAGATAGGTATATCTCCATATATTAGATTTCCTGAGCCCCTTCATAGCTGAAGGTTTTATGTCTATGTAATGGTGTAGCACCCACCTCTCACAAGTGCCCCCTTCTGGTCAGGTGTGTCTTTGTTCTTTAAAGAAGTCCAATCCCTGCTATTGGGCTGTATCCCCAGGGCTTCCGCCCTGGAGGCAATGGTTTTGCCCTCTTAGTCTGTTTTGGCCCCAGTCTTCAGCTGGGCTTCCTGACAGTTCAGTCCCCTTCTGAGGGTTTACTGCAGTCCAATTGTAGGCCCTTCCCCAGTGGCCTATGGAAGGAGGGGGGGAGGGAACAGCACAGGCCCACCCACTCCTCTAGGTCCTAGCACAAGGACCCTAAGAATAGCAACTGTGTGCTGCCACATCTCCTTATCAAAACTGCCTTCAGTTCCCTGGGACACTTCCCCATGGCCCTAGCCTTCACTGACACCTTACCTGTAGCTCCAGGCTCTTCTAAGCTCAAACCCAGCAGCCAGCTAGGAGCTCTTCCTCGCTCCCCTGATCCCTGCTAGCACTGAGCTGTCTGGTGTTCTGCAGTTCCCATTAGCCAGTTAGGAGCACAAGTTGCACATCTCTAACTCCAGCAAGGAATTACCTGTCTCTGGCACCATAGCTCCTTTTTATAGGGCCCTCCTGGGCCCTGATTGGCTGCTCCCTGCAGCCTCTCTGATTGGCTGCTTCCCCTTCAGCCACTTTAGCCCACTTGGAGGGCCTCCTCACTGCTCCTCTAGGGGCCTCTGGGCTTAGTCCACCCCCTGACAATCTAGCAGATTTGATTTATTTTCTCAGAGTTTGGCATGATTTTCTATATAACTATAATAAGGCTATGAACCATGAGAATAAAAAGTCATTTTGCATGTCCTGAGATTGTGGTAACACTGTTATTCGCTGAAGCAATTTATAAAAATGGAAGATATGCAACCAGATTTTCAAAAACAGCCCCTAATTGTGATTGTCTCAGCTTTTCAGCTCCCCTTTTAAAACTCCTAATTTTGGATTTATTCTGTAAAATTCAACAGTTTGGACTTGGTCTCTTCATAAAATAAAGTGGTTTTAGCAGATACCTAGCTCCTCACTGATTCTTATTAAAAATGTTTCACATTTCTAACACCTGGTTTGAACATAAATAATTTAGGAAGCAGTTTGCCATGAAGTGATTTGTTTTTAATCCCAACCAACAGGATATCTAGTTGAAAAAATGGTCTGGTGAAAATGGGCCAGTCTTATTCTCTGGGCAGCTAAGTGAGCAGACTGTGAAAGAACAACTGCCTGGCCAATGGGCTTAGCAGGTTTTTCCATTATGATTAATGGAGGAGAAAAGGCATACCAGTGCCTTAGAAGACCCCAGTGAAGAAGTCCTGTGAGTTAGCAATATAAACATAGGCGAAGTTTAAATTATAATTTAAATTATACCATCATGTATAATCGTTGTAAGATTAAGAGCAAAGGAAGATAGTAAAATTAATTCTTTAAATGTATGGGTTTTTTTAAATGGGAGAACAGATAAAAAAGACAGAACAAAAGGGAAAGGAAAGGAAAGGAAAGGAAAGAAGAGCTACATCTCAGTTTCCATCCACTTGGAATTAAATCAGTAGTTTCTAGAAAGTTAGACCAAATCTTTTCAAATTTATCTGAGGTCCCTCTTCTCTAAAATGCTACCCACTCTTTAGTTGCCAGGTTTGCTAAATCACTGTGCCAAGCTTCTATCCCTGGAGGCAATCTGCTATTCCAGTAATATGCATTCTTAATGCTTGGCCTCACTGATGAAATGAGGATTTCTACACGTTTCTGGTTGTTCTTAGGATGACTGTACAAGACAGAGTTAAGAAGTTTAAATTAATTTATATGTGTGTTTTCATACTTTAGAAAATTCCCAATTTTGGATTCAGTTGAAGCCTTTCAAGGTTTTCAAAAAAGTCTTTGGCTGGGGAGAGTTATTTTAATCAAACTGCAACTTTCTTTTAAGGGGCCTGCTAAAACGGAGTATTATATCTGCTCAGCCTGAACTCTGTTGTAACAAAGTTTTGTCTGGGAATTTCCTAATCTCTCTTTTCTTTTAATACAAGCCCCTCAAAGTCCCCAGTAGACCTTGCAAGCTGCACACACACTCTCCTAGGTCTTGCATGCTACAGAGAGACACTACAGATCTTGCAAGCTGCACAGCTCAACTCCAGACTGTCCTATGCCTATGTGTCTCTCTTTTTTGACTCCAGGACAGCCAATCATTTCCCCTGTGGCTCTCTCTTTTTCCAGCTCCTTCTAAACTGGACAGATCTGCCCTCATATTATTCTCCCTGCTGTTTAGGCATTTTATAAAGTCTGCATTGGAACTTGTAAAACAAAACAAATAAATAAAAAATCCTACTGAGATCACAACCCAAATGATAAATTTCTATAATGATTCCTCTTTAACTTTTACCTTAGAAATGGATCTTTTAGGTAAAGTTTTTCTTGGGACAGTCCTTCCTAATTTACTGCCCTGATGCTATTTGCCAGATCAGATATTGACTATGATCCTATGCTACTGACCTCATATAGAGAAGGGATCTGAAGGTCTTTTCATTTACTTTAATGGGAGCTGGCGTTGATACACAGACTATTCATAAGTTTATGGAAAGCAGAGGAACCAATAAGATGGAAGATTTTAGGTATAAAACCAGCAAATGTAGTTTTCCATTAAAAATACCAGACAGTATTTTAATTTGTCATTTTCAATTGTACAGCAATATCAGACATAATGACTGGAATTTATGCCTAATTACAGTTTAATTAGAAAATAATGATTGATTATGAATGCATATGCTGATAACTATTACTGATCAAGAATTAAATGATCCCCTAATTGCTTACAAGAGCAAGTAATTAGTTAATTATTTGGTAAGATAATTATCTACAATTATTATTGTTTTTTTTTTTTTTACTTGCATGGTGTCAAAGATAGAACCCTGTGTGGATACAAAATTTGTATCCGCATCCAATCTGCGATCTGCAAAAATGATCTGCAGATATCTGCATCTGCGGATATGGATATCTGTGGATATAAAGCAGATATCTGTGGATTTGCAATGCTCTAGTCCTAGATGTGCATGACACATTACAGAACTTACGATCTAATGTAAATGCCTTTCATTACAAAGGGTCCCAATGCAATTTACAACAATATGCATACAGCATCACCCGCATGTAACTAGATTCCCAATGAAAGGTGACATCTAACTGGACAACTGGCACACAACATAACAATGCAAGGAGAGGAAAATTTAGTCTGAGGGACAAACTCATGGAGAAAGTGCCATGTGAGGTTTATTTTCCATGTAGAGGAGAAAGGACTTCAGTTTTTAAGGTATTGTGAAGACTCACACAGAAAGCAGCATTTTACTCAGGAAAACTGCCATGAAAGGATGAAGGGTTGAGTCAATCCTACTAGGACTCTAATTTTTGACAGAATCTACACACGTGGTGATCATGTTACTGAACTATCCCCTCTGAGCTTGTTTCAATTCAGTCACCATAAAAGGTTTTCACTAGATTATTTTGCCTTAAGAGCAATCAATAATGGACTCATGACATCAGGAGAGGAAGGGTGTGTGAAGGTGTGAAATACAGCAATTGTTTACACTTGCACCTATGTTGTACCCAATACACAGACCGAATTCTGCATTTGGGCCTCACCCTGTGCCTGGTCAGTGGGAGTTTTGACATTGACTTCAGTGAAACAAAAACTTTTGTTTCTATGTTTTGGTTGGCTAATCATTGCACTGCCTATGCTGATACAACTGAATATACTTTAGCTCAGTATCAACAAGACGATACATTGCCATCATCACAGGGCTACCAAACCTATTTCATGTGAGGACCAGAAAACTGCACTTCCGGGCACTAATCTAAGGGTCTGTCTACACTGCGAAATTGTCGACAAAACTTAAAAAAGCACCCCCACAAAAGACAAAAGTTTTGCCAACGCACGTGGCAGTGTGAACGTGGCTTTGTCTCCTGCCAACAAAGCTAATGCCACTCGTGGGGCTGGAAGTATTTTGTTGGCAAAAGTGCCAACAATATACTGACAAAGAGCATTTACACTTGCTGACTTTTAGTGACAAGGCTGTGTCGACAACGTCTTGTCGCTAAAAGCTGCATGGTGCAGACAAGCCCTTACTCTCACTGAAGTCAATGGAATCTCCAAGGAGTGGATAGGTGTTGAATCAGACCACAGATGTGAAGAGGAGTTGGCCCATTCATTAATCTGAACAAAAACCTGCATGATATTTGTTTATATTTCACTTTAAAAGAAATTCCACACCAAAGGTCCCCTTGACATACATTTAAAAACACAGTAACAGGAGTTACAATACGTAAAACCATCTGAAGCGGCAGTGCTTCTCTTTCCTCCCACATATCATTTATTCATCTGTCACATAACTCTGAGCTTAAACCCCCCACTGCCTTTTCCCACCTAACAGAATTCAGATCCTCAACAGTCTCTGTCCTCCGCCTATGCTCATTCACACACATGGGTTTTGTGGCCTAGCCAGAAAGCCAACACATTCAGGCTATTTCTGACTATTAGGAAAGTCACTGCAAAGGAAAGAGACTCTTACAGAGAATGCTCTGCCAGCTGCCCCTTCCCTTTAATCACAAAGGTGATATGCTCCAGGCCTGTACAGACCACAGTTATGGCAGATCAGAATTCTTATACCCTCCTTTAGCTCAGTTTCCTTTATGTCGTCCACTGCCACCCATTATATTTTACTACGCTCCTTATTCATTATCATTATGAATTATTTGTACTGCAGTAACACCTCAAAGCTCTAATCAGGGATCAGAGCTCTGTTGTGCCAGGCATTGTACATACAAAAATATACATAACAAAAAAACAGTTCCTGCTCCCAAAACTTACAGTGAGAGACAACAAACAGGCGGAGGGGACACAGGATAACAATGAGACAATTATGAACAGCATGATAAGCAGTGGTCATAGCACATCAGCTGCCTAATCATTGTCAAGTTTTATCCCACTCACTATATTTCACAAGTGCTCTGATCTCTCCCACCTTTCTTACTATCCCTCTATGTACTACAGGGTTTTTTCACCACACACTATAAAACAGTGCCTCCCAAACATGATATAAATCACAATATCCACAAGACTGTATCTTGTCCAGCATTAACAGCATAATATATTGTCTATTATTAAAAATTATGTTGCATTACATTACTAATACACCACTACTACACTGAGTAACAATTTAATTTCCCTCTTAAAATAGTTTTTACAAGTTTATGACCTAGTGTCTGTTACTCTTCAGAACTAAAATGAACACAATCAGTAATAATAAATTTATCATTCATTCAAGTCAACAGTTCTAGATGTCGGGTGTGCTACAGGTTGTGCCTGTATGTTCAAATATAAGAGCTCCATCTTACAAACCCCCGCTTACATTAACATTATTATTTCTACTGCAGTAGCATCTATGGGCCCCAATCATAGGCAAGGCCACTGATGTATGAACACAGAAACAAAACGCAGTCCCAGCCCCAAAGAGCTTGTATAAAGATAGTACCTAACTTTACAAAGGAGAAAAAGAGGCCCCAGGGAATTATCGATTTTCAGTCTAACTTCAATACCTGGAAAGATATTGGAACAAATTATTAAACAATCAATTTGGAAGCATCTAGAGGAAGAGGAAGATTATAAGGAATAGCCAACATGGATTTGTCAAGAACAAAACATGCCAAACCAACCTAATTTCTTTAGTGGCCTATATGGGGGAAGCAGATGTGATATAATTTGATTTTAGTAAAGCTTTTGACATAGTCCCACATGCCAGTCTCATAAGCAAAGGAGGTTAATGTAGTCTAGATGGTACTATTATAAGGCGAGTGTATAACTGGTTGAAAGACTGTCCTCAAAATTGTCAATGGTTTGCTGCCAAACTGGGAGGATGTATCTAGTGAGGCCCCACAGGGGTCTGACTTGGGTCTGGTACTATTCAATATTTTCATTAATGTCTTGGATAATAGAGTGGAGAGTATGCTTATAAAATCTGAGAATGAGACTAAGGTGGGAGGAGTTGCAAGCACTTTGGAGGACAGGCTTAGAATTCAAAATGACCTTGACAAATTTGAGAATTGGTCTGAAATTAACAAGATGAAATTCAATAAAGACGAGTGCAAAGTACTATACTTAGGAACAATCAAACACACAACTACAAAATAGGGAATAAGGCACTAGACAGTAGTAATGCAGAAAAAGCATCGGGGGGTATAGTGAATCACAAATTGAATCTGAGCCAAAAAGTGGTGCAGTTACAAAAAAGGCTAGCATCATTCTGGGGTTTAACAACAAGAGTGTCATATGCAAGACACAGAAGGTTCAACTCTACTTGGCACTGGTGATGCCTCAACTGGAGTACTGTGTCTAATTCTGGGCATCAACTTCAGGAAAGATGTGCACAAAATGGAGAAAGTCCAGAAGACAGCAACAAAAATGACAAATGGTTAGAAAACCTGACCTGTGAGGAAAGGTTTAAAAATAACTGAGCATTTTTAGTCATGAGAAAAGAAGATAGAGGGGGAACCTGATAACAGTCTTCAAATATGTTAAGGGCTGTTATAAAGAGGATGGTGATCAATTGTTCTCCATGTCCACTGAAGGTAGGACAAGAGGTAATCAGCTTAATCTGCAGCAAGGGAGATTTATGTTAGATATTAGGAAAAACTTCCTGACTATAATGATAGTTAAATACTGGAATAGGCTTCCAAGGGAGGTTGTGACTCCCTTCCCCATCATTAGCAATTTTTAAGAACAGGTTACCAACGCTTGTCAGGGCTGGTCTAGGTATAGTTTGTCCTGCTTCAGCATGGCGGGGCTGGACTAGATGACCTCTTGAGGGCTTACGTTTCTGCACTCCTACATTTCTATGATTCTATCATGCTTTTGTTTTCAACTTCTCAGTTTTTGCCAGCCTTAGCACCCTCAGGTCAATGGAACTAAAGGCAATGGAGGGAGGAAATAAGTACTTTCACAAACCTAAGAAAAGTGTTATTTTGGGAGCTTACAAAACTCACCTGCATCCAGATATTATATATACAGTATTTACAATTTGGGGACAAGTTGAGGAAACAATATATTGCCCAGTGCTGGCTTCCCTTCTCTTCTGTTCTTTTCATACTCTCTGATGATGTTATGAAGAAAAAAGAATGACTTCAAAGCACTTTGGGGAGTTCAGACTGTGCTCCTCTCATCCTGTTCTCCCATTTCAGTCTTTCTGCAGCTCTTAGGGGAAAAAATGACTTAGAATTGCTTCTTTCATTGTGTTGCTGCTTCATGCAATATGCATGCTCTCCCTTTCCCCTCATCTGTCAGTATATCAGACTGATACTTACCTGTAGCCTACTCTATAATCTCCTGGTAGTATTCCCTCCAGTTTCCACACCAGCACTTTTGAACAAGGGAAGAGATTGGCCACAGAGAATCCCTCTAGGTCTAACAGTCAGGGTATGCTGGGACAGGACTTAGTGAGTTTAGTTATGACTATGTAAATATTGGTGGTCAAAAACGGAGACTGGGGAGATTTCCACATTAAAAATTGGGACCATTTTTGTTGCAATTTCAACATTTCTGCTATTTTCCACCAATTTGTATGAATAACTTTGCATGACAGATGGGATGGTCCTGTTAGAGAGCCATAGAGCTTAAGGCCAGAAGGGACCACCAGATCATCTAGTCTGACCTCCTGTATATCATAGGTTGCTGCCACCATCCAGGGCCCAAAAGCACACACTAAACCCAAAAACTGAAATTAAGCCAAAGTATTACAGGCCACAAGAAACTAGACTTTCATATGCCCTGGGTAGAAACTAGGAGGGACAGAGGTGCACCAGTGCCTGAGGCATTCACAATGCAGGGAAATGATTAAGTGAGATATACCCAGATAATCCTGGCAAGTGTCCCGCACCCACACGCTGCAGAGGAAGACGACCCCTTCCCCCCCATGTCACTGCCAATCTGACTTGGGGGGGAAATTCCTTCCTGACCCTACAGATGGCAATTAGTTAGATCCTGAGCACGAGAGCAAGAACCAGCCAGCCAAAAGAGAGAGAATGCTCGGTGCCACCTCAGAGCCCTGGCCCATCCTGACCAATGTCCCATCTCCAACTATGGCCATCCCTGATGCTTCAGAGGAAGGAGATAAAAATCCAAAACCCCAGAATACATCGGGGGGAGGAATCCCTTCCTGAACTCCGTCTGAAACCCCGACGCCAGGAGATTTTAGGAGCATAAGACATAAACCAGAAGTGAGCTCCACGGCAACTGAGCCCTGTCCCCTACCATCACTCCACTTCTGCAGATAATGGGGACGTGATCCTAACTGACCTGTGCTGGGGAGAAGGGAGAGGCCTCCAAAGGAGAGTACCACTTCCATAACTTCATTTTCCCTCTTATCCCAATGACCTAGCAAAAATTCCTATTCAGAAGATCCATGAGGGTTGAAATCCATGGCTGGGGACTGGCTGAGGCAGAAGTGGCAGGGAGCAGGATGGGGTGACAAATGCTGTCTGCAGCACCATTTCCACCTTCACTTCCGCACAACTATGAGATCTTTTGGGATAGATACATGCTGACATAGTCCAAATGAACTTATCTTCTTTCCCATTCCCTCGTCTGAACCACCTCCACCCTACCAGAAGGGGACTGTAGGGCAGTGGCTATTAGGGGAGGAACTATACTTGTAAGGTCTGGGAGAGGTGGAGATGGACAGTAAAAGCCGAGTTTTCTCCCCTGGACAGAAGAGCAATGAGAACTTCACAAGTGGAGCCATGTAGCTTGGAGGGGACAACAGGGCCTACAGATGTTCCTCACATTCAAGTCTCAGTGTCTGATTTCAGAAGCACCTGGGATGCAATTCCATCATGGGTCACCTCATCACCATGACTTTTAAACACAAAAAAAACAAAACAAAACAAAACAAAAAGACATTCAAGATCATGCATGCTCATCTGGATGAGTGCAAAAGATAGGGGTCTCCAACTAATCACCACACTAATATATCACTCATGCTCTGTCTCCTTTCCCTCCCATAGACTGATAACTCTGCCTGTCACAGATTAATTCACTGTTTCAGAAACAAAAAGAGAATTCTCTAGAATTAATTCCAGCTTTTTATTAGGTCAATAAGCCTCTAAAAAGCATTTGAAAAATCATAAAACTTTTAAAAAGATCTTTAGAAGTAGTTTTTCATGTTTGCTTCAACAGGAAAAATAGGAGATAGCAAGATCCAATCAATAGGCCATTAAGATACTGACAGGACTGAGATAGGATTACGTGATGAAGAAATTGTGAAACCTTTAACTTTTTCATTTTCAGCAAGAACAACCCAGAAAAGTTGTATTATTTTTATTTCATAGAGTAAACTGGTAATTAACCCCTTAATTTTCACCAGGAAAGTCCACCAGCCCACACATGTTGCAAAATCATTAGGTTAGCGGATGTTCATATTATGATGCAGTCATGGTTTCTATTCTACAGGATAAAAGTTTCTTAAACAAAACATCTAACCAATACTTTGCCTGTGCAGCCTATTACTGAGATAGGGCTAGGAAAATAAAGCAATCAGTTTCACTTTTCTTTCTAGTAAATTCACTTTCAGGTTCTCATGCACTAGCTCACTGCTGCAGTACTGGGGGTTGCAACACTGCAGAGGAAAATTTTTGTTCAAAAAACTGTTTCCGTGGTGCAATTTAAAAATATCTTGGAAACATTTCCACAAGTCTTAAGTTCTGTGACCTAAATTTTGGATCTGACTGTGTTCCTTTAACTTGATCTTTGAGATAAAGCGCCAAATGTTTTCCAGTGTGGTGTATTCTTGTGCAGGGGATGAGAAATTAAATTAGTTTTAATGCATCTGTTTCTGCCTGACTGTCCCACACAGGAAGTATTGGGGATGAGGTGTGGGCAGTGCTTAATTTGTGCCAGGGCGTGCCAGCCCTGGCACCTCTGGGCTTGGCAATCCATAGCCCGGGCACCTCTGGGCTTGGCAATCCATAGCCCGGGCACCTCTGGGCTTGGCAATCCATACCCCGGGCACCTCCGGGCTTGCTGCATCAGTTATGAATGTAAAAAAAAAAATTGCTTGAGCCCTGGCACCACTTTCATTACAAATTAAGCATTGGGTGTGGGGCAATGTGTTCAGCTCCTAAACCCAAAGAATCTTCAGCTCATCCTCAACAGAAAATTCTCAACTTTAATTCTCCAGTTTTTGAATCAGCCGTGTTAACATCACTTCCCTGCTGCCCACTGCTGTGAAACCTCATCTTGTATATGGGACTGACTGTGCAGTGGAGAAACCCATGTAAAATTAATGCTAACAGTCTCAACATTATGTTACCCCTGGAATTCCTGCAGAGTGCAGCTGTCCTCCCAGCATCACTCTCCCATTCACATCCTGTGCCCTTTCACTCACAGTGCACAAATGCATGGAGTACCTGTGGAGAGGCGGTCCCGTGATTAGGGAAATGGGGAGGGCTGGCATGAGCCAGCACTCTTCTCCTTCCACCACCTCTATCTGGGTCTGCTGATTTACACTCCCCTCTGCCAAGAGAAGCAGCTGAGCATTCAGACCATCATTTGAATGTGGGGTTCTCTCTCAGACTAAGTTACAGCTTATCTGAATAAGTATTTGCGATTAGGGGTCCCATATGGGTAAGATATATCATTTATAACTATGAGCACATAGTCCTACAGACCATATTGACACAATAGCCTCACTGGGCCTGACCCACAGCCAATAAAGTGAATGGAAGACTCCCACTGACCCCAGCGGACTTTGAGTCATGCCTTGAATTTGTTAGGTGTAATTTACAGGGCCACCCTGCCAGGTGGAAGAGGTGGCTGGAACAATTTTCTATTACAATAAAACTAAAGCTGCAGAGGGAAGCTGCCATCAGTGGCAGCCTTTGCTAAGCACACCCTGCACTGTGCACACACTTAGGACTTTCCACTCGGATGATAATGCTAAATAATATGATGTGGAGTGGGGTATTTTGCATTTTTTGGACAAGGCCGCTGTCAGTGAGGTCACTGGCAAAACTCCCATTGCCTTCAGTGAGTGCAGGATCCGGACCTATACTTGGAAGGACTCCAAGAGAAGGTCTGTCAACCTTCCTCTCATAAAAATGCTAAAATGACATGAATAATGCAGCCAGTTATGAAGTAGACTATGGGAGGAATGACAATGCTTTTTTCCCCCTCCTCGCTGAGCTCTCAAATGTAACCTTTACAAAAGAATTAGCCACTTATCACAAAATACAAGTGATGTAGGATGTTATCAAACATGATATTTTTAATCTGAAACAAAAGACTCGGTTAAAAGATGAGTTAAGGTTATCTGACTCCTTGTATAGTGGACAAATGTTTAGTGCATTCAACCTACCCAGGTGCACATGCTGAAAAGTAGCAGGACTGCCCATGTAATCTTAAAATTTAAAAAGATATATACTATGTTTGGAATAACAAAGTAAGACATTATGAAATTATCATTTCTTCTTCAAGGGCTTCATTTCCAACACACAATAGCATTAACATATGATGGAGCACTGGTCACTGCAAAAAACTAAGCTCCCATTGACTTCAATAGAGTCTGAATTTTGTCCCATATGCTAGTAGCTGTACAACCTAGTTAAAAACATAAGCCTACAAGTTCTGCCAACACCTTATAATCAACTCTTTTCACAACATCAAATGGATCAATCATTCCAACTGTGTCTATAAAATATTCTTCTACTCCACCAACACCTAACACTATTGCGAAACTTTATACACCTCTGGTATAACTTAATGTATCCTGGGACTATATTCTTTTTAAACTTTTTACTACACATGAAACAAGCAATTTATAAAATCAACGGTATACACTCAAGAACGTGTTTCCATTGCAGACCAAAACAAGAAGGCAAAGTTAAGACTGATCTTAAGTCAGCTGTAATAATAATGAGCCATAAAGGATATATGGCATTAGAGAAACATCTGAATCCCCTAACTATTCATTTGTACATTTTTTTAAGATTGGATTTTTATAAAAATTTAAAGAAAGTGTAATTTTGAGGGGACTCTATTAAAAGACACTATCAGCCTTAACTCTTTAAACTAAGTTATTTTATTTGTTTAACAATACTGCATAATGGTATTATGTCTGATAATATCCTGGATCGCTTTTATGTTGTGTTAGTGGTTAGTTCTATTGTAGAAATTACAGAGAGTAGAAGGAAGAAAGCACTGACCTTTCATATTAGCTGCAAAATGAATAAAGCAATATGGATTAAGCTCCAGTCTTTATAAACAACAGGCTAGATTCTGACCTAAGATACACCAGTGTAAATCCACAGTAATTCCATCCAATGGAATGGAATTATTCTGGATCTACACCACTGTTTCTCAGTTCAGAATCAGGACCAATATCTACATTATGTGCTCAGACACTAGAGTGATGAAGGACATAAAAGTATTTAGCTAAATGGCTAGAATGAAGTGGCCCATTGTTCCAATACTCTACTTACTAAATGACAGAATTGATCATTTTTTTCTATAGGAAGAAGATTGACGGACCCTCCACACAAGTAGAGTCAGATCCTGCGCCCGTTGAAAATCATTTAAAATTTTGTCAGTGACCTCACTAAGAGGTGATCTGACCCCTCTATTGCTACGTAGGCAGTAGCTCATCTCTTCATTTGGGGGCTGTGCTGGCAGTGAATGCCAGCATCATGTTTGCTTTGCAGCCACAAAAGCAGGATGTGTAGCTTTTCCTGATATTCTCATCAGTGCTGCTCCACAGACTGATTGGCAGGGGAGCAATGAGAGTGTTTGTGCGTGCATCATCTTTGGACGCTGAGTGTGTCACCTTTATCAGAGACTGTGTCAGAGCCTCAGCTTGTGTCAATCAGCATAGCTCACTGAAGCGTCGTTAGCTTCAAAGAAGCTATGCCAATTTACACCAGCTGGGGATCTGGCCAACCATACCAGTCTTTAGTAACATGGGAAGCAGAGATCAAAAGGCTGTTCATGGACATAGGTTCGCAGACTGATGTATTATTTGTGGTTTCTAGATGGAATGAACTTTACTCAAAGCCTTCTGTTTTTCCTTTCTCACCTCACCGTCATGAAAGTAAATGATGAGAAATCTGCTCCTTCTAGTTAACAGTATTATAGCATTTTATCTTATGGAATAAACTATTTTGACTTTTTACTCAGCACAGAGAAGATATCTACGTTTTGTTTTGTTTTGGGCTGTCTCTGGAAAATGGATATTGGTTTCCAAAAGAAGAAGTGCAGAACAAAACTTAAACACATAAAAGCTTGTCAGAGCCTTACAGTTTTCCAGATGCAGTCTGGTAACAAAAATAACAGATTCAGGCTTGCATCCTGTGTCTCACATCTGTGAGACATCATGCTGCTCCTTGGATGAGGCCAATTTGAAACTTATTGAACCCTTTTTTGTTGTTGGCATATTCACGTTCTCTCCCCCCATGCACTGTTCTGTTGCTGTCTGGGAACCATTTTTCTTTGATTTATTTCTATTCCTGTTCCAGTCCCAGAGGCAAACCCTGCTATTTTATTCTGATAGAGCCACTTGGATCCATCCAATATTGTATCTTTATATACAGTAGAATTCCAATTATTCCTACCCCCACTATCTTTACCTCCTTTTCTAACAAATTGAGAGTGTTTCCTTCTTCTACTGACTGCCAGATATTCAAAATCCAGATTAGTCAAACATATTTCGTGTCACCCAAGTAATTTACATAATCAGGTTTCTAATATGACTTTATTGTTTAAATAATACTAGGTCATAAATCTGGTCTGTTTATGACCAAAATATGAGACTACAGCCTTCACACCCCCAAGTAAACTGCAGAGAAAGGGCTTGATTCTGATCTATGACATTGACTTTAAATTGGCACAACTGCATTGATTTCAGTGAAATTACTGAGTGAAAGGGAGTTCAGAATCAGCACCAATCAATTTATAACTTTCCATAAAGACACATCTGCGTTATACTGAATGCTGTTATGTAATTGGGCCCTGATCCTCCAAGTAGATGCGGTAGCATGAATGCCTGTACCTACTTGGCGGGGCTGGGGCCTTAATGTTTGATGAAGTTGTTACCACTAAGCTGCGTTTATAATGACTGACATACTTACCTGAGGATTGTAATAAAATTCTGTAACAGTTTTCTTGCTGTTTACAACTCTTTCATTGTTTGTGATTTTCAGAAACAAAGGGCAAACTCTTTTTTTTTTTAAGTATCATTTTTATATGTCATTTCCTCTGAATTGTGGGATGCACTGATTTAGAAAGAAGAGAATCATCTGAGATGTGCTGCCATGCACTGGTGCACAGGCTCAGGAGATGTGCTTTCTCTTTAAATGATCATCGGTGTATGGCAATGTTATGAGCAATTAAGCACCACATGCTTTTAAATATTCAAGACAGTTACCACATCATGCACAGCGGTTAGAGGCAAATTGTAAACATACCATTTCAATTAGATATGTCAGGGCATTCTAGGAACTCAGAATGCTAAGGGGTAGGTCTGTCAAAGCTGTAGGGGATTGTATTGTTTTATTTATGTATTGGTGGCTGTGACATGCAGTCTAAGGGCTATACTGTTGTTGTCCTGACTCAGCTGGACTAGGCAGTAAGGAGTGGGCTCTCCCCCCGCACAGACTGTGACTCCAGACTTGGAGAGGAGAGCAGGGACTGCCCACCCAATATGCACCCCTGTGAGCAGAGTGGCAGGGAGAGGGTGGGGAAGGATGGCTCCTCCCACTCCCTTACTGACCAGCCCCTGTATATGATCCGTCACACACAGAGAATAAACTGCTCTCCACGAAAGAGGTGAATTCGCTTATTCTCCCTGACAGAGCCAGGGTGTGGATGGGGAGGAAGAGTCACTTTCCTCCTAGACTGACACAGCTACACATTGCCCCTTATTCAAGGCAGATTGCAAAGTATCAATCTAGCCCCAGGGGATTCCTTAGCTTCTGTGTTTTGCTGGATACTAAGGTTCAGTTTGACCCTTCCGGAGGAGAAACCAGCAAAAGATCAACAGATTGTCAAACTCAGAGGAAATAATTCCACTGGTGCAGGGGGAGTTTTGCCTCCCAATGAGTTACCAGGGAATGAGGCCCAAGAGCCACTAGGAAATCTTGTGAGTATCGGGGCATCTGAAGGGGGCTGGGACATTGGACTCTTCAGACCAGCCACTCTGCACTACTCCCTAACCCCCCTGTATTGCGTGGCACCATGGTACCTGTGATGGGTTGTCACCCCCGGGGTGCAGTCTGGGAGCCATGGGAACCACTCTAACCTCCCAGCTGGGCTGGCCCTTTTTCACATGCTTGGTTGGAGACACAGCCAACCTCACCAGGTCCTGTTATCTCCCAACACGACAGCAGGTGGTGCCACTCACCTACACTGAGCTACATGAGTGCAAACTGCAATCATTAGCCAATTTTCCCAGCTCCCCAGGTTGTTCTCTCCCCCCCCGCCCGGCTGGAGTGTAAACCCAAAATTATACCATCTTGCACTGCATAGGGAGCTGTACAATGTAAGCTCATAAACAGTTCGCTCTCCCCTCAATGTGGGAAAGATATGCAACAAGCCTGTGTTAACCAAGCTGAGATTTTTTCCCAGACACTTCGCTCAAAGGCACACTGGTTTAGATAAAGCAAAAACAAGTTTATTAATTGCAAAAGATAGATTTTAAGTGATTATAAGTGATAGCAAACAGATCAAAGTAGATTATCTAGTAAATAAACAAAACTGAAAACTAAGCCTAACATACTAGATGGATTGCATATGAATTAGCAATTTCTGACCCTGGCTGATGATACAAGCAGTCCGTCAAGTTTCCATACACAGGCTAGAAATCCTTTTAGACTGGGTACCAAAATGGAGTTCAGTATCATGTGATCTGGTCCCTTGCCCTTGCTGAGTCATAGCAGATATTACTTACAGGCCGTCTGAAACGTTTACAGGAAGCCTAAGCTTTTCCACAGCCCATTGTCTTTGTTGATGAACCATTAACACTGACTAGCTTCATCACTGTTGTACCTGAAAGCTAGCTGTTGGTGTTACTCAGACTACGCATATTTGAAATACAGATCCATAGTCAATATTAATAACTTCAGATACAAAAATGATACATGCACACAAATAGGATAATCATATTCTGCAAATCATAACTTTTCCAATGACACCTTACATGACTCATCATGTACAAACTGCATCATAATCATATCATAATCATACAACTATAAAGAAT
Source organism: Malaclemys terrapin pileata (assembly GCF_027887155.1). NCBI lineage: Eukaryota > Metazoa > Chordata > Testudines > Emydidae > Malaclemys > Malaclemys terrapin. The sequence goes on from NC_071510.1 coordinate 107,546,382, forward strand.
ATGGGTTGCAGTGTCAGAATACCATCTGGAGTGACATGGTTAGGGTCTCAGCACTTGATCCTGACCCCTATTCTTTAAAACAGGGAGCAGTGGGAAACTAAGGAGTCGTGCTGACATGGCTGCCGTTATTTCCTGCCTTTATTCTCTGTGTGTTTGTTGCAGGAGTGGTGCAATTTAGAACTATTCTACCTTGACCACTTCCCTTCCTCTCCCCACCCAGATATGCTCAAGCTGCTGGAGCTACAAACATGGAGTTCATGCAGAGAGGCTTCTGTAGGCTTGGGGAGGGGAGGCGATCATGCTGCTTGGCTCACTTTCCCTCCCTCCAACAGATTTGGAGTCATTGTTAGCAGTTTTTCTGCAAAAACTCAAACCACTATGGTAGCTGTGGCCCCATTTCCATGGCTGAATATCCTGACAACACTGCTGAATGCTGTACAGGATGAGCCAATCAGCATGGGAGAGTGGCATTGGAACAGCAGTGGTTTAGTTGTCTTGGGGCGGGGGACACTGCCTGTGTCTTTTCTTAACCTAAATATGACACACAATAGCACAATTCGAAAACTGGTAACAAACAAGTCATGTAAGAAGCAAAGTCTTGGGGAACAAGTGTGAGCCCATGTGCTCATGGGTGCCAGGTGTGTGTAATTTTTGGTGGTGCCCAGAATGGGTCCAAGGAGAGCCATCCCATCCATAGGACAGACCGGGGAAACTGCCCCAGGCCCCACGCTTTGGAAGCCCCCGCGCTTCAGGGGGACGTGGCCTGGGGGGTGAGCCGGGGGCCTGGCGCCGGCAGTAGTGAGCGACCTGGCCCCAGCCCGCCCTGTTCCTTCCCGCCAGCTCCCAGCATTACTCGGGGGAGGGAACGGAATCCAGAAAGAGGTGGAGTGGGGGCTTGGGAGAAGGGGTGGAATGGGGGTGGCTGGAGTGGAGCAGGGGCGGGAAGAGGTGGGGTGGGGCGGAGCTGGGGCGGGGGGTTGGGGGAAGGGGTGGAGCGAGGGGGGACGGGAGTGGAGCAGGGGCAGGAAGAGGTGTTGCAGGGGCACTCGCAGCTGCCAGCGCCAGGCCCCCCACTAACCCCCATGCTGCTCTGTATCCCTTGTCCCCCTGAAGTGCGGGGCCCTGAAAAGCACAGGGTCCGGGGTGGTTGCCCCAATCCATCCTATGGACGGGACTGCTCTGAAAATATAAGCCCAAACATTGGTGGTGCTGGGTCCATGTTCCTGAATATTGGTGGAGCACGGGCACCACAGACCCATATAACTTCCCGCCTATGCATGTACTCACCCATGTAAAGGATTATGGGAAAAAGAGCCTCCTCACAGTCCTGCATGGGCTATTTGCATCGCTAGACCCTGTGTTCAGAGGAGAGGAGAGCAGCTGGAGGAGGAGTAGCAATAAAACCATGGAATGGGAATGTACAAAGCTGGGGAGCAGGTGAAGCCTTGGTTCAGAGCTTCCCAATATACCACATACTGCACCATCTGCACCAGCAAAAGAACTGACACAGACTATTACCTCTGAAGTACGAGGAAAGCATGGCCCAAATTAGACTGTGACACTAAGAGTCACAGTGTGATTCCTGCCCTGCTCTTGGGACATCACAGCACCTGCTGCGCTTTACTTAGACTGGATGTAGAGCTACAATCCAGCTCTTTAAGAACCATATATCTGCACTACTGGGATCTTTTAAAAATGGGCACATTTCCCATTCATGAAAATGTGGAATACATAATTTCTAGGGGCTGAATGATGTGACATTTAATGTATTATATAGTAAGAGCCAGATTTTCAAAGGAAGATATACATGTGCACTTACCACAACTCAGCATGCAAGTATGCTTAATCAGCCATTTGCATGTGCAATGCACAATCAAGCAAATTGCAATCAGAAAAATTAAGATATAGGGAAAAGGGAGCAAGTAGGAAGTAGCCTTTTAGGCTGTTCACAGGGGGAGAAGGGAAGAAGAGAATGGAAGGATGCAGTACTGAGATGGGTTTAGCGTGAACTGTGGACTAACCCAAACAGGAAGATTTTTAAGGGAGATTAGAAAAGAGGAAAGGTCTCAAGAGCTGGAGGAAGGAAGTTCCAGATGAATGGGACAACACAAGTGAAAGAGAAAAACTCTGGGGGAAAGAGATGAAGCCAAGATTGCAGGAGTGAAGTGTATATAAGGTCAGAGAGCACAGAACAAGACTATGGAGAGTTTTGAAAACAATTTTTGAACTAGAGAAATTCAGAGAAAGAGAGGAAGCCAGGGAAGACAATGGGAGGATGGTGATGGTAGGCTCCAGCTTCTGGGAGCTAAAGATTTCTTGGAAAGCTACAGGATTCTGAATCCCCCAAAATGTAAAGAAAGGATTTAAGGTGACTGAGGGCTTGTCTTCACTACGGGGAGATCAACGCTGCTGCAATCGATGCAGCAGGGGTTGATTTAGCAGGCCTAGTGAAGACCCGCTAAATCAATGGCAGAGCACTCTCTGGTTGACCCAGTACTCCAGCTCTCGGAGAAGAGTAAGGGAAATTGACCGGAGAGTGTCTCCTGTTGACGCATCACAGTGAAGACACCGGGATAAGTCGACCTAAGCTACATCAACTCTAGCTACGTTATTCATGTAGGTGAACTAGCGTAACTTAAGTTGACTTACCCCCTAATGAAGACAAGCCCTAAATCTCCAATGTTCAGGTAAGTGAATTAAGGAATAGAATTAATACACATTTCAGCAAAGACGGGAATATAGCTAGGTACTTTTTCATGAATATTTCTCCCTTTCTCAAAGATTCTGTTTCAGCTAAAATTTTCCACCTTACTCTATTTATGAAAAGTGCATGCATGTTCAATCAACATGAGATCAGGCAGAGTGAGAGAGAAAGAGAGAGTGAGAAAGCTATGATCAGAGGTAAAGGAAAGGCAATTAATGAATGAAGAGTTTCAGTACTGTGAAAGGCTGAATACCAGACTGCAACCATCAAGTATACTGTGCAGGAAGAGATCATTTTCTGGGCCATTTTCTATTTTCCTTTCTACTCTAACAAAGACATTTGCTACTACAAATCTTTAAGGGCTAGATTGTAACTTTACAATCTGCCCTGAATAAGGCATTGCCCCAGGAGCAGACCAGAGAATGATTCCACTGTTCAGAATGTCATAATTCCAACCCTGCTCCCACCCAGCTCTGGGGAAGAAGGAAATAATTCATTTTCACAAAGCATCTTTTTCAGTGTTGCCAACTCTAACAATTTTATTACGCATCTCACATTATTAGGGATTGTTCTTAAAGCTCCATCTTCTGGATTCAAGTGATTATGTGAGGATCTCAGCTTTTATTTAAAAAAATAGTAAGTTTCTGATCCTTATGGCTGCCAAGAAAAGCTTGAAATCACAAACCCTAAAGGCTCTAACACCAAAAGGCAAATGAAATGAATCCCAAATTTACTGTTTTTGAAATCTCATGATTTTTGAAAACTTGGGCTTGGCAATACTGAATGTACTCCCTCACCTATGCACCCAACCAACTACTCTGGCTGGTGAGTCGGAGACATGGAACCAGAGCTCCTTTCACTCTCCAGACCCTTCCCACCCACTTCCTCACAAGGCTATCAAGCAAATAGCACCTGACCTCTCTCCAACCTTTTGAAGCTGTAGTCACAATTTCAGCAGGGCCAAGCTGGAGAGTAAGGAGGAATCCTGTTACTGTTTAGTCCCTTGGACAGCCAGATCAGAATGGTGACAATCTAGCCCAATACTAAGACAACTAGTAATTTTTTGTTGTTGAAAATCTTACATCAATCATGGAAAATATATAATTAAATACAGTTTTAAACAAGGCAGATTATTTTGAAAATCGTGGCATATATTTGACCATTGGAGCAACAACCCATCAGAGCAGAAGCAGTTTGTGATTGTCACCATGGTTTTCTTTTTCATTGTTGCAGGACACACTGCCTTATATGGAAACACTGGAAAGCACTCATTGGCTGGCTCTGCGTTGTCACATATGCAAGAAATGACATTTGGAGGTAGGACTCAACACTGGAGCTACTTAGAATGGGCCCAGTCTTGACATCCTTAGTCATTACTCATGCAAAATGCCCATTGATTTCATCGAGAAGTTTGTCTGAGTAACCAATGTAAAATCAGACTCAAGATATATACACTGGCTAGCTGACAACTGGCTCACCCCCATCTTAAATGCACTGAAATTTATATAAAAGGGTAAACCAAATCTTTAATGTCTCTTACTAGAAAAAAATACTCTAGAATTGTGCTTTTCTGCACACAGCTTCTGCACACTTTTCATTAGCCAGAATTAGCCACAGTTATACTGTGATCCTCAAGAAGGTGAGAAACTTTCAGATTCTAAATTACCTATTGAAGTCAAGTGCTATAGACTGCCAATAATATCTTTGTCCTCAGGTGCATATAGTTCCATCTCACTAGTATAGAAATTGATCTTTCTAGTTGTAGACATATGAGAAGCCTTTTTAATGCAATAATGGGGACAAGAGAGGAGTAGAATGAAAATCCTTATGACTCACCATCCACATTAAAAACAGAGATCATTAAGCTTCCTACCCTCCTCTATAGCCAGTCCATGGAGTGGGGAGTAAAGGTGCAGCAGTTGATACATTCCCTTTGCCATTTGTGGAGCTTATGGTGGTGAACTTCTGCACCACTCCTTATTCCTAAATGGTACAATTGAGCCCTTAATCAGTAAGTCAGCATGCAAGGTCTACAGTTTTGCTCTTTCAGAAGGAGGTACTTTTCCTATAACCTGACATGGAAACAATAAAGATAATTAACACGGAAGAATGAGGGTGTCAAAGTGCTGCAATGGATTCATAAACCATAACCTTGAATGCTCTAGATCTCTTTGTCATACCAACATGAAGAATCACTTGTGGTGGCTGCTATTTGCTTTTGGATCACTCTTTAGTCATAGAGTTTAAGGCCAGAAGGGATCACCAGATCTAGTCTGACCTCCTGTCTATCACAAGCCACCAATACCACCAAACATCTACACACGAAACCCCAAACTGAAATTAGACTGAAGTATTACAACCAAAGGAGACTAGACTATTACTGCCATTGGCAGAGAATAGGAGTGACCAAGGTGCACCAATGCCAGAAGACCCTGGAATGGCAGAGAATTGAGTAAGATATACACAGATGATCCCAGAAAGTGGCCTGCCCCCCATGCTGCAGAGGAAGGAGAAAAAAACCCACTGTCACTGCCAATCTGATCCAGGGGAAATTCCTTCCCAGTCCCACATATGGCACTCGCAGATGTAGTCAATTATTTTCAGTCAAGGTATAGTCAAGGTCCAGACTCCAGAGAAAAAAATAAAAATAAAAATAAAGTAAATAAAAAGATTTCAAGGTCCGTTCAGAAGTGTCTGGCAGTCCAGATTGGCCCCACAGTCTGCCTATTGACTACCCCTCCGTGAGACCCTGAGCATGCGAGCAAGAACCAGAGAAGAAGAGCCAGAGAAGCTGGCTGTCCAGGTGCAGGGAGTGAGCTGAAGCCCACAAAGGGCTGTAGTAGGAGGCACATAGAGGCTGTCCATGCAGGAGCTCTGAGAGGCATTCTACATCTTTGGGTGCTTCGACACGGCATGCTTCTACGCGTAGCCCCTGTAGCCCAGGTACAGATAGCAGTGTAGGGTGAGGCACGGCTTGGGCAAGTAAAGACACAGCTGAAGGGTGTGGGTGTGCATGTGAATACACACCGTACACGCTCTGCACTCACCCAAGCAGTGCATCCCCATCTACATTGCTATTTTTAGCAGTGTCGTGTCCTGCTGCCTCCCCACGGCCAGAGCCTTTCTCCACTGCAGGGAAAATTTCCCCAGTGGGGAAAGGCACCCTGCCAGCTCCCTGTTGCTGGAGCCTTCCCTTGTGGCAAGGAAAGGCTCTGCCAGCTCCCAGATGCTGGAGGATTTCCCTGCTGCCTCCCCCCTGCTAAAGCCTTCCTCACCACAGGAAAAGACTCCCCCGCTGCTGGAGCCCTGCCCCTGCCACAGGGAAAGACTCCAGCAGCTCCCTGCTGTGGAGTCCTGCCGCTGTCACGGGGAAAGATTCTGGCAGGGAAAGGCTGCCGCCCCTCCGCCAGAGCCTTTCACTGACTCATGTAGTTACGTGCTGTAATGTGGACACAGTCTGCTTTTCACTGTGATGTTTAGCGCTGCTGCCAGTGGTGCATAGCATAGATGTAACCTTAGAGAAACAACACCTGTAGTTTGCCCCCTCTGGGGTGCTTCAGCTCTGCTCTGCTGGGCTATGTGCAATTTGCACAATCTAGCCCTTAAATTGTTTATTTCTAAAACTTGGGTCAGATTCTGCTGCCCTTACTCCATGAATAGTTTCAAAACCATGACCAATGAAATAAGAGCAGGATGAGGCAGATACACTGAGTCAGATGTCAGAACCGAGCCCATAGCTTATACAACTAGTCAGTGCTCTAGTTCCTGCACAGGGTGACTCTGTTAGCATGAAGAATGAATTCTTTCAACTCATGGGAATTTGTGGAAGGTCAGACTCAGCACTGATATGTGATCACCTAGAAGTGAGGTTAGAATCATATAAGACATCACTGCTTGAGACTGAGTAATGCAGCTGTGTGAAATATCCCGTGGAGAAACAGAAACCCTTAATCTTGGTATAAAACACATCTGAAAAATGTTATGAGCACTAAGACTTAGTGTGACTGTTTTATAATAACCTCCATTGGGAAAGGGTGGAAGCCCTATCACTTGATACATTTAAAACCATAGTAGACTGATAAAACAGTATTGGTTATTATTTATATTATGATAGTGATTAGAGCTATTTTGTGCTGGGCATTGTACAAATATATAGTGAGAATCTGTACCCTACTCCAAAACACTTACAAAGTAGCAAATGTTCAATAGGGAACAATCTTGTATTGGAGTGGACTATAATTAATTCTCCATGTTAATTCAGTCCCCCTAGACTGATCTGCTTCAGCTCCATGCCTGGCTTCCTAAGACGTATATGTGGGTCACCAGCAAAGCTCCTCAAAATTCTCTGATGAAAATTTTTTTTCTGTGAGAAAACTCAATTTTGAGGAAATTTTTCAATTTTCCAAAGCAACACTTTGCAACTAACCAAAATGTTTCATTTTGAAATGGCGATTTGAATGGAATCACTTAGTTTTGAATTGCCATTTCAATTTAGGATGTCAATTTAATGACATTTTAAGTTGAAATATCAAAAAATGCTTTGTTTCAAATTGGCATTTCTGTAGGAGGAGAGCTTGGAGCTAGAGGACAATTCAGAAACTCTAAATGCACAGTTTTACAAGCTGTAGTCCATAGTGTTACAAACTGCAGTACAACATTTGCAGGAGTCCATGCAAACAGGGTAAATTGTTCAAAAGGCTAAGTTATGTTTTCTTTAAAGTAACAAGGAAATTCCAAAACAAAATCTTGGTTAAACTTAACATCTTCATATGTCTAGAACTCTGTTAGAGCATTTTAATGTTCAGCTACCTTAGTTTATCATTTCCACACTTTGTAATAGTTCTATTTTTGAAACTTTATTGTTTTGATATATTATTTTTTCTAATGTTTGTTACTTAGTGTTATAACCTTAATTTTAAGTTAGAAAGTTTGTCTCAGAAATAAAAGTTGTATCTGCTCTCATTAAAGTCAGTGGGAATTTTGCCATTGACTTCAATGAAAGAAAGACTAAGGCCTAAGTCTCAGATCTTTTACAGTTTTATTTTATCAGTGTGATTCGGTTCAATGTTCTAGCATCACTTAGCTTATAAAACAAATTCCACTGAGCAAGAATATTAAAGATCCCACCTCTCTTTCTAAACTTAGGATGCAGTGATGTGAATCTGTCAGTGACAGCCAATTATTTTAATGTTTGTCACCAGATTTAAATGGTTAGGAAAAAAAGTATTTTCTTGTTAGCAGGTCATCATAGGTGATGACCGTGTAGATTACCCTGGGAACACGAATTGCTGACACAGCTGATTATAACATTTGCTTCCTCTCATCTCCCCCATCCCCCTCCTTGAAACTAACTCTTTCCTGTTACTCTGAAATCTTTCCCTTGTGGTTGGGATGCGCATGCAGCACGAATCTCATCTCTCTCACACCATTGATTGTAGTTTCTTTTGTTATCGCACTGCATTTTCTATACTAGAGTCTCCAATTCCCACATACAGCAGGTGAGATAGAGAAGAAAGAGTGAAGCCTAGTTACACAGAAACTTTTCCATTGAGTGCAAAGGGCCAGAAAGCTGAGGGTGGCATAATCATCTAAATAATTTAAAAAGTTAAGAAAACAGATGTGAAATCAATTCTTGAACATATATTTTCTCTCACAGACTGTTCAGTTTTTTTCCAGGGAATGGGGTTGGGTTTATTTTTACCTTAAAGCTAAGGATTTTTAAAGCTACATTAAAAATAAACCCTCTAAATTCCTCCCTGGTATAATGGCCTTATAGACAATAGAATTACATCAGGGATTAATTTGGCCTATCTACTCTCTTGTCAATTTGTTTACCAATGTGTGTCCTATGTATTTCTAACCATTTAAAGAAAAAGAAAGAAAAAGATAAGGTATACAGGCCTGAGCCATGTCCTGTTGCAGTCAATGGAAAGACTCCCATTCACTTCAGTAGGAATTGGATTGGGCCCTAGAAGAGGAAGGCAGCATGGTAAAATTATTAGACTGGGACTCAGGAGATGTGGATTTTATTTCTGGCTCTGCCACAGACCTTTGGCAAGTCACTTAATCTCTCTGTATCTCAGTTTCCTCATCTGTAAAATGAGGATTATAGCACTTTCTGGCCTCACAGGGGTGTTGTGAAGCTGAATTAATTGATGTTTGTGGGGTGTTCCATTACTAAGGCGATGAGCACCAGAAAAAAAGCCAATAAATAAAGGGTGACACCTTGAAATTACTATCACTTATACATCTTATAGGTCTCCATGGGATTTTAGACACATGGGAGACATGGCCCCTCATGATCTATAGGGCAGAGTCTAGCTTTTACAGGCAGAGACTCAACGGAGGCAGGTTAAAGGGCTCAGAGGAGCATGACTCTCAAGAGGAATTCTAGCTGACTCAGGCCTTGCCTTCCCACAATCTTGCCCTGGAGTATTTAAACCTGTGCAAATGGCAGTGTGGATGCTCCTGTTTTGTTTCAGGATGGCTTACTGCAGTTTAGCTTAAACACTCCCTAACTGGTTTAAAATAACCAAATAAGTCCACACAGTCTTTTGCACCCATTTAACCAAATCAATTTAAAAATCACACCTGAAGTTAAAACCAGTGCAACTCTGCTCACAGACAAGGCCTCAGTCAGTGATCATTTCAATGGAGATAGCCTGCACTCCTCCAACGCCCAGCCAGTTCCACTGAGCATGTGGGAGGAGAGATGACGCCTTGGCCCTCCCTCAATGAGCACTATAGCCATTGAAAATTATGCCTTACAGTCAAATTAGTCAGTAAAATGTTCAGGAACAGAGTATACACATTTCCAGCACAGTGCTGCTTAACCATTTTGTTCAGCAAATGATCCTGCCTAGTGCCTTGGTTTAAGTTATGAGAAAGCATTTTTGATCAAATTAGAAAATAAATAAATAGATTTCCAAATCCATCACATTTCTACTCAGATTCATGCATCTCTGATATACAAGCGTCAAGGGAAATTTCTGTGGCAGCCTCTTTTTGAATTTTGAAACTATAACACTGCTCACACCACCCCGGCTGAAAAAGTCACTTCTAAGAATTACTGCCTCATTCTCTCAACACTGCCAGAGCCACATTATCAGAGAGCTTAGTGTGCGTCCATCATCTTGATAGTCCTCTATGGGACATGGTTTCCCCTCTTCAGAAGAATCCCAGAATCCTAAGGGAAGTCCTGCCCTGGATCTCTTGGTGATTGCCACATGTTCAGCTTGAAGGCTGCTTATTCTTTTTTATAATAGCATTTCCTGTAATGCATTTATGTGGGGGCTTCTCTCATGTAATGGATCTTTGCACCCTGATCTCAACTACAGTAACACTTGGACTCTGTATCTAAGAGCCAAATTTTGTTTTCAGTTTGAGTTTCCATATCCCATCTCCCTCCCCCTTTCCCCTAAAGTTGGTAAAATGCATAGGGTTGTTCTGTTAAATAGCTCCTTAACAGTCATACTTTGTATTTTGCATGTCTATATGCACTGCCTTGTGAGAGAAGGCATTGTACTGTGCAGAACTATTTGGTGGAGAATAGTTTTAATCATGTATAGTGTCACTGTTGATTGATATTACTACTGGATTTGCAAAGCTATAACTATAGTCCTAACTTCTAATAAAAATACTAAAGGAAAACATGGTTGTCAAACCTGAGAGAATTAGCAATCATTTCAACACTGGTGGTGTGCACAGCACTGTACAAGACACAAATATAAAGGTAGTCCCTGCACCCAGGACAAGGTGCACTGGGAGATCCAGAAGATTTCAGAGTTAGTGTTTCACTCTCTTCTTTTCTTATATAACATTAGATTGGAGAACGCATTTGGTCAGTGTAATTCAGTGTTTGTAGTCTTTGTGGAAGAAATGTGTCCTTAGGAATTATAAGAATTTGGAGGTGTGAGTCACATGAACTGGGAGGCTATTCCTTGCACAGGTGACAGTATGGAATGAAGTCTGTGATGCTTCCCAGGGTACCCAAGATTGTGACTGCCCTTAGCATGAGGAAGCCTTCTCTGAGCCTGCTGAGAGTCAGCTCTCCAACTCCACCATCTATGGGCAACACAAGCACTGCCCTTTAGTCCCCGCTGTCACTCTACAGGTTAGTGATTGGCACACCCCAACCCTCGACCCTCTGTGCATCTCCCTGAAGTGTCCGGGCTCTGTTCTACTGGACACATGTAGCATTCACATATTTGCTGCTTCCACAGAAAGAGTACACCCTAGCTTACCAGCTCCACTTCAGATCACAGCTCCACTTAACACACAGCATTTAGATAGGAGTATCTTGAAATCAAGTATATGTTTATTTAACAAAGAGATTCAAGTGATAGCAAGGAGAAGTATTGGAAACAAATGGTTACATATAGACAAAATCATAACACGTTTTCTAGAGTCTAGGCTTAATTAACAAGATACTATCTTATCTTGCTATCATATTGCTCACCCAAAATCCTTGCAATGCTTTACAGCCAGGCTGCTTTATAGACAGCTGAAACAAGCATGCAGTCAGTTTTTCTCCTAGGTGAAGGATTCAGTGTGTTCCTTTGCACTCTAAGGTATATCAGTTCAATCCGTTGTCCTTCCTTTCCTTTGTCTTACATTTCTCTTTTCTTCACTGAATTTCATCTTGTTGATTTCTGACCATTTCTACAATTTATCGTGGTCATTTTGAATTCTATACCAGTCCTCCAAAGTGCTTGCAACACTTCCCAGCTTGGTGTCAACTGCAAAATGTTATAAGTATACTCTCCATCCTTTTAACCAAGCCATTAATTAAAATATTGAATATTACCAGACCCAGGATGGACTCCTATAGCACTCCACTAGATACATCCTCCCAGTTTGACAGCTGTAGCGAATCATTTTATATAACCATTTAATTGTTCTCTGTTGTTATGTATGTAATCAGTGTGTGATGACTAGATTTAAGTTGTAGATAGAAGCGTAGGAATATGTAGGATAGTATTATAGGGGTATAGGATTGATAAGCATATATTATTGGTAAGAATGTATTAGATACATAATTAAGATAAGGCAGTAAAGCAAGTTCTATAGGCCTCAGGCCTGTCAAATTCAGCTTAGCCATATCAGGGCTTATACCTGAAAGAAGTTGACATGACTAGTTGACCCAGGGGTAACTCAGTACCAGTAAAGTTGCAAGATTATTGTAAAAGATGTGTTAATTGGTGCTGTTTGGGAAAATATGCCATAATGTGCCCGTCACTACCGCAAGATGACAAATTGTAACATCATGGGAAATGACCACAAGTTACCATGGGGACTTGTTGGAAATGTTAATTAAGATAAGGGGAACTAACAGGATAGCCTATGAAAAGTGGGGCACCCCAACATTTATGGGATGTGGAAACCCAAATAAAGAAAAAGAGGTTGGAACCCTCATGCATATGCATAAGAGTAATGGGGTGTGTGTGTGTGTGTGTGTGTGTGTGTGTGTGTGTAACAAAATAGAATAAAAGGGGCTCCCCCAGCATGAATAAGGAAGGAAGACCCCATCAAGAAACCCTCCACACACACACAAAAAACCACCTTTAAGAAATACACCCAGCTCTATGGTACCCTTGGGGATGAGAGTATGCAATCATTGATGTTAGATGTTTTATGGTTTACCCCTATCTCTGTGCATGTCTCATACCCCTATCTCTGTGCATGTCTCAGTATTTGTGACTTTGTTCATCTGCTTAATGAAATTGTTAATAAAAGGATGATTAGCAACTTGTAAATGTTGTGGTCATTGCTATCGTTCATTGTGTCCTCCAAACCTACTCATATTTCTAATAGTCGTTCTCACCTTGCTAATTCTGATGCTATAGCCTTTAGGAAGCATGAACCCTTGGCACAGGTCACTGTGATTTAAGATACCATTGGTAATACCAATTAGAAAGGCTACATAACGAACCATTGATAACTGCTCTTTGAGTGCATTTTTAATCAGTTGTGCATCCATTTTATAGTAATTTCATCTAGACCACATTTCCCTAGTTTATGAGACTATCATGTGTGACTGTGTCAAAAGCCTTACTAAAATCAAGATATATCACAGCTTTCCCCCACTCACTAGGCAAGTAAACCTGTCAATGAAGAAAACTAAATTGGTTTGTAATGATTTGTTCTTGACAAATCCCTGTTGGTTATTACTTATCAGCCTATTATCCTCCAGTGCTTACAAACTGATTGTTTGATAATTTGTTCCAGTATCCTTCCAGGAATTGAAGTTAGGCTGATTGGTCTATAATTCCCTGGGTTCATTTTGTTCCCCTTTTTAAGGATAGATACTATGTTTGCCCTTCTCCAGTCCTGTGAGATCTCATCCATTCTTCATGAGTGCTCAAAGAAAATTGCTAACAGATCTGAGATTACTTCAGCTAGTGCCTTAAGGCCTTGCTGACTTGAATACATTTAACTTATCTAAATATTCTTTAACCTGTTCTTTCCCTATTCTGGCTGCTGTTCCTTCCCCCTTGTTGTTAACATTACTTGTGTTAAGTATCTCGTCACAATTTTTAGTGAAGCCTGAAGCGAAATAGGCATTAAACATGTCAGTCTTTTTGATATCATTGTTATTAGCAATCCTTTCCTGCTAAGTAGTGGACCTAGACTTTCCTTCATCCTTCTCTTGCTCCTAATGTATTTCAGAACCACTTCTTATTGCCTTCTAGGTCTCTTACTAGTTGTAACTCATTTTTGCCTTAGCATTTCTGATTTTGTCCCTACATGGTTGTGCTGTTTTTTTGTACTCAGCTTTAAGCAATTGTCATGTTTTCACTTTTTGTAGGATTCCTTTTTGAATTTCAGGTCACTAAAGACCCCTGATGCAGCCATATTGATTTATTGCTATTCCTCCTATCTTTGTTTCACATCAGGAGAGTTTGCTGTTGTGCCTTTAATATTGCCACTTTGAGAAACTGCCAGCTCTCCTGAACTCTGTTTTCCCTTAGATTTTCTTTTCAATGGGACATTGCCAACCAGATCTCTGAGTTTGTTAAAGTCTGCTTTTTTGAAGTCCATTTCCCGTATACTGCTGGTCTCACTCCTTCCTTTCCTCAGAATAATGAGATCTATCATTTCATGATCACTTTCAAGTTGCCTTCCACCTTCAGATTTTCAACCAATCCTTCCTGTTAGTCAAAATCAAGTCTAAAATGGCTGTTCCCCGTTTACTTTCTCCACCTTCTGAAACAAGAAGCTGTCCTAATATATCCCAATATATTCTCCAATTCCCAATACTCATTGGAGATTTTGTATTTTGCCATATTACTTTTCCAACAGATGTGGAGCAGTTAAATTCGCTCATGTTTTGGTATTTCTGTTATTTTTTCTAGAAATGCTTCATCCACCTTCCTCTTCCTGATTTTGTGGTCTTTAGTAGATTCCTACCATGACATCACCCTTGTTTTTCCTCTTTTATCTTCACCCAGAGACTTTCAACTGATCCATCACTCACCTCCTTCTGGACCTTAATACAAGTGAATACATCCTTGAGGTACAATGCAACACCTCCTCTCTTTTTTCCCCTCCCTGTCCTTCCTGGACAAGTCATACTCCTCTATACCAATTTTCCAGTCATGAGATGGAAGTCTCTGTGATGCCTATTAGGTCATAATTTAGCTTATGTACTAACACTTCCAGTTCTTCCTGTTGATTCCCCATACTCCTTGCATTTGTACATAGACATCTAAGATGTTAAACTGAATCCCTATCTGTATTCTTTCTTGTTGCTCCTATGACCCAACTATAATTTTCCATTTCCCCTGTCCCCCACAACTTCCAGCCCTCTGTCAAGGGCACTTTTCTTAATAAGTACCTGTGGGCTTTGGTCACCTGCCCCCTCTAAACTGATTTTAAAGCCCCACTCACTGGACTGGCGAGTTGGGGTTAGAAGCTGCTCTTCCCCTGTTTGTCAGGTGGACCCTATCTCTTCCCAGAAGTCCTCCTTCATGGAACAGCACCTTCCAATAATGTTTAGTTCAGAGGCAAATTAAGGCATAGAAACCAGGCCTCCATGTCTAGGACCCCAGCTCCTGAAGTCATGTGATTACATCTGAATATCAGCTGTCATTTAACATACATAAGTTTCTAGCCCTCATAGTTGTGAAGAAAAACTTGGAAACATGATCCAAGTGGAACTAATGCAACAAATGGAACTATACAGGGGACAAGAGGAGACTCCTGCTAGTGCCCCTGCTACTTCTGGGGGGGTGAGGTTGCTCACTTCAATGCGTTTATTACCCACACAACTCTGCACTCCTATTGACAAGCAAACCACAAAAGGCATCCAGCTACCCCAATGTTACAGCATTCTCTACTTTGTTATTCCTTAAAAGCAAAACAAAATAATAAAGCCTTTTCAGTGGAAATGTTTAGGGCTCCATGGACTAAGAACAGTACCACCAATTTTGAAAAAAATCAGTGGCACAGATCAAACCCATGTCTTTTTATTAGCAAAAACAGGGTGGTAGAGGGTGGAGAATGGGGGGTCTGTTCATGGAAGAGAAGGCTGGCTGGGGAAGACAATATTGAGGAGAAAGGAACGGAGCCTCATAATATTCAGATGTAGGGATAAGCATCTGAGCATTTGGATGAGATTCAGCTTTCAATAGCTAAGATTTCCTGCCATATATTAGAAGAGGAGAGAAGTGCAATAGGTGAGCCATCCCCCCTTCCCTCCAATACTTACCTTATGCACAGAAGAAGCCATTTAGGCCCAAATTTTCAAAAGATGGGAGAAAAAGTTGGTCACTTAAATCAGTGGCCTGATTTTCAGAGGCTATTTAATTATATGACTAAATATGGCTTTTAGGCCTTAACGTTAGTCAGTCACAGTTGAAAATTTAGCCCTTTCATTTTAGTTTATGGATATAATATGACCCATTGGTGGAAAAAAAACATGGATGATAAGATGGACTCTTTGCAAATGTGTGTGCAGCTCTTTGATTTTGAATCTGCTATCAGTGCAGAATGCTAGGGGGGGAAAGCAGCAATACAAATGTCTTACTTACTTTGTGGTGGATTATAGATGTGTGACTGCTAGCAATATAAGGCAATGAAAATTAAATCATCGCCCAGTGGGCTTAGACAGAACTTGCAGGAAGCAACATAAATAAAATATATTATTCATTTCTTTTTTGTTTATTTGCTATTAAGGATATGAGAATTTACTGTTAAAGTGGCTTGTGAGTTTGGAGTGCAATAAAAATGAAATCAATGGCCAATATGCCTAACATTTAAAAACAATACTTTATGCTATAAGACATTATTTTGTATAGTACCTGTCATACAAACTGCATCCCACTAGGCTATGCAGACTGAAAGAATACAATTACAAGATAAATAATACATAGTAAAGGGAGAGAGAAATTAAGGGGGTACTGTCAAGGGGGAAAAAAACCACAACAAATGTACTGTACAGCATACATTCCTCTTTCCTTTGTAAAAGAATACCAGTGCATAATGATTAACTTGGTGGAATTCTGAAGCAAGTGGCATAGAAAGTTAAAAATAGCAGTACCCTCCATTCTCAAGGGCCAAGATACAGCAGTTTAATCCCAGTTTTGTGAAGTATTTGCACTGGCTACAGGCCTGATCTAATCCCCATTTAAAGTCAATGGGAGTCTTTCCCTGGATCTCAATAGCACTGGATCAGTCCCAATAGATCTACTAGACAAATTATATTTATCTGATTCAGATACCCAGACAAAAATGCAGCCCAACATAAGACTAAAGGAAAAGAAAGTCAAGGGGGTTGTTTGGGTTTTTTTTTGGGAGGTTGGCCTTTGTACTATTGCAATTTTAAGTGTCATTTTGTGAGGTGTTTTGGAAAAAAGAGCTCTTAATATAAAATCTACTTTCACAGATAAAAAAAAAAAAAAAACACAAAAAAAAACAGCTCCTTCCAAAATGCTTTGAAATAATTAATAGAGTACTTTTCATCAAGGCAATTACTTAATTGATGTAGACTTTCAACTCCCTCACAATAAAAGACAGAAACAATAATTCTTCATCTGAAAATGTAGAGAAAAGATGGACAAAACTGCAGAGAGATCAGTAGAGAATGAAAGATATAAGTGGCAAGAATATTAACCTCAAACTAGAATTTTTCAGCTTCAAAATCCACCTTAAGAATACATAGGCTGGATACCAGCATAGGAGGAGACAGAACAGATACACCCACAGGTGGTCAAGAGAAAAATAAAAAATATTCCATGCCTAGTTTCCCATTAAAGATATTTGTGCCAGTATCACGGCTAATCCATAATGGATCTCAAGACCTAATAAATTGATCTCATTTGTTAACATACTAAGTTTCAACAGAGTCTTCTTAAGAAAAAGTAATTTGAAAAGGAAATAAATCCAGTAACTCAAAACCGATATGGAAAATATAAAACAAAATCAACTTTACAACATTTGTGAATGATAAAACCACAGGCACCGTTCAAAGAATCAACTGGATCAGTCCAACTCCACTAGATAAATAGGAGCCAGCTACCGGTAAACAGTAGTCTGGTATTTTGCCACATTGTATGAGTCATTTCCTAAAGAATTAAATGCATTTCTACAAAAATATAATGTGATTGGTTACTCAAGAACAGTTGTAAAATGGACATTAGAAAATAGAAATTCTTACCTTGAGATAAAAAAAAACATTGGTACCAGTGATGTTCTCTATATTGATCTTCATCGGAAAGTGGACTTCTGCATCCTTGTCCCAGAATACATGTTTAGTCATCTAACTACTGGATATGCAACAACCACAATAGCTCCTTCAAATGTGAACTGCTGATTCAGTAAATAAGTTTCTTTCTCAGCAATAGCCAAGGTACCAAGTCTAGAAAAAAACAAAACTAACAATCCTCTAATCCAATGGATCTTCTTGAAGTGCTGTTCTCCTCTATGGGGCCCTCAAGTGTCTTCATATTTCAGTCTATCAGGTTTTTCCTGAGTTTTCTTTTAAGGTCTTTCTCCAGCACATGCCAGATCATTTTTACTGTGGGACAGTAGCCTGCAGTCAAGCCTCAGCATCACCTGTAGTCCCGTCACACAAATGGTCAATCAATCCCAGTATTCTGCCTTCTGCAGTCGCTAACAGCTGATGATTCAGAGGGAGGCAAAAGAAATCATGCTCCTCAATAGCTCACAATGCTGCTCAGTGGCCAGTCCACAACAAATGGTTTTGCAGTGGTTTTATCCTCAAATTATGGAATTTCCCCAGACCACAGTTTTGCAGTGCTAAGATTCTCTCAGTTCTCCAAGTAACTCATAAACATTTGAAGTGAGAGGATACATGCTAGAGAGGACAACTATGAGGTAGAATTTCTTGAAGAAGGCCTGGTCTCTTAAAAGATCTAGCTTAACTCCTTTCTGTTCCCCAGCTATTAGATCTTATGGATGCTTCTTTCTTTCCATAGTTGAAGCCAGCTTTAACTAGATGCCTATAGTCTGTGGGAAAACAAATGAAAATCAAGATAAAGTAAATGGACAACAAGGAGCCCAACACAAACCTTTCTGTCATATATGCCATGTTTGCTTTCCATAAACTTCAAACAAGTTTATTTTTCTCTTTATCGGAAGAGTGAAGTGAGTGCCCATGAAACTCAGCATCAGTGCAAGGTTCTCCCTTATCCCTGCAAATATGCCTCAATCCTAACCTTGCAGAACCACTTCTAGGAAGAAGCATGTAATTCAGTCTCCCTGCCAACCCAATGTATCACCTCTCTGGTGAGAATGCCAGTAAGGGGATTTCTGCAATATGAACATGCATTCAAGTGAGACAAAACACAGCCTGGACCAACCGAAACACCTTGGCCAACCCAAAGCCTTCCCCAGATACAAGAGCATCAGCCTCATTTTCCCACCTGAATCTCCACACCTTTCCAGAACTCTCCTCCTCCTTCAGATTCCCAAATTCTGTTGCAGCTTTTAACCTCTGTAAGGTCAGTATTTGCTCTGCTTCGACAGCACTATCTGGCACATCTATATCCAATGCAGCTTGTCAGAAGTGACTATGTATTGGCTGCTCCAAATTATGCCCATCTCTGTTCCTCTCTTGAACACCTAATCATACACCAAAGTATTCCAGATGATCAAGTTCAGCTGGCTTTGGTTGTCCTCGTCTTCCCAGCCACCAATATCTCTTGGCCTCAGACCAGTTGCAAACCCTCCTTTGAGATGCACCAGTGGTAGAAGCAGAATGAAGTTAAAGAAGGTCAGACTACATCAAGTTCCAGCAGTTCCTGCTGGGAAGGGGGTTGAGTACTGTGACAAAGTTCCTCCTTTACCTTAGTGGGTCCTGCGCCTATTGGCGGATTTTCTTGCCTCAGAGATTCACCATGTGGGTTGGGGAACAGAACAGAGACCTTCACCTCTGGGAGAACCCACAGTCCAGGTCAATTGGAAGGTTTGGGGGAAACCTGGGCCCGCCCTCTACTCCGGGTTCCAGCCCAGGGCCCTGTGGACTGCAGCTGTCTATAGTGCCTCCTGTAACAGTTGCATGACAGCTACAACTCCCTGGGCTACTTCCCCATGGCCTCCTCCAAACCTTCCGTATTCTCACCACAGGACCTTCCTCCTGGTGTCTGATAACGCTTGTGCTTCTCAGTCCTCCAGCAGTACACCCTCTCACTCTCAGCTCCTTGCGCCTCTTGCTCCCAGCTCCTCACACTCCCACCACAAACTGGTGTGAGCTCCTTTTTAAAACCCAGGTGCCCTGATTAGCCTGCCTTAATTGATTCTAGAAGCTTCTTCTTAATTGGCTCCAGGTGTCTTAATTAGCCTGCCTGCCTTAACTGGTTCTAGCAGGTTCCTGATTACTCTAGTGCAGCCCCTGCTTTGGGGTCACTCAAGGAACAGAAAACTACTCATCCAGTGACCAGTATATTTGCCCTCTACCAGACTCCTGTACCCCACTGGTCTAGGTCTGTCACAGTACATAAAAGGAGTTTCCTTCCCTCAGAAGGAAGAAGACTTCATGGCAGACCTGGCGGGCTAGGAGCACTGAGGTTCTCCCCCGACACAGGGAAGAAAGAAACTGTCAAATTAAGTCTATTTTATTTTGAGGCTCGGGCTGATCTGGTGAATTTGTGTGTGCTGATTTTAGGATTTGCCAAAAATTCTCTAGAAATGAGTCTGTGATTCCAGTGAAAGACTGAGGTGGGGAAGACATCCCTCGGAAAGGAAATTCTTTGATTGGTTTGGAATTAGCCAAAGATCTTGTGAGAAATAGTCTGTGAAATCAGAAAGACACATTGTTTCCCCAAAAGAGTCTGCAGGTCTAAAACATTTAAATTCATCTTTATATCATCTTCTGGATCTGGTACCTATGTGTAGAAGCAGAAGCGTGTCAAAGAAATTACCACAGGAGGTTCCTAGCAATCTAAATTTAGTTTCCAGGCCCCCTTTGCTGCATCACTCTATATCTTTGGTACCAATACATACGATGGCCACAGCTTCTTTACAGAACTCACAAAATGGTTGTCTAGATTTCTCTTGAGATCCATCATCTTTGTACCTGGTAGCTGAGTCAAAAAATAGCTGTTATGGTCACCTCACATTCGAGTGTTGATATTTCTAACTATCAAATTTCCTATCACCAGAACTTATGTAGATTCACAACTGTATCGTCCTATCCTGGAGGGACCTCCCCACAACTACTGTATGATACTGTCTGACCTCCTCTATGATACGCTTTAAAACTTCATCCAGTTATCCCCATAGGAAGGAACACTACAAGGAACAACTACTACTGGAAGTTAAATCCCACTTCAGGGATAACATGCCTTTTTAGTGAGAGACAAAGGAAGCTCAATGTATTTAAGTATCAGAGGGGTAGCCGTGTTAGTCTGAATCTGTAAAAAGCAACAGAGGGTCCTGTGGCACCTTTAAGACTAACAGAAGTATTGGGAGCATAAGCTTTCGTGGGTAAGAACCTCACTTCTTCAGATGCAAGTAATGGAAATTTCCAGAGGCAGGTGAGGTTCTTACCTACGAAAGCTTATGCTCCCAATACTTCTGTTAGTCTTAAAGGTGCCACAGGACCCTCTGTTGCTCAATGTATTTAGTTTATTCAAGAGATAGTTAAGAGGCCACTCGATCACTATCTACAAGTACCTACCTGGGGAAGAGATTTCTGATAGTAGAGATCTCCTTAGCCTACCAAAAGAAGGTATAATGAAATCCAATGGTTGTAAGCGGAAGCTAAACAAATACCAATTAGAAAAAAGGTGCAATTTTTTTTTAACAGTGATAGTAAATAACCATTAGAAAAAACTAACCAACCCTTAAATAGCCATTGGGCCAAAGAGAGAATGACTGTATAACTTGGTGGTCCAGTCCTCCTGTTACAATGACCCTAATTATTCATCCTAAATGGAACAGCTTCAATGGGAGAGACTGAGGGAGCCTCACATCAGAATATCCCATAACTCAGCAGTTAGGCCAATCTTCTGGGTGGTGGGAGACCCCTGTTCAAATCCTTTCTCCCCATCAAGCAATAAGGGAAAGTGAACCCACATCCTGGGTGAGTGCTCTAGTAATTTGGGATAAAAATTAGAATGGAGCCACTGCTGCCAGCATCTCCGGTAGCCACACCTCCTCTGCGCACGCCTACCAGGCAAGATAGCATGTTCCCCCACCTCTCTTCCACAGGTTTGAGGATTGCTATGGGGTTTGCATAGGAGAATAAGCATCAGAATGCCTAGTGTGAAGCAGCAGTGTGAATTCCCAGAGATAGAAACTTAGATATGTAGGGAACTTATACAATGGAAATTTAGATGCTGAGTGATTTTAGGCACCTCCAGGGCAAGGTGGAAGCTGAGCAATGGTTTTGTGGATTGCAGCAGTGCCTAAAACTACTTAGATGTGTAGTCCCTATGCATTGGTGCCAGGCTCCTGTGCATTCCTAATCCTGTTTTGCTCACTCTACCATCCTCTCTAACTCTATCTTGAGATTACTTGAAAAGATACCTACTAGAGAGGCAAAATTACTAGTTTGCAAATCTTTCATGCAGAACAAATTCATATTAGAAATAAGCCACAAATTGTTTACAGTGAAGCTGATTAGCCATTGGAACAAACTAAGTGATGGATACACTTGAAGTTTGCAAATCAAGATGGGATGCCTTTCTGGAAGATATGCTTTAGGCAAGCCAAGTTATTGGGCTCAATACGGGGATAACTGGATGAAGTTCTAAAGCGTATCATACAGGAGGTCAGACTCATACCTTTTATGGCCAGAAGGAACCATTAGACTATCTAATTATGAACCATTAGATAAAAACAGAAGAATCTTTCCCACTCACAACACTCCCTCCTTCCACTGCAAAAATAAACTCTTATACCATATATAATTTTTTGGAGTGGGTATGGTTGAGAATTGACAAGTAGGAAATCTCTCTCTTGCAAAAGTGGTTTCAGAATAGCAAAATAAAAGAACAAACACACCAACATTTTTTACATCTTGTGACTGTTTCTTGTTCTGCAAGCACTACAGATTTTTTTAAGGCTTTAAAAGCTGATGTTCTTGATTAAGTACCTTGTGCTCCAGTCCACATTTTACAACTTGATCAAATTCAGACTTCAAGAAATTCTTCATCAGGATAAGCTTGCAACAATAAATTTCCACTGAACTCCATAATATCGATACCCTTTAGAATTTTAAAGTTATCAGAGCAAATACCATTTCAAATATCAAACCAATATATAAGCATATATATTTTGTAAAAATAATTTATTTTAAAGACAAATTATTGGAAATAAGCCCTTTTATGTGTACCTGAGAAAAAAGCCAAACTTGGATAGAATAATTTTGATTGCTGGCCTCATGAGACATCTAGTGGAAAAAGGCAACAACAAAAAATAGCTACATAGCCTATCACATAGATATTCAATTAAACAGAGGATTGTATTTGTCCAATGAAATACTCTATGTCCTCTGCAAACACTAAAGAAAATGTCTCTGAGACACACAATGACAGATATATATATGAGAGTTACTGTGCAAAGAACAGCCATTGACCCCATTATAAAGCATCTACTACTTAGGGCTTTATTTTCCCTCAAGCACCTATACTCACTTTGAATACTCTTTATTGCTCACAACTTAAGAATTCTCACTCCTTATTATCACTATTTTGAGTGCTGAATTGAAGGGAGGAATGGCAAGCATAAGTTTAAAAGAAAGCATGATGAAGAATGGGCATTTCGGAAGGACATGAACTTAAGTGCAATTTTCATTAGATGAATAAGATTCTAAACTCTGTGCTTCCTTCTGTGGCCTCACTCCTGCTGGAATAACTTTGGTGGCCACCTTGTGGTGCTTTCATTAACCCATGAGTGAGTTCACCTGCCCCCTTGTTCTGCTCAGAACTTTTCACCTTATGCACGACACTCAACACTTTCACCATGTAAGATCAAGCCTTCTGTTTTGTAATATGACCATGTGACTAGAGGCCTCTGAAGTCCAGAAAAGCGATTAATATTGTTGGAGAAATATGCATTTACTCAAAGGAGTCAGATTTTTTGAATACTCTGACAACAGAGCATCCCCTTCAAGACCCACATTACCCTTGTCTGTCAGAAATGGAATAACTAAACAAATGGTCAGCAACAAATCCAGTTCACTTCTTGGAAGCCTTTGCCTCTGTAAAATTGTTAAACCTCCTCAGGTTGCTTCCAGCTCCCAAAGTAGTACATGTGTCTGAACCATTCTATTTGTCTACATAAGTTTGCAAGACTCTTAAGGCAGGAATCGTATTTTCCTGTATGCTAGAATGGCACTGAACACACCGTTGATGCTCAATAATAAATAATGATGCTGTAAGATTAAGCAAAGTCATTGTCTATAAAATAAGCCTTGCACCATGCTTTGAATGTTAACATCTGGCTTTGATGGACTGCAAAAGGAATTCAGGGATCCTTAACTGAGAGTGCCCTGTCTCCATTTGTCAAGAGTGCTCACCTACACACTGACAGCAGAAACACAGAGTTAAGCACATTACATCTGTCTTCTTACCATTCGATCACAAATGATTTCACCGAGAGATTTATTCAGGCACTTAATGAAGCACTGCACGTGGCGGGGGAATAAAACACAATATTCTATAATACAGTCATATTTCTGCTAGCAAGAGAGACTTCAGAACATGACACCATATATCAAAACCATGCTACGTTGTTTATGGGAAGCAATTTGAGAGCAGGATTGGATTTGCAGAAGTATGTGCAGAGTAAATAGTTTACAGAAATAGCAACCCAGACTCCAGCATTCTTACTGTGGGCCAGGAAAGGCTTGTGAGGCATTTTTGTGCTTAGGCTTGATTACCAGGTACAGTTAAATCCTAGAGTTCCATCCAAACCAGGAAAGGATGGCTGAGTCTGACATTATGAAGGCCAATTGCTGGGAATGTCACACGCAGTCAGCATCAAGAATACCTGCCTATGTTCCTTCAGCACCATTGAAAGAAACCCCTGATTTTTTTTTTAGTCTGACCCTGAATTAAATTCAAGAAGTATAGTGAGATTCTTGCTTGAAGCACTTGCAGGAGGTCTGTGGAGAGCTAGTCATGGGACACTGTTTTTTCCTCATTTCCAGCTACTAAACTGCACTAAAAGCCAGCTAGAAATGTACACATCCTTAGTTCTGCAATCACAAATGGAAAGGAAGTTGGCCCTCATAGTTGCAAATCAGAGGAAAAGGCCTCCAAAACAATCTCTGTAAAGATGTGGTCCACACAATAACATGTTTGTAAACCCCTGTTTATAATTTGGATAATGAATAAGGCTTAGCTATACAGTAGGATCACTAAGAAGGGATACATTTAGGAATTAGTGATACAAAGCCTGAGCATTAAAATTCAGATCTAGATCCACATTTGATGTAATCCAGTTCAGAGTTTTGGTTCAGTCCATTGTAAAGTTAGGAGCCATTTGAGAAATTCAGATCTGGGTTCAGAATTTGTATTCACAACATTCAGGGGTACTCAGATCTGAGGCTTCTATTAGGCACAACTATAATATATACTCAGTGTATTCCTTTTGTGAAAATGAAGTGCTATGCTGTGGAGATGCAGTGGAATAAATAAATGTGTTGGGGTGAGTTTAAAATATGATCTGCTACAGTGGTGGTCTAACACTAGTAAAAATTTCTTTGACCTTTGTAAATTAATTTCTGGCTTTCCTAGATTAATTTGGCTGAAATCATTTACTTCTAGGTAGTATTTAGTTTGGGATAAATATTTAACAATTATTCTATCCATTTCATACTAGAGAAAAACTGAAAATAAATTAACTCGTGAAAATTCATGTCCAAGTCACTTTTTAACTATATGGGTTTACAACATTCAGTGACAGAAACCTAGAATTAAAGAGGCGTGTTGCAATGTTGCAAAGTTATTAGAAACATTAGAGGGACAATTCAAACCTGTGCTCCCTGCTTGCTTTAGATACTATGGACAAGATTTTCAGAAGTGCCTCATTATTTTGTGTGACCCAATTTTTGGGTACCTAACTTGAGACACCTTAAAGGGGGCTGATTTTCAAAAAGCACTGAGCCATCCAGCCTATATCCAAAGCCACTAAGCATTTTTTAAAATCTTGGCATATATTAGGCACCAGGGGGTGCAGTTTGTCCACAAGATAGCCGTGATAGGCAAGGCCGGGAAATCAGTTGTGTGTCTTAACTGTGACAGGGTCACCTCTTGTCACTACACATTACTCCCATTTCTGGTGTAAATTCACCTTTCTAAACCCCATTTTATTGGGAATTATTTTTAATAGTTTGAGGATTTATTTGCTCTGAAAATGCTTTCAGAGGTAACTGAGAAGTGCTACTAAAATAAATAGAAACCTGATTGAGTGTGGGGAAAGTGTGGATGAGAATTATCAGGAGGGTAGCCGTGTTAGTCTGGATCTGTAAAAAGCAAATTTTTGGATGAGAATTGTTCATATAAAAAGAAAATGTAGGAAGAAGCATAAGAACATAAGAATGGCCATACTGGGTCAGACCAAAGGTCCATCTAGCCCAGTATCCTGTCTACCAACAGTGGCCAATGCCAGGTGCCCCAGAGGGAGTGGACCTAACAGGCAATGATCAAGTGATCTCTCTCCTGCCATCCATCTCCATCCTCTGACAAACAGAGGCTAGGGACACCATTCCTTACCCATCCTGGCTAATAGCCATTAATGGACTTAACCACCATGAATTTATCCAGTTCTCTTTTAAATGCTATTATAGTCCTAGCCTTCACAACCTCCTCAGGTAAGGAGTTCCACAAGTTTACTGTGCGCTGCGTGAAGAAGAACTTCCTTCTATTTGTTTTAAACCTGCTGCCTATTAATTTCATTTGGCGACCCCTAGTTCTTGTATTATGGGAGTAAGTAAACAACTTTTCCTTATCCACTTTCTCCACATCACTCATGATTTTATATACCTCTATCATATCTCCCCTTAGTCTCCTCTTTTCCAAGCTGAAGAGTCCTAGCCAAAATCTAAAGATGACAAAATAAAACCACACAGCCAGGATACAACAAACAGTCAGAGAGGCAAATCCAGAGCTGGTGTAGCTTCAAGTCTGAATTTCTGCTAGAGTACCATCTGCTAACCATTTTTAGAAACGGGCAAATACAGACAGCAAGGAATCCTGAATTGTAGCATTGCTTCCATAGCACTCTTTCAATTGGTAGAGAGACACATCCATTTTAAGGTCCTCGTTTTCAATTGCTTATACCTTTAAAAAAAAAGTTTGGTGAACTCTTGCTGAGGTGTTTTTTATACTGAGATTTTTTTTTTATGAGAATGGATAACTCAAAAATTGCTTCAGGATTGACTAAACTTAAATCCAGGTATCCATATCATGGTTATATTTGGGTTATAACTCCACTGAAATCAATAAAGTTGCTCCTGATTCAAATAGGAATATGTGAGAGGAGAATAAGGTCTTCAGTCTGAATAAATTTGGCTGAAGAAAAGGAAGTTATAAACAGGACCCTGTGTGTTCTGTTACTTCACAGCTGTGGAATTCATGCTTTGCCACAGAATTGTGTCCCAAAATCCAAGCTTTCATTTTACAAATATATATATATAGCCCTTCTGGTTGCAGAGAAAAAAATTGAAAGTTTGAGTCAATGTAAAGTGATGCAGTGAAAGTCTTCCTGAATCTGCAGATAGCCTGAAAAAATAGTTCTGAGAGGTGTTAATTGCTCCATTCATTTCAATTGGTTGAGTCTGAAACCTAATGATGGTCATTTCATTGTTGATATAGTTAACTTTATTATCTAATTTCACTGCTGGCCATTTTAGAAGACATACCTAGCTTCTGTGCTCATACCATAATCTGAAACCATTTCCTCAGGTGCCAAAAGTACCATTTCTCAAGCTATCAAAACCTCTAGCTTCACCTCAACAACTTTTATAACAGGGGTAGGCAGCCTCTGGCACGCGTGCCAAAGGTGGCATGCGAGCTGATTTTCAGTGGCACTCACACTGCCCAGGTCCTGGCCACCAGTCTGGGGGGCTCTGTATTTTAATTTAATTTTAAATGAAGCTTCTTAAACATTTTAAAAACCTTATTTACTTTACATACAACAATAGTTTAGTTATATATTATAGGCTTATAGAAAGAGACCTTCTAAAAACATTAAAATATATTACTGGCACGCGAAACCTTAAATTAGAGTGAATAAATGAAGACTCGGCATACCACTTCTGAAAGGTTGCCAACCCCTGTTCTATAACATAGTTACTTGCTTTCAATATAAAAATCTGTGATATAGTGAAAACTGAAAATGTGGAAACAGCATATAATATATTGAATTTAATTAGGGTGGTCGATTAATCACAGTTAACTCATGCGATTAACTAAAAAAAATTAATTGTGATTAATTGCACTGTTAAACAATAGAATACCAATTGGAATTCATTAAATACTTCTCCAGTTTGATTGGTCAGAGAGAGGTTTCCTTCTGGCTCCTCTGAAGGTACTAACGCTACTGTCTTTGGTCTATGACTGAACCTTGCCAATGGTAGCATGAAGGAGGCAGACAGGGAGTTTATAATAGTAGCTGCTGGAATCAATGGATATTGATCCCTGTCACATGACAGAGATATGAACCCTGACCCATGTCAGTTAACTGAAGCCAAGCAATGCAGACGGGTCTCTTACCAGCATTCTTATATGTCATTCCTTTAATACAGCACTCCCTGGATGGTAGACTACATTAATTGATTAATTTTGCTCTGCTGGTGGCAGACAGAGCAGTGATAACATAGAGAGAGGGCAAGAGGAAGCCGATAACAGCTGCTGTCAGGATGAAGAGCAGGCAAGCAGCAACATAAAGGAGTCAGGCCCAAACTGGGAAGGGCCTAACCAGCTATCTAATATGATGTTCCATGTGTGCCAATGTTTACAAGCCCTTGTGAATATGAAGATACATACCTCCCAGTCCCCTGTCAAGTGGCTTTGTTGATTGACTGACATGATATGAATTGAAGGCCATTTACTTCTCTTCACAGTCCTGGAATTGTGAGAGCACTGCCTTCAGAAGAGATAGGAAAAACCAAAGGTGATTACAATAAACCTATGTATAGGCAATAAAGTTGCTAGGTTTAAATATCCTTATTATGGTACTGCAGAGGTCAGAGTCTACAGGACATTTATCTTTAATGGTGCAAAGGGTGCATCTATTGACAGGCAATGGAGGTACCAAATGAGGAGTCACTCACCAATTATGTCCCTGCTGAAGAGACGGTCCCTGTATAACCCTCTGTATTTGCCTGCAAATGTACAGTTGTCCAGGAGAGGGCAAGATGGTGTTTTGTGAGACAGGCAGGCAAGAAGGTAAGAAAGAAGGGATAAAATGGAAGAGGACAAGAAAGGAAAGGACATGAGGCTGGAGACAGGGGGACAAACAGTTTTGAGAAGGGAAAAAAGAATGGGAGATGAGGAAAAAGAAAGAAGTTCTTTATCTTCCCTTCTCTTTTCTTTACCACTTTCTCTCTCTCTCCCCCCTTTCCCTGTCGGCTTAAATCATGTCCTCCTACTCTCACAGAGCAGCATACTCAGCCACCCCACACCAGAGGAATGGAAAGAACCTATCTGTTTTGCCTGGTGAGATATTACAAAGCACACAGCTTAGATACAATTCCACATGACATAGGCCCTGATTCATCAAAGTGCTTAAGCTCATGATTAACTTTAAAGCACACATGTAGTCCCATTAAAGAAGAGCATATGTTTAGGTGCTTTGCTGTATCAGGGCCTTAGCTCCTATTTAATTTAAAAGCTTTATTTTTTTCCTTTTTGCAGAGACTGAGGTTGTAATAAAGACCCAGCGAGCTGTGAGAGCTTCTTGTACTAAATATATCAGGAATGCCAACAATACACCATGTAATTCTTCCAGCTGATATTGGCTTTTACAAATATTTGTGGTGCTCATGGAGCTGAGGTAAGTTTAAACAGAGAACAGAAAAATGCCAAACATAGGCTTTCAACGCATTGTCATGCTCTGCTACTTTACAGACTTTAGACAGTCCTGATTCTTTCAAATGCCAATTAACAGGTGTCAGAAATGCTAGTTCTTACCAAGAGACCTATGTCTGCATAACAGTAAAACTATTTTGGCAATCCAGACCCCAGCATAAATATCATGGTGTTTGAGCCCCTGGGGCCTGTGGAGTTTACAAGTATGCTGTCAAGATCTCTTCATTGGGATAATCCTTGAAGTCCTGCCAAAAAGCGAGGGGACTCCAGTGCTTTTATGTGCTCCCAAACTCAGCTCTGGCTCCAGGAGTCAACCCTCTCCCCAGTCTGAGTGCTAGTTGTGAATCTCAAACATCAAACTGACATTCCGATTGATAGTGTGACATGCTTGGATGATGATGCCAGAACAGCAGGTGACACTGGCAGATAGAAGCAAGGGATAGTAACTTGGTGGCTTCTTGTTACATAGCCTCAGAACTCTACAGGATGGAATTAGGGACAGAGGAACAGTTATAAAATGATGTTACAAAATCCGGATGTCCTGATCAAACTGAGACAGTTGTAAGGTCTAACATTCTATGCACAGATGATAACAGCATTCAAGACTGGTACCGTATCCCCTTACATCTGACTTTACCTAATCCAGGATTAAATCACATTGTGAGCTAATGATCCAAAACACTCTTCCAGCCTCTCTAGAGACTCACTGGGGGGAAAAAAGAATGGGTCGATGCATCAAAATGATGTCATAAAGAGGTGCAATATGGTTTCCATGCAGAAAAAAAGTGTGCAGGATCAAAGGACTTCAATACAGCTCAGAAAGAGAAACAAAATCATGTGGCCAAAATTCTTCCATCTATCCCAAGAAGCCAAGAGTTTACACCAGTTGTGAATTTAGCCCTTTGTGTATACAGCTAATGCAATTTTTCAGGAAATACAGGGGGCAGAATTTTTAAATTTGCTCATCACTAGCGTCCAAATTTCAGAATGTCAGTTCTGTTTGGATGGTTATCAGAACTATCCAATCCTCTTGGGTATGCAAAATTCAGGTGGAAATCTTGGCTTTGTTGAGAAATTTCTGTTGATTTCAGCATTGCTGTCAGGCCACTAATACTGTGACAACAGTTTTTCTCCTTGTATTTTGGGATTTGTGTTTTTCATTCTGGCCAGAACCTAAACACAAGAGCAAGTGAAACATTTAACCCAACTTTCTAAAATTCAAAAATATTCCACATAAGTTCAGCCCGAGACATGGGGAAGATTTTTGACTTTATCTGATCTTGTTTATCCATCCCTGGTGGAAAGGGCAAAAATGGGAAAGGTTTTGAAATAAGTGGGTTCAAAACGCTCAGCAAACAAACAAACAAAAAAAGAGAAATTGATGGAATGACAAGTGAATCCTTTCTACAAACAACAAATATCTAATTGTTCTTGCATTGCCCAGCATGGGTACTTTCCACATCGAAAAGCTACTACACTGCGAAGACTTAAAACCATGATACATTTATAAAGCATGCCCTAATCTTATAAGAAGGCTGTTTCTGATTGTAAAAGGTATGATTTGGGGACAAGAGAGCATGAATGGGGTTTCTTCGCCTTTTGGAGGACTGCAAATTTATGAGAAATCATGGCTATTTCACTGATCACAATTAAGGCTAAGATTTAGTCACAGGTATTTTTGGTAAGTCATAGACAGGTCATTGGCAATAAATAAAAATTTACAGCCTGTGACCTGTCCATGACTTTTACCAAAAATACCCCTAACTAAATCTCTACCTCTGGGACCCTGCTGCTCTGGGAGGGCCCTGCTGGGTGGGGCTTGCGCCAGTGCTGGGGGTTGACTGCCCCCCAGCCACTGCTCCTGGGGACACCCCAGGCCGCTGCTCCTGCCACCTTGGGACCACTACTGCTCCAGCGGTCCCCAGGACATCCCCAGGACTGCTGCTCTGGCGGTCCCTGGAGCCACCACATCATCCGCTACGCACGCAGTTCCCAAAGCCAGCTGGCCCCAGGCCTCCCAAGCAGCGGCTGGTGTGACTGGCCCCGACGACCGCCAGAGCAGCTGGCCCTGGGTTGCTCCAGTAGCGGCCAGTACAGCTGGCTGTAGGGCCCTGAAGTCAGCTGCACCAGCCACTGCAGAAGTCACAGAGCTTGTGGAAAGTTACGGAATCCGTGACTTCCGTGAAAGAATCGCAGCCTTAATCATAATCACTTTTCTACGTAACTGGACCTTAATTTGTTTTGCAGCATGATCTACGGAAGGGCAGCATAGCTTTGAGAGCTATGTCTATGGCTGATGAGTTGTGCTGCTGGCATGCATTTGTGTGGAAATTAAAAATAAAATAAAAATCATTTAAAAAATTCATAGTGTGAACCCAACAGTCTCCTGACCTGTCATGCCTGGAACTTGTCTGAGATGAACAGAACAGAAAAGTGAAACCTAGGCAGCAGATCATGCCAAGCTTCCAACCATGCTTTTGGAAGCTGGTCATAATTTGTAATGGATTATCTTAGGAAACTGATTTGGATGCCTCATGTTCAAGAGCCAGGATGGCCTACTTTGAAGAAAAGAATGTGTGAGTCTTAAAAATGCCTCTTCGTTGCCTAACTTTTTGCTGTTGTATGAATTTTAATGCTTGATTTGCTTTGCACTAGCCTTGGGTATCTACAAGTAAAACATGCAGTTGACAGGTTAAGTACTAGATGTGTTGACTTATTTATGCATTTTCTTTTCTCTGCCACTTGCATGTTGTTCCCTGGCTCTTCTTGGCTTTCAGCAGCAGCATCTGGCCCCCCTGACAAATTTCAGAGACTGCTGCCTCTACACTGGAGTTTTCCATGTGACCAAAGGGTTCTGAGAGGGGCCACACTTAGTGCTTTTGCAAAACTCTTTCCCTTCAGCTCACCCTTGATTTTGTGCACATTATCTGGGTGAGGCAGGCAAAAGTGACCTGCAGGAACCTTTAATGGGAGATGGCATTAGTGGATATACTGCGCCACTCCTCAGGAGTACCAGCAGTCAAATTTACAAGTGTTTATTTGAATCAGTTTTTAGAATTAAACCAGGGTGTTAACTGTCATTGTTCTCTGTTACGACTGTATGAAATAAATCCTCAGATTCTTTACCGGGTCAGTCCTGAAATATACTGTGCATCCTCAATTCCCATAGATATCCCCATTTTTACAAAGCACATATGTGAATTCTTTTCTTAAACATGATTTTAGAGCAATTGCTGTTGGCCCTATATTTACCATCTTCCCTTCAAAACTTTTTAATTCCTTTGTTTAATTTTGGCCTCCTCTTCTGTGTATTTGTGTAAGATATTTTATTAGGTTTTTATGAGACTGAAGTTGTTTGTATTCTGTTGTACAGATCTTTGGTGCGGAGTGCTAAATAAATATGTGTATTACAGGGGGAAAGGGAAAATCTATACCCAGCCAACTTCCCAACCAATAGTCACTCACATGATAAACAGTGACTACTGGCTTGTTGTTGGCAACAGGATATAGACAGCTATACTTTCTGTAATTATGCAACTATTTTAATTACAATCTATGCAGGTTACAAGTTACCAAACTAAAGAAACAGTTAACTGTATGGTGTTGTTACGCCCTCCTAAATACAGCACATGACAATATTGCCCCCAGGGCAACCACCTGTTCTGTCTATATAAAGTCATAGATCTTAAGGGCAGGCCAGCAACACCACCAAGTACCCACACACTAAATCCAACAACCAAAATTAGACCAAAGTATTACAGCCCATAGAAGACTAAACTATTGTGTGCCACAGGCAGAGATGGTTGTCTGCACCTGAGATGGGCTGAACAGATTGGGAGGTTACAGTACATCAGAACATGACCCCATCTGCCTATTGTTAGCCTGGTAACATTAACTGAACCTGCCCTAGATATGTTAAAAACAGTTTCATAGACTTCTTTACAAGATCTTTTTCTGAATCCAGATTTGCTCTTGAAGAAGGAACTAGGGTAAGGTTGTGGTGGTGGAAAGGGCAGCATTGGAAGCAGGTGATGCTGAGCCAGTGGTACAGTGCTGCCATGGCTAGAAATTACACACCCTTCAAATATGCCAGGTAGATTGAGATATTGCCTGTATAGAACCCAATAGAGTTCAGTGGCAATGTTACCACGTCATTCATTCCAGATTTTGCTGCGTTTACGCCATTAGGGCATGATCTTGTAAGTACTTATTACCAGGCATAGTGCCTGCTACCATGAGTCATCCTTTGAAGTCAATGGAACAACTCACTGTAGTAAGTATCATATCCAGTAATAAATGTTTGTAGGATTTCCCTTAACTATGATTTACATTTCTAAGGAAGAAAATATTGTAAGATGTGTATCCATTTATTATCTTTGTAGAATTGATATGTAAGGTCAAAGGGTCAAATTCAGCCCAGGAGTAAGCAAATACAATATGCCTCTTAAAGTCTAAATCTTATGGTCTCCCCTATTAAGATAGTATATTGAAGCAGCTTTTCTTATGAACAGAGATTAGCTGAATCTTAATTAATTTATTCTTAAAAGACAAATATTCTGCTGGCTGCTGATTAAATAGGAAGGTTTTAAAGAAGCGGAAATTGAATCCCAAAATGCCAAAAAAAAGAAATAACTCCTTCTGCTTTTTTACAGATGGGTTAAATGAGACACTGAGAGGTTAAGTGACAACTCATGTAACAAGTCAGTGGCAGAGCTAGGTATAGAAACTCAAGAAGCTGGACTTCCAGTTCCCTATTCCAGCTATGAGATAAATTCACTTGTTATGTATTTTACACCATTATATTCAAAAGGAGACCAAAGTATGAAGTGGGGAAGGTTACAGTGAGCCATCAGTATGTTGATGACATGCAGCTGTGTCATTTTCCATCAGACACAGATGGTGCAGCTTTCCCAGTGCTTGCCCAAGACAGATGTGGATGACAGCAAGATGGCTGAACTTTAATTCACACAAGGCAAAGGTGATGCTAGAGGGATGGGGAAATGAAGGGATCATGGAGTCCTTTCAGCTCATTATTGAGAGGGTTTGTCCACACATTACAAGAGACTTGCTATTTTGGAATCTTTTTATTTTACTGACTGCTCCTAACATTTCAGATGTTAGCAGCAGCCAAAATGTCTTTTCTATCTGTGTCTGGTTAGACTTAATAGGTGGTATTAGACAGTGAGGTCCATATTAAATTAATTACCGCCACTAAACTTGTTTCCTGTTTGCTTCTGGGTGCAGTTCAAGGTGTTGACTTTGATCCCAACATGGTTTGGGCATGGCTAACTATTGAGGGAAAAAACCCAGGAATGATTTGCCCCATTTAAAAAAAAAAATTATATACACATGCTTTGAGACATAATTGGATGTAGCGGGCCAGATCCTTAGCTGGTGTAAAACAATGTAACTTCTTAATTTAAATGGAGATACACCGATTTACATCAGACAAGGATCTAGTCCCATTTTGTGTATTTGAAAATAAATAGAAATGAAGTCACTTAACTACCTATTTCTGAATTAACACACACCATGACATTCAATTTCTGCTTCTGAGGGAGGAAAAAAGACTTCCCTCTAATCCAATTTTCTCCATAATTTAATCCAGAAATTCCCATCCTGTTCTCAGAAATGCTCTTGTCATAAGTGTTTGGAAATGAGGAAACTGTTTGAACTTTGGAAATTCTTTGCATCATTAGTTTTAACAGATGCACAGTAGACTAATCATCACATGAGTCCAGTAGATGTCATAGAGTTGATATTTATAAAAGAACGGAAAACTGCAGATAGGTTAATCCCTGCAAAGTGCACATGCATCACTGTGGGTGACTTTTTATTCTTAGAACACTGGGCCCACAAAACTGCAATGTACTAGGCATTAATGATTTCTCTTTCTGAATTCTCCATTGGTTCATCAGCCAGGCACTGCTTTTATCTGATTAAATAAGATGCCCTGGGCAAGTCGCATCAAAATGCCCACTAGACTGGATGTTGTTTTTTCCACTGTAAAAATGCACCCATCATGTCTGCAAAATGCTTCTATAGAATAGCCATAGGGTAGTAAAGTTAACGCACTGACACTGAACAAGTGTTAAAATCTCTTATGAATTGCTGTTGTGATTATCATACATGCCTCCTATCTTTCCATACTATGCATTACAAATATAGATTGTGCTTTTAAAAGATCTATTCAGTGAACAGTTTTATCTCAGAGGAAACCTGAGTTAAGTAGAGGTGTCGAGTTTTTGCCTGACACTGTGGGCGACAAGAACTCTCAGATTGCTAAGTGAATAAATAGTTCTTTGTATTTTCTCTAACACTGTAAGCGCCCTGGTCAGTTCTAGTGCACTTGCAAAGACCTGGGATTCTCTGTGGAGTTTCAAAACAGCAGAATTCTCATGGAAAACTTGCAACTTACAAACAATTTTGCATATAAGACCTGATTTTTAAAGGTGGTGGGAAAAGAGCGTGATTGCACAGACAAACAAATTATTACAGGCACGTATCGGATAATTCTACATGCAAAGGGTTAATTATGGTAACTGCATGTGCACATTAAATGTACAAATGTGCACAGATAGGCACATACACACACAAATGTATATATAACAAAAATCCAGGCACGTATCCTGTAACAGCTTTTCTGTGTTTATCTACTCTTGCTCTTTACTTTTGAAAATATTTGGATGACACATGATTTTTGTTTCTACAGGGACCTGGTGCTTCAGCTGACATCATAATCACTGCCACGGTAACTAGTAAGGATATCACAGGTTCACATTAATAATGATGCTCTGGAAAGCAGTAAACAAATCACAAAGCACCATTCTGTATGACTGATATCCAATTGCCACTAGCTACTACTCAACCCTACTGTTTCCAATAGATTTCCTCTTAGTACTAAGAAAGCTGGACATTTCTGGGTGTGGAGCTATTTTGGGGGGCTCTCTATTCCTCCTTCTGTTAAGGCTGGTTTGAAAGACAGGCCCCGGGCAAATGCAGCTAAAATGTTAACCTTGGTTTGCTCATGCTCAGTGTGCCACAGAATGTACCAGAGAGATCCCAAAGGGGGTCTAACATGAGGTTATCTTCCTCAATTTTCAGGTATAGAAGTATCCAGGGAAGCCAAATCCAGTGCCAGAGACTTAAAATAGACAAACATTCTCCCTGTTTCAAGTCATAATGGATGTGCCTCCTTTGGACTTGCTTATGACATAATTAAGAAGGAAACAAAAAGACGAACTCTATTATAGTAGTAGGGGACAGCAACCTCCCTCTTCATTGGCTCCTGATTCAGCTCTCATTCAGCTTTGAAAAGTCTATTTTATAGATTTACTTCTAATATGTTTTATTATGAGGTGGTTGTTAAACTGATTTTTATTTATCTAACCAATGTTACATTTATTACTCTTTATTGGTGACTCACCTACCCTTTGCTTCTCTCTTGCATCTGCTCAGAATTGGGAGGCAGCCTGGGGTGAGCACCTCGCACAGGTGGAAGGAAATTCAAGTGCTTCAAAGACAGGCACAGCCTCACCGGTTGCAAACTTAAAAGGTACAGGTGAAAATGTACGTGGCTCCTATTGCCTACTGATAAACTGAATGTTTTAAGTCAAGTCAGGGTTCTGGAGGCAGTTAAGCAGATAAGACTTTCTCCTTTTGCAAAATTGGAAAAAGGCAACTGGGACTTGAGGTTATTATAGTGTGTAATATATTTCACCATACAACTCGGTTAATTTCAGTGGCAGCTGTATGGCTAAATCCCCTACTCAACTTTGAAAATTTTAACCAACATGTGTGGTAAATGTTTGCTTTCAAGGGGCCCAATCAACCTCCAGTTGAAGTCAATGAGAGTTTTGCCATTCTTTTCAAACAGAACAGTATAAGGTCAAAGAAGCAGCAAAGTGGTTAACATGGTGGATTTATTAAAATCCACATGCCTTCTCCTTGCGAGTATTGCCCCTCATTGACATTGTGGGTAGCAAGTTTCACTGTCTGGGGGAATAAAACTGAGCATGGCTAGGTTGGCTGAGGCTGGTCAAATATTGTAGCCTCAGATCAATTCTACCATTCATTCCTTGATACTTTTACCTCTGCTCCGAAGCAGATCTTATTAACACTGCAGTTTCATAAGTGCAGAATAGGGCTCATGACCAGGAGGTGTTCTATTACCACATGAAGAGTTTAAAGATTAATGTAGCATTTTACCATTTACATACTGATATCTTTGACACTGATTAATACTTGCTGATTTTAGCAATCCCATTGTGAATATAATACATTAAGTTCGATAAACCTGTGATTTCAAGAGATTTAGAAGAATAAAAAAGGAACACAACGAATAAAGTGCTGACTGGGAGATTCTCCAAAACTACGAATACTATTCAAGTGAAAACTACACAATAGAGTTGGTAGATATTTACTACAGGACACTACAGGTCCTAGCATCTTTATTACATCTTGTGGCTCATTCATAGGACTATATGACTAGCTGCCTCTTGTTTCAATTAATATTAGAACACCACTCAGTAACATTTGGAGGAACATCTTTTAGATTAGTCTGGTCAGAGCTGGATTGAATCTTAGCTGCTCCTTTGTCAGTTGCCTATGTTTTAAGTTACTTCTCTGTTCTGATGAACCCTGTCCCTCTGTTCTAGTCTAGTACATAATGGATGGCATTGTTTCTTCAAAGCAAACTCACAGACAAGTTCAATGAGGACTGAAAAAAGCTGAATGGGAATGGGGTGGGGAGGTGGGGGTATCTGCTTGACACTGAGGCCCTTCTTCTGCCATTATGGAGCTGACATGGCTGAGTCACCAGCTGATGAAGTCAATGCCTGTTTCAATACACTTTCCCCAAGGTCATTCAGTGAGTCGATGAGTAAACTGGGATGAGAACACAGGAGTTCTGTCTTGCTAGAGAAGCAGCCCTACTATATTTATCCAGGGTCTCATGATTCTTAGGGCTTTTTTTACGCTCTGCCCACTAGTTTGCACCATGCCAGCTGTAATATGCTAAACAGCAGGCAAGCAGCTTGAAGCAGTCATTATTTGTGAGCGCTATTAAAAGTGTTCATAACACAAGATGAGGTGTAGGCAGGCCAAGGTTGGGGAGGGAAGAGTAGGCAGAGTGTGGAGTTGGGTGTGAAAATTCAGCTGACACTTGCAATGAATGTTAATGTTTAAATATCAGCTGAATAAAAAAAGGATTCAATCCCCAAATGAATGAGAATGAAATGTGGTGTCCTGGAAAAAGTCATTCACGCAATGATGCACTTTTCTACATTGTTTGGTTCAGACAACAGAGTGTGATCAGGACACTTGGCAGCTCTGAGCTTATGGAGAGGTAAAAGGAGCTTAGCCACATGAAATTCAAACACATGTGTCCTGCTGCCTTAGTCTTAATCATAAGAAGGGTTTGGAGGGGGAGGGGGTGCATTGAATTAACAAAGTCTGATCTTTCACCACTTATTTTCTATCTCACCATAAATAAGGGGCCCCAGGTATTGGTCTTGACTATTGGTAGTCCGCATTGCTCTATGAGTTCAGTCTTTTAAGGTGCTTGGCAATTCCTAGACACACTCAGCAACCTGAACTCTCAGTGGTAGGGCCTACCAAAGGTCCATTTTGGTCAATTTCTTTGGTCATAGGATTTTAAATCAACTATTTAAATCAGAAATTTCATGATGTTGCAATTGTATGGTCCTGACCCAAAAAGGAGTTGGGGGGGGGGTCACAAGGTTATTGTAGACGGGGTTGCGGTACTGTTACCATTACTTCTGCACTGCTGCTGGCAGTGGTGCTGCCTTCAGAGCTGGTCAGCTGGAAAGCAGCGGCTGCTAGCTGGGAGCGCAGAAGTAAGCAGAAGTAAGGATGGCCTGGTATGGTATTGCCACTCTTACTTCTGCACTGCTGCCTGCAGAGCCGGGCCCTCTGTCAGCAGCCGCCACTCTCTGGTCACCCAGCTCTGAAGGCAGCAGCGCAGAAGTAAAGGTGCAATGGTATGGTATTGCCACCCTTCTGCGCTGCTGCTGGCAGGACGCTGCCTTCAGAGCTGGGTGCCCGGCCAAGGGCAGCCACTCTTCAGCCACCCAGCTCTGAAGACAGTGCAGAAGTAAGGGTGGCAATACCACGACCCCCCCTAAAATAACCTGGTGACCCCACTTCAACTCCCTTTTGGGCCAGGACCCCCAATTTGAGAAACGGTCTTACCTGTCAAATCCGTATAGTATAGGATAAAAGCACACAAAAGACCATATTTCATGGGGGGAGACCAGATTGCACTGTCCATGACACATTTTTCATGGCCATGGATTTGGTAGGGCCTTATTCATTGGCATCAGTGGGAGAGGAGGGTGCTCAGCACCTGGGAAGATGGAGTCCTAACTGCCTTTTTTCCTCATCAAATGAGTAAGAAAGAGCAAGAGATTTGTAGGCAGCCAGCGAGAACCTGGATGATAAAGTGAGACCTTCCCCATTCTGAACTCCTCCACGGAGGTGCCAAGCACCCTCAACTCCCATTTAAGTCCACTGATGAGAGTCAATGGGAGTGGAGAGTGCTTTGCACTTTTCAGGTGCACTCAGCACTTTGCAAGACTGAGCCTGAAATCAGCAGCCAATTATTTTTATCCCTCCCCCCTGCCTCACAGGGGGCCCAGCACATTGAGCGGGGCCATCCCCATTCAGGGCCGGTGTAACCACTAGGCAAACTAGGCGGCTGTGTAGGGCACCAAGATTTGGGGGCGCCAAAAAGCAGTGTCCAGCGTCATGGGAGTCAGCTGAGCGGGGCAGGGTTGGGGAGCGAGGCCTTCATAACAAACCCGTCCCCACAGCGAGAGGCACCGCGCAGGATGGCCTGCGGCAGAGCAAGAAGGAGACAGCCACCTGATCACAGCAACCAGCGCAGCCAAGGGACAGAGCCGTTGGAGGAGGCAGGACGCGGTCCTGAGCTCATGTGAGCTTCGCCCTCCAACGCACCGCGCCTGGGGCCGGGCGCAGCCGCCTTCTGGGGCAAGGGAAAGTGAAACTAAACCCCAGCGCAACGGAGGGGAAAGGGCTGGTGCAGGCGCTACTTCCAAACACCAGTCCCCTCTCCCCCCGGTGGCACTGTGCCAATGCGGGGAGCCGGCCCTGATCCCCAGGGAGATCCTCACCTGCTCCCTGGGAGAGCCCGGCTCTGCCCTCCTTGCCCCTGGGTCCCCTCCGGAGGGCAAAGTACTCAGAGCCTGGGAACGTTTAGAGACCCTGCGAGCTGGGGGCATTCTCAGCCTCCTCCTTGCTCATAGGTTCCTCCAGGCCAGAAGGGACCGTTGTGATCATCTCCTCTGACCCCCTGGTATTAATTCTAATGAACAATGCCACATTATGCAGTATTCATTTTTGAAAGTTTATAATAAGCGATGCTCCAGGAGGAGGGAGATGAGGGGGGCGCAAGGTGGAAGTTTCGCCTAGGGCGCAAAATATCCTTGCACCGGCCCTGCCCCCATTGAAGGGTTGGTACACTCTGTCACCTGATCGTCAGGATTCCCTGTTGGGTCAAACAGTTGCTATGGGGGGAGTCAGGGCCCCGGTAAGCCCCTGAGGCAGGGCAGAGCAAATGCTGTCTCTAGCCTTCCAAGCCTCCAGGCTGGGGCAAACAATAGCAGTTGGGGGCTCTGACCCTCTGGGCTGGGCAGAGTAAACAAACAGTCTGCAAGCCCTGGGGTGAGGCATAGCAAATGCTCAGTCTCTAGCCAGGCCCCCCCAGTAGCCACGCCTAGTGGCAGCATAGTGGGAGGGGAACCCAGGTGCACCCTACGTCACTGGGTTCAAAACCAGGACCCCAGGAAGTCGAAGAATTCCCTGGTAAGGGTTCAAGCATTGGCTTTTAATATATTACCTGAGTCACTTCCTACCATAAGGCCCATCTCAGGCATCGACTCAGCAGCAGCGGCTCAGTATCCCAGTCAGTCTCCATGGTCAGCTCGTCATCCGCAGCGTAGTCCAGGTCCACAGTCTCAACAGCCTGGAGAGTCACAGGTTCCTCTGCAGGAGCCTGCAGCACACATCCTTCCTCCTCCTCTGCCAGCCTTGACTGTGCTGGGCTGCCTCCTTTTATCAGCCTCCTCCACCTGGGCATGGTCTCCTGGGACCACTGTTATTGATCAGGTCCCATTGGCTCAGTGTGGGGTTGGTACACCCTGTCACACGACCTTCTTTATATGTGTCTGGTGCCTCGTGACGCAGGCATCTCAAAACTTGTTCCACCAAGCTTACAGCTGATACTGGTTCTAGAAACGGTATTCATGTGAATGAGAAAATGAGTTCCAATGAGAAAGACTCCAAAAGAAATCCTAATACCAATGCAAAGAAACTTTAAAATGTTCCGATTGTTGTAGGAGTGCTAAAGGAGGAAAGGTTTTCATGGCAATTTAAGGAGTACCCAAGGCGGCAGTAGTTGGAAAGTTCAGGGGAAGAGAGTCCCCACAAAATAGCTTTATACACAATTGAAAATGCTGCCAGGGACAATTCCCCAAAGAGCCAGGAGACCTGGGGATGTTAGCAGCATTAGCCCCCTAGCCACCCAATCTACATGTGCATTCTACAAATACCCTATTCAGAGCCACCAAAGGTTTGGGGTCTAGATAAACATTCAGATATTTGGATGCTTACCCTAACTTGCACACTCTCCTACCCCACAACAGGCTTACCCTACTGCGAATGTCTTCTTTTGGGAAGGCCCCCTCAGTTGTATCCAGGGGAAGGATGGCAGCCTGTTTGCTCTCCCCTCCAGGAGGAGTTCTCTCCTTCTTCCCAGAAAGTGCACAGGACTTTGCCTACACAGATGGTGAGGCAGGGTCCCCATTTTGTCTTTTCTTTTTGGATCCCAATTTTTTCTTGCTACTCAACATGTTTCCTGTGCTGCTTTGTGCCTTCCTTATGTGTGTGCACGTACACCTCTCTCTGCTCCTTTGACACTCATTTGTGAACCACTTTGTGTTGCCTTTTTCTGCCCCTTCACCCACAATTTGGCTCCCTTTGTGTAGGTCCCAAAGGTTGCCTCCTTTTCAGTCTCTCTCTTCCTCCCTTCTTTTACTGTGGCAAGTATGCTAAGGACTCCAAATGGGGCATTAGCTAAACACCATTATTGATCTCAGAGGATAATCACTTTGTGTCCATAGAAGTTTACTTCAGTTTAACAGGTCCTACCTGCTACATCCTTGCAGCATTGTAATCTGATCAGAGATGAAGTTGACAATTTAAAGATTTAAAGTTAGAGCAATGTTTTCTTTGCTATGGGCCCTCAGGATCATTCCTGCTGCCGCATTCTAGACCAGCTGCAATCTGATGCAGGCAAAACCGTGGGCAAAGAATTACACTGAGCCAGTCAGGAGAAAATAAGAGCATCAGAAATAGTTTCCACAGCTACAAAAGCCAAGCAGTTTTTCTAACATTAACAAAGCGCACGGCTTGAGCCACACCTAAAACCTTAACCACTTCTGGGTTTTGTGAACTTAAAATTTAAGTCCTCTGGTCCCCTTTGCAGGGGTGGTTGAGGTAGAAAGACATGGGAAGCTGGCACTCGCACTGCAAGCAGCAAGAACTTGGCATAGGCCTGGAGAACTCTCATCTCACTCCCTGTCTTGGCCTGTCCTGCTGCTGTCTGAGGGCAGGAGGGAGAGCATCTCAGCATGCTTTGCAGTGACATCTCGTCACAGAAACACCTTTCTTTAAAAAATTAAAATGCTCAGAGAGCTGCCTGAA
This sequence comes from Malaclemys terrapin pileata, assembly GCF_027887155.1. Taxonomy (NCBI): domain Eukaryota; kingdom Metazoa; phylum Chordata; order Testudines; family Emydidae; genus Malaclemys; species Malaclemys terrapin. Next base: position 107,589,330 of record NC_071510.1, read on the forward strand.
AATTGGCCAGGACTCAGAGGCCCTGAGGCTGGGTTTGAGGCTTACATCTATTTTAGGGTTTTTGCAGAGTACATCACCACAGTATCCAAGTGCTTCCCAGGTAAATTAGATCAGTATGGCAAGGAACCTACTGAACTTCAGTGGAATCTTTTCCTTTCCCTGATACAGGAGTCTTTCTCTGGGAAACATCTGAAAGTCAAAATCGCTCTTGGGGTCTGCTCAAGGGGCAGCATAACAATATACTGCCCCTTGTTGGGGGCTAGAAGCAAAGCTATGACTGAACACATAGAAATTAGCTGGATTGTACAACAAATAAAGGGGCAATGACTGAGCCTTGTGACACAAAGCCAAAAAGGAGATGAACTGGAAATAAATCTGTAAATGGTCACCAGGATCAGATTCAATCACTGGGCTAACAGAATACCTAAAAGGCCTATACAGCTTTTTAGACAATCAATATTAGTCCATTAACTGACACTGTTAGCAGAGCTGTAGCAAATTGTGAACCCTACTGCTGATCTTAGATAAAAAGGCCCCACTGAGTTTGCAACTCATTGCCATTTGCCTAAAATACTTCTACTAAATTTGCCACTAGATAATCTCACTTCTCTCCATTCCTATGCCCTAAATCTGCACCTCTAACCTCCCATCTGGATATTCCAAACCACTCTGTTATTTTCCTTCCCCTTTTCTAGACCTCAGCATTTTCGCAGCTCTTTCTAGGTGTTTCTCTCTTTTCCCTCTTCCCAGGCTCAGCCGAGAATTCTCCTTCTCAAATACATCAATGTTACAGATTTCACCTCTTAGTCCTTAGGTTCGGGGCTGTTCTTGCAGTCACTGGTATTCAGGGGAGACCCCAGAATTTTTTTGCATAGTCCACACACCTGAACCACTCTCACTTTAATTTAGCATCGCACCACTCAGATTTGGAGGGGCAACTGGGCCAAATTTCACTGAGTGATATTGTGACCCAGTGCACCAAGTCACAATGCCACTCGATTTGGGGGCACTCTTAAACCAGGGCCTGGGACAAACCACCCCTTTTGTCTCCCTCTGGGCACCTTGTCCCTGCCAAGCTCACAGTTCACAGCATGCATACAGCTGCAGGGACCTTGATTGATCTTGATTCTCTTTTCACACTGGTTTGAATCAGGAGAATGGAGGTCTATGGAGTCACTGAGTCCAACAGTTACAATAGTGAAAAACTGTTGTGAGAGGAGAATCAGACAAGTAAGTCCAGTCACATGAAGAGACGCTCAAAGGATTGATCCCTCTGATCAGTGAAAGAATTAATGTTGCCACTTGATTGAAAACCCACATTTATGTCAGTGCTTTTCACTATTAGTCTGTGGCAATCATGTGCAGTATATCAATAAGTAGCCATTTCTGGGCATTTTTCATATAAATGACTTTCATAGAGCCTGTTTGGCATACACAAGACAGTAGAACCCAGTTTCATAAGATGTTACACATGTGGATCTATTGTTGAACAAAAGACTTGTATAACACCAAAATACTGAACTTGAGAAATAGTATGTGGTCATGTCATTACAGACTGTATTGTAATGTGCTGGCTGAGTTAATGTTCAGTGGTTACTTACTTCTGAGAAATTTAATCTGTACTTTCACTAGCAGTGACATTTGCTCTTGGAGTCTACTGTCATTATAAGCCAGATCATCATGATAGTCCCCAGGATTGAAATTTCTCCTGGAACTTGAGGTGATGCAAATGATAGTGGAGTTGAACCTTGGACATTTTAGCATAATCCTAGCAACCGATAGGAGATTCCAGACTGGAAAATAATGTTCACATTTTCCACCAACCATGTCACCTTGACAGCAGATGTAGCTGAAGCCCACTTTAAGAAAATGGAAAAATACCTTCATGATAGGAATGTTACAGTTTTTAACAGCATAACTTTGTGAACACACATCTATGAATCAACAATGAGAGCCATGGATCAATATCATAGGTAGTCACACACACATACACACACACAAAAATCAGATACAGATACTTGTGCTAACCAACTAAAACAAAAGAATTCAGGTCAAGAGCACAATTATAAGTGACAGTAATATTTAATGAATTCTGTATATTTGACAAAATATGTTACTCCTAGAAATAAGGAAAGCATTCACAAGCTGCACTAAAGGAAATACACTGAGTGATCGAGCATGGAAATTGGAGGTTACTTACTGTACCTGGAGGTTCTTTGAGATGTGTCATCCCGATCTGTATTCCACACATGGGGTACACATGCGCACCATATGCCAGAGTCGGGAAATTCTTCAAAGCAGTGTCCATTGATCCACACATGCACAGTAGCTCTCCTCTGGCTCCTGACCAAGAGGCAGTGAGGGTCAATGCCTCTCCAGTTCCTCCTCTTACTGCAAATCCAACAGAATCCTAAGCAGAGGGGATGGAGGGCAGGTAATGGAATACAGATAGAGACCACCCATTTTGAAGAACCTCCAGTTACAATAAGTAACCTCCACTTCTCCTTTGGGTGATCGTCTCTATGTATATTCCCCATGTGGATGATTAGCAAGCCATTTTCAGACTTGAGGTGGGTACAAGGAAGCTGGTAGCAAAGACACTTGCAATACTGCTGATTCCACCACCATCTTCAGCCGAGGCATGAACCAGAGCATAGCGTATTGCAAACATGTGGATTGAACTCCAGGTGACCGCTCTGCAGATGTCCTGTAGCGAAACATCTGATAGGAATGCCATGGAGGCAGCTTGCGCTCATGTGGAGTGATCTGGGATACCGCCAGCGGGAGGAACATTTGCTATCTTGTAGCACTCTAAGCTGCATCATGAGACTCACTTAGAAATCCCCTGGGAGGAAATGGCTTGCCCATGCAATCTCTCTGCTATGATAATAAAGAGTCTCCATGATTTCCTAATTGGCTTTGTTCTTTAAAGATAGAACACCAGGGCATGCTGGGCATCCAGGGAATGAAGTCTCTTGTCTTACTCAAGACTTTAAGGTCAGAAGGGACCATCATGATAATCTAGTCTGACCTCCTGCACATTGCAGGCCCCAGAACCTCACCCTTCCACTCCTGTAATAGATCCCAAACCTCTGGCTGAGTTACTGAAGTCCTCAAGCAAGATTTAAAAACTTCAAAGGAACAGAGAATCCACCATTTACACTCATTTAAACCTGCAACTGGCCCATTCCACATGCTGCAAAGGAAGGTGAACAACCCCAAGGGTCTCTGCCAATCTGACTCGGGGGAAAAATCCTTCCCAGCTCCAAATATGACAATCAGTTAGACCCTGAGCATGTGGGCAAGACCCACCAGCCACAGGAAGCTTCAGCGGAAGTGTGGGATTTCAGGAAAAATGCAGGTAAGTATCATTTGATTGATGTAGAACTCAAACAATCTTGGGGAGAAACTTGGGGTGTAGTTGAAGATAAATCTTTTTTTTTGGTGAAACACCGAATAAGGAGCGCCTGTCACGATGGCTCCGAGCTCGCTGACCTTCCTAGCTACTAAGAACATGGACAAGTGGGCCATAGTGCAAGTCGCCATGAGTTCGAAAGGCAGACTAGTGAGCTTGGACAGGATAATGTTAAGGTTCCATTGAGGGATAGGTTTAAGCACCGGTGGGAAGGTTCTCATCAGGCCTTTCGTGAATTGTACTGCAACTGGATGAGTAAAGAAGGATCGTTCCTCCATTAGAGGGAGGCAGGTACTAATCACCAGTAGATGTACTCACAGTGAACTAATAGCAAGACCTGAAGTCTTGGGGGACAGGAGATTAGTCTAGACTATCGGGATGCTTACAGTCTGGAGAATGTTGGAGTAGTCATGCCCAAGTCAAAAGGCATCTCCATTTGGCCCAATAGCAGTTCTACTAGATTCTTTTCTACTCTGGTTAAGGATCACGTGAACGGGGGCTGAACAGGAGTGTTCTATTTCTGATGCATATCCAAAAAACAGGCTGTGAGGTGGAGTGAGCTGGACTGGGATGTTTGGTCTTACCCCATGTTAGGAGATCTAGGAACAGGCAGATCCTGACTGGTGGGCATGCAGACATTGTTGGAAATTCTGTGAATGAGAACTGTCTCGGCCAGTGGGGTGCTAGGAGAACAATGTTGGCTTTGTTGCAATATATCTTCCCTATGACCTGCAGAAGGAGGGAATGGCAAGAAAGACATGTCTCTAGCTGTTCGTCCAGGACATCAGCAGAGCATCACCCTGGGAGTCAGAACCCATGGCTTCCCTGGAGCAATATAGGTGAAGCTTTCTGTTCATTTGGAATGCAAAGAGGTCCTATAGTGGAGTGTGTAAGTATCATGCTTGGGACTGTGTTGTGAACCTCCCACTCATGGACTATCAAGCTTCTTCGAGGGAGTTGTGAATACCGGGAAGGTAAGCTGGCTGCATCGTGATGTGGTTCCTGACACACCAGTTCCAAAGTCTGACGGTTTCCTGGCAGAGGGGATGAGATCTCGCTCCTCCCTGTTTGGTTATATAGAGCACAGTGGTGATATTGTCCAACGTCATCTGCACATGGAGTGAACGTATAAGTGAAAGGAAGGGCCTGCACGCAAGGTGGACTGCCATCAGTTCCTGTACATTTGTATGTAGTCTGGCGTCTCGTGGGGTCCAGGTGCCCTGAACAGTGTGGCTGTCCAGGTGAGTGCCCTACCCCAGAAGGGAAGCGTCCATCACAATGATGGCCCCGGGGGTGGGAAAGCTGAAGGGAACTCCCACCATGACCTTTTCTGGGTTTGACCATCAAATCAGGGAGTTGATAATTCTGGCAAGAACAACCACCCTAGAGTTGATGTGGTCCTTCCTAACCAACAGACTGAGTGGAACCAAGCCTGAAGGCACCCCAAGTGGAATCTGGCAAAAGGAATCATAGAAGATTAGGGTTGGAAGAGACCTCAGTAGGTCATCTAGTCCAACCCCCTGCTCAAAGCAAGACCAACCCCAACTAAATCATTCCAGCCAGGGCTTTGTTAAGCCGGGCCTTAAAAACATCTAAGGATGAACATTGCACCACCTCCCAAGGTAACCCATTCCAGTGTTTCACCACCCTCCTAGTGAAATAGTTTTTCCCAATATCCAACCTAGACCTCCCCCACTGCAACTTGAGACCATTGCTCCTTGTTCTGTCATCTGCCACTACTGAAAACTCCATCCTCTTTGGAACACCCCTTCAGGTAGTTGAAGGCTGCTATCAAATCCTCCCTCACTCTTCTCTTCTGTAGACTAAATAAACCCACTCTCTCCTCAGCCTCTCTTCAGAAGTCATGTGCTCCAGCCCCCTAAATCATTTTCATTGCCCTCCGCTGGACTCTCCCCAACTTGTCCATATCCTTTCTGTAGTGGGGGACCCAAAACTGGACGCAATACTCCAGATGTGGCCTCACCAGTGCCAAATATAGAGTAGAATAATCACTTCCCTTAATCTGCTGGCAATGCTCCTACTAATGCAGCCCAAAAGTGTGCCCTTCTTGACAACAAGGGCACACTGTTGACTCATATCCAGCTTCTAGTCCACTGTAATCCCCAGGTCCTTTTCTGCAGAACGGCTGCTTAGCCACTCAGTCCCCAGCCTGTAGCAGTGCATGGGATTTTTCCCTCCTAAGTACAGGACTCTGCACTTCCTTATTGATCCTCATCAGATTTCTTTTGGCCCAATCCTCCAATTTGTCTAGGTCACTCTTGACCCTCTCCTGACCCTCCAGCGTATCTACCTCTCCCCCCAGCTTAGTGTCACCCGTGAACTTGCTGAAGATACAATCTATCCCATCATCCAGATCATTAATGAAGATGTTGAACAAAACCAGTCCCAGAACCAACCCTGGGGCTGCCAACTTGATACCGGCTACCAACTAGACATTGAGCCATTGATCACTACCTGTTGAGCCCAACAATCTAGCCTGCTTTCTATTCAGCTTATAGTCCATTCATCCAATCCATACTTCTTTAACTTGCTGACAAGAATACCGCGGGAGACCATATCAAAAGCTTTGCTAAAGTCAAGGTATATCACGTCCATCACTTTCCCGATATCCAGAGAGCCAGTTATCTCATCATAGAAGGCAATCAGGTTGGTCAGGCATGACTTGCCTTGGTGAATCCATGTTGACTGTTCCTGATCACCTTCCTCTCCTCCAAGTGCTTCAAAATGGATACCTTGAAGACCTGCTCCATGATTTTTCTGGGAACTGAGATGAGGCTGACCAGTCCGTAGTTCCCCGGGTTCTCCTCCTTCCCTTTTTTAAAGATGAGCAATATATTTGCTTTTTTCCAATCAACTGGGACTTCCCCTGATCTCCATGAGTTTTCAAAGATAATGGCCAATGGCTCTGCAGTCACATCAACCAACTCCCTCAGCACCCTCAGATGCATTGCATCTGGCCCCATGGACTTGTGCTTTGGCTTTCCTGATTACAACCCTGCATGCTCAAGCAATATTCTTATACTCCTCCCTAGTCATCTGTCCAAGTTTCCACTTCTTGTAAGCTTCCTTTTTGTGTTTAAGTTCACTGAAGATTTCTCTGTTCAGCCAAGTTGGTCACCTGCCATATTTGCTATTCTTTTTGCACATTGGGATGGTTTTTTCCTGTGCCCCCAATAAGGCTTCTTTAAAATACAGCCAGCTCTCCTGGACTCCATTCCACCTCATATTAGCCTCCCAGGATCCTGCCCATCAGTTCTCTGAGGGAGAAATATGTGCATGCCACCACGTGGCCTAACTTGTGCACTCCAGTTCATGGTCAGCTGGTATTGTGTGAAATCAGGTTGCTTATTACATGAAACATTTCTGGTGGGAGGAACACTTTTGCAGAGAATGAGTCCAACTTTGCCCCTATAAAGTTTATTGGCCTTGTGGGTAACAAAACAGACTTTTCGTCATTTATGCAAATGCCTCAGACTATAAAAAGTTGCATGAAAAACCCTGTCGCCGTCCTGACCTCCTAACGAGATCATCCAGGTCTGAGAATACTGCATAGCCCAGGATGTCATCTGGGATGCTACCACAAAGAAAACCTTTGTAAATACTCTAGATGCCGTAGCCAGCCCAAAGGGGACAACTTGAAACTGGAAGTGTTCCTGGCCTACCACAAAACACAGGAACATCCTGTGTGATGCGTGAATGTCCACATGTAAATATGTGTCCACCACATAGAAAGCCACAAACCACATCCCTTCTCAAATGGAGAGGATTACAGATGCCAACATAATCATCCAGAACTTCAGCTTTCAAATAAAGATATTAAGTTGCGAAAGGTCCAGGATGGGTCTCCACTGTCCGTCTTTTTTGGAGATTAGAAAATAGAGGGAATAGAACCCTCTCCCATGGCTGTGAGGCGGGATGCATTCTGTTGCCCCTCGAAGAACTACCTCATGAGAGTGGTCCCCGAAAGGGTACTGGGAAGGGGGCTTGTGAAGTGGGAAGAAGAGAAACTATATGGAGTATCCCTGGTGGATAATCTCTAGATCCCAATTGTCTGTAGTGGTCTTGTTTCAGCTGTGGGTGAAGATTACAGATGACAGGAGATGGTGTGATTGGCATCAGTGGGGGCATGTGGAGTCTCGATCAATATGCCAAATGTAGCTCTTGGCTGGTGGTTGAGAGGGAGTAGAGGCTGTGGTAGTAGATGAGGCTAAGAAGCAAAGCCTCTGAATCTTTTGGTATTTGCGCAGAGGCTCAGCTGTGCACTGGTAATAAAGGTACAAGAAGAGGGGGTGGCCTTGGTCTATAGAATTGTCTCTGGTGTTTCCTCCTGGGGGCCAGAGTATAAATCCCCTGGGAACGCAGAGTCAATCTTGAGACACCAGAGCTATCATCTCCTCTGATTCATTCAAGTCTGAGAACTGCTCCATCAGTAGCTGTGGTGACCAGGGCACTCCTGCCAGGTGGTTGGAGGTGAGATGGCTCCTGGGACGGTGATGTAGACTCCTCCTCTGGAATAAGAATATCTCTCAGGAGGGCCAGCATCAGTGTTCATCACTGATGGAGGAGGATTGAGGGCAGGAGACGCAATTCCTGAATCCCAGGACTCTGGGCATAGTATCAGAAGCAGGGAGGCGCTCCCCAAATGGGGAGAGAGAAATAATCTGTACTGTGCTGTAAACTTTAATTACTAACTACTAAGCTAAGAATATAAGTGAATTTACTGTTCATGGAAGATGTCATAAGGAAGGCCCTACCCCTGGATATTGCAGTTCTCTATATACCCGCATTACAGGAGAAGGGGCAAGACTACCACCACTGTACAAATATCTTTAAACCCCAGTCTGGAGAAGCCACCTTTGTGAATGAACAAATGTTTTAGTCTCCATGGCCTATTCAGTCCTTTGCCCTTCTGCTCTGACCCTCCAACAAGGGTCTTAATTAATACCAAATGACTTGGTGGTTATGGGAACTGGATTGAAATCACCTACTAATTTCATATTAGTCACCAAACAACTATGGGATGGTAATGACTTTTAGTTTTACAAGTCCAAGCAGGATTGGAACACTACTGAGCTCGAGTTCAGTAAAGGTTCAGTGTCCCATTATCACAAAGGGACTGTGTTAGTCATGTCACATTGTATATGGCTTTTGCAGACTATTTCTTTAAATGTCCACAGAGATTTTAAATTGAATTACATTTGATTTTTTGTAAAACAAAATTCACTGGATAAATTTATATTTGGAAGCCTGACTAAGTTGAATAAAAACACCCCAGCTCCATCTGTACCCAAGAAACAGGTAGTTGTACTGGTTTTCTTTGTCCTAACGAAATTAAACTTCTGGTTTTTTTGTTTTTGTTTTTTTAAAAGTGGGGAAGAATGTATTGTCTTCTGTTGGAACTCAAGGACAAATACTCAATTGAATCTCCCAGTGAGAATGAACATAGATCATTGTACTCTGGTATGTCCTTTCACCCTGCCTAACACAGTGCTTCCTCTAGAAGGCTGCTCTCAGGAGGCAGGTGTCTTGCATGTAACAGAGAGGTGCATGTTTAAAACTGGTGGCCTTATGGCAAAGAGCTTTCTAAAGAGGGTACTTTGTTTTTAAAGAGCAATAGGATATAGACGTAAAACAAAACATTCTTGTGAACTCTCCATGAAACTGAAGGCCAGATTTCCAATCTTCTTTTTGTTTGTTTGTTTTTTAGCCAGAAATAAGTAGTGAAATTCTCTGGAAGAAATTAAATGTTCCCGGTAAATTAAAATTGTGCACAGATCATGCAGCCTATTAAGATTAAATAGCAAAGACCTGAGTACTATTCATTGGTTCAACTGCAGCCTTTCAGCTCAAATAAAACCAGACATTAGATGAGATGCTAGAGTTTCAATGGTTATTTAACTTAACATGACAGTATGTTACCTAATATTAATCAGTCACCTCTCTTGCCATTTGTTATGATAATACTTGATATTGTTATTATTAACCCATTGAGTGCCACACGTAAGGGAACTCAGACAGTAGCAACATGCCCTCCAAAAATTCTGTGAGACGACGACGTAACACATTGCAACATGTTCCACTCTCATAAATGCAAAAAATAAATTGATGATATTGCTGGGTGAGTTAGGGGTACCCCTGTTGTGGCCCCATGTGGCAGGTAGGATTTTAGACAGCTTACGGTCCTTTTTCCTTTGTAGAGAGGTGAAGTGTGTAATATAGATCTCCTGTCTTATTTTAGTAAAGTCCATTTGTGTGGAGGGTTGGTTATTTATGAAAGTCTCCAGGTTGGAGAGCTCTTTCTTGATGTTTTCCTGTTTGCTGTATAGGATGCTGATCAGGAGGTTCCTCAGTTTCTTTGATAGTGTATGGCATAATCTCTCACTGTGGTCTGTGCAGTAGTTATACATCAACTGTCCATACAGCAATGAAAAATGAATACAGTGAAATATAAGATATAAAAGTTTCAAAGTGATTTAGGAGCCTAAGCTGAAATTTAGCATAAATCTGGCCTCTGTCTGCCCAGATCTTTACCAAAAATTAGTTCAGCTGCTTTAAAACTGTTTCTTTTTAAAATGTGGAGTTTCACTTCAACAACGTCTTTGTACTCAAAGAAATTTAAAGGGGATTTTACAAAAGGAAACTAGGCAAATAATTGGCCCATTGAATAAATCATGTCTAGCCTAGTGAGTAAATCATATTATTTGTCACGGTGATTCATTTGAAATTTGTATGGATGAGGCATACAAAGCATCCCAGCAGAGTTCACATTTGAGCTTTTCCTCCTTAACCCACACAGTGGGTGGCAGCAGAGTCCCTGTATAGGTCAAAAGTGACAGCAATGCCTTAATCCCTGAGATATCTCTCAGTACAAACAGATGTTACAAGGGTGAGTTTTCATTTAATTATTCCCTAAATAAACCAGGCAGCTTCACATAAAATGAACAGGAAACACTTCGACATCAGGCTGAATTGCATTTTTATGTGTGATTTGTTAAATATCTTTTGAAATATCTTATATTGGAAAATGGTTCCGAGTATATATTATATGACATAAATACCATCTTTCTAAACATTAGACATGCACAAAGCAGTGATGTGCTGCCAATATTTTAACAAAAGGCTCTAGCAAAAATGGCCTCCTTCCCTTGTAACATGTACACCTTGTGTGGGAGATCAGCCAGAGGAGGGCTGAGGGATCAGGGAATCCATTTGGATGTTTTTTCAGTTAAATAAAAATGCTTTCTTGCAAACTACTACAAAGGGAAGAAGCAAAACCAGCTGGCAAACAAAATTCTATTACGTGTACTTGCTGGAAACGTTTATGTGACTATTATAGACAGGCATAGCACAATGTTCAGCTTGTGTCATTCAAACTGGGTTGGTGTTATGCCTGTCAAGAGATTTAAAAGATTAATTGCGAGTAATCACACTGTTAAACCATACTAGAATACCAAATCTGTAGTGAAAGTGTTCTTAAAACGAACAACATATGCTGGGTCATCATCTGAGACTGCTATAACATGAAATATATGTCAGAATGTCGGTAAAACAGAGCAGGGGGACATACAATTCTCCCCCAAGGAGTTCAGTCACAAATTTAATTAATGCATTATTTTTAAATGAGCATCATCAGCATGAAAGCACGTCCTCTGGACTGGTGCCGAAGCATGAAGGGGCATACAAATGTTTAGCATATCTGGCACGTAAATACCTTGCAATGCCAGCTACAAAAGTGCCATGCAAATTCCTGTTCTCACTTTCTGGTGACACTGTAAATAAGAAGAGGGTAGCATTATCTCCTGTAAATGTAAACAAACTTGTTTGTCTTAGCGATTGGCTGAACAAGAAGTAGGACTGAGTGGACTTTCAGGCTCTGAAGTGTTACACAACTGCACTCAGAAACAAAACAATGTAACAAAAAAAAATCTACATTTTTAAGTTGCACTTTAACGACAAAGAGATTGCATTACAGTACTTGTCTGAGGTGAATTGAAAAATACGATTTCTTTCATTTATCATTTTTACAGTGCAAATATTTGTAATAAAAATAATATACATTTTGATTTCAATTACAACACAGAATACAATATGTATGAAAATGTAGAAAACATCCAAAATATTTAATACATTTCACTTGGTATTCTATTGTTTAACAGTGAGATTAAAACTGATTAATTTTTTAAAATCACAATTAATTTCACTTGAGTTAACTGTGATTAATCGACAGCCCAAGTTGGTGTAGAATTTGTAAGGGGCTTGAGTGTCTTGTAGATTTTTAGGCAGGTCATAACAGGTACCTATTTAGTAACTACCTCCTATTTGCTGTAGTCTGGTGAATTTCAAAGGCAAAATTTGCTCTTCAGAAGAAATTTGACAGAGCATGTATGGACTCTCTCAGAAGCAAGAAAATCACTTCCAACTCTTTTTTGATTTGGTGTTGGAATTTTAGTGAGGGCCCTGTCCAGCACATCACTGACACAAAGCACTTGAAGCAGGTAACCCTCATTAAAGTCAATATGCACAGAAGTCTTTAAAATTCCACTTATCAGTACAGAATGTACAGATGTAAATTCTACAGTCCCACCTTTGCTTTCAGTTTCTCGGTCTAAAGTTTTTGATGTTTAAACATTTTTGCTCCATTCCAGAGAATGCCTGGCCTGATCTTCCTCATGCTAAAGTTATTGGCAGTGGCCTGAATTCTCAAAGAGTATAAGGGCAAAAGTGGATTTACACAAATCTTTGCATTCCCCTGATCCTGGGGACTGCCAGGACGCGAGACTGGTTTGGTGTAAATTAAAGCAATCAAAGTACTCTTACACCCGATCCAGCTATACACAGCCCCCGGCACCATTCCAACAGCTGGGGGACGACTGGGTCACCCCAACCAGACCTCCTTTTCCCTGGAAACATCACCCACATCAGGGGTTGGACACAGGGTGGCACAGAGCCACTGGGATTCTCTTATGTAAGGGAAATCCAGAGGGGCTGGATACAGAGAATTTCTAGCTGCTTTGCACCACTAGGGTTACCATATTTCCACAATCAAAAAAGAGGACACTGGGGGGGAGCCCTGCCCTAGCCCCGCCCCTGCCCCATCCCATGCACTCCCTCCCATTTCCCACCCCCTGACTGCCCCCTCCTGAGAACCTCCCACCCTAACTGCCCCCCTAGAACCCTACCTGTCCCCTGTCTGCCCTGCCCCTTATCCACTTGCATGGGTGGCAGGTTTGTAGAAATTTTGGTGGTGCCCATAACCCGCCCCCCCCACCTGCCTAAGGCTCTGGGAAGGGGTTGGGTGGGGGGAGGAGGTCTGGGGTACAGGTCCTGGGCTGGGGATTAGGGTGCAGGAGGGGTGCAGAGTGCAGGGATAGAGTTTGGGTGCTGGGTGCAGGAGGGGGTGAGGGTGCAGGCTCTGGGATGGAGTTTGGGGGTGGGAGGTGGTGCAAAGGGGGGGGTGCAGGCTTTGGGAGGGAGTTTGAGGGCAGGAGGGGGTGTGTGGGAAGGGGGAGGGGGTTTGGGAGGGAGTTTGGGGATAGGAAGGGTGCAGGGGTATGGCAGGTGGAGGCCGGGGACCCATCCAACCCTCCCCCTGGCTCCCTGACTGTCCCCCAGGACTCCCCTTACCATGCCCATGCCGGTCAGATGCTGGCTCCATGTGTATGCAAAACACATTGCCGGTGGGGCAGTTTGTGTCGTTACACTGGGCTGCAGGCAGCAGGGGGGGAGCAGGGGAGGGGCTTTGGCTGCTGGAGGCCAATGGGAGCGGTTCAATCAGGCCCAGGCGCCCAATCAGCCACGCCACACTCTGCATGGAAGGGAGGGAGGGAGGGAGGGAGGGAGGGAGAAAAATACTGGACCTTTTAACCTTATTACCAATTCCTCCTGGACGGCTATTTAAAGACACAAAAGCCGGACATGTCCAGGGAAATATGGACGGATGATAACCCTATGCACCACTACAAAATATTATGAAAAGTATATTTGACTGCATTCTGATCCAGCTCCCACTGAAGTGAAGGAAGAGTCATCTATTTATTTGAAAGGGAGATGGATCAAGCCCTAGATTAATTTACTTTTTTGACAGAGCTGGTCAAAACTTTGTAAAATGTTTTTTTAAAAAATATGTTAGTGAAAATTGTAGTTTTGTTCCGATTTTTTTTTTAAAGAGACCAATTTCTGCATTTCAAAAATTATCCATAAAAGGTTTTTTTAACTGATGTTTTTTGTTTTGGTTTTTAAAATGTCAGAATTTTCTTTAAAAATTATTTCAAAATAGACATTTTTAGTTCTTAATTTTCTATTTTTAAACTCACATCTTCCTCACTAAAATGACCAATTGAAGTTGGTAATTAAAAAAAAATGATGAAAAATCCAATCAATAGTAGGCAATACATTTTCAGGAAACTGGAAATATCAAATGTTTTCAAGAAATTTTGCATTTTAAAAAAGACACTTTCTTACAAATATTTTTGTTTGAAAACTTTCAACCAGCTCTAGCTTTTGGGCCTTTGAAATAACATGGACAAAAGAAATGGAAACTGAGTGAACCTGGTTTCTGTCCTTCAACTTAGAACCCTACTTTTAGCTTTTAGGATCATCCTTATCCTATACAATTTGGGGTAATAAAATTATAATAAAACATGTTGCAAAATGTCTCTCTATACAAAGGAGTATTGTCACTAGCTTGAAATCCTTCAGCCCAATTCCAGTATCATCACCAAATGCTGCATTTCGGGGTGATCTCATGATATGGAGCTTTCAGTGTGACTGGAGAGAGAGGTAGCTTGAGAGGAAAGGTACATTCAAAATTATTTGTGTGCCGAATGTTCCTCTGATTTGGCGGGGAGCAAGGGATATAGAGCCATAGTAGCATACCTCATTCTTTGGGGATAAAAGAGCTTTGAATATCATCATTTACTATCTTTATTTTGGAATTACATGTTAAAATTTTATAGGAAGTAGAGTAAGAAGCAGATTCTGATCTGTTGCTTGGCTATTCAGGATAGACATAAAGTCCAGCATTCTTTTCTAACTGCTTACATATGTGCCTCAGAGGACTCCATTGGTGAAACCCAGGTTTCATTGTGGGTGGAATGTCTATAAATGAAAAAGGATTAAAATCAGAGCTTCCTCCCACCCCTCCCTGCATGTTAGCTTAATATAGTAATTGAATTATTTTCCTTGGGAGTCTGTTTAATTTTGGTCATATAGGAGAGCATTAAGAAAGTTTCTCAGTTAAAAGATGCAAGAGCTATAGACCCATGATTCAAAGTGGAGATCAGAATGATGATAAACAGGTTGACAATGTGTTTGTCTAGGATATAATCTTCGACTCTGTTCCAATTCCAGCATCTATGGTAGCTGACATTGTACAAAGGACAGACCTGCTGTAGGCAGATCCATCCACACAGAGGCCCCGTGCTTCTGTATTTCCTCCAGAGGCTCAACGAAGGGTGTGGGAGGGGGGAATGGGACTCTGGGTCCCAACTCCCTCCTTGGCCACAGATGCTACTAGAAATTCACAATTGTACATTCTCATTTATATGTACATTAAGCAGTGAGAAGCAAACATCTTTTCCAACCAATAAAAACCATGCACATACACTTCAGACAAAATGTGGTAATTATCTACATCTTGGAAACACAGAAATGTTGGAACCTATGAAAATGTTGTTTCCACATTTACAGAACACATGGCTAGAAGGAATTAAATAATTGAGTTTAGAAGCCAAAAACTAATATGAAGAAAGCAACAGACATTTCTCCCACCAATGCCAGCGTCTTCGCGGAAACAGGCTAGATTTCCAGTGCCACAAACAGCAGAATCAAGTGAAGGGCCAAGTGGAAATCAACTCTGCTCTTCACCCATAAAAATAATGAAAGAAAAACAACCATATATGAAAAATTGATATTGATTTATTTTGTGGTCGTCAATTACAGTGATAGCGACCAAATTATTATACTAAGTGCTGGATATCACTATCCACTTTCAAATTTCCTGTACCCTGCAGGCAAAGAGAAACACTTTTCAGTGCAAATGGCTATTGCAATATCCCTGGATGGTGTACAGTGCCACATAGCTGGGTATATTTAGTAAATTCTGTGTGGTGTTTACTCCTGCCACCATTGCAAAACAAGAGCAGAAGCTCAGGCAGCTTGTTATGCATCCCTCTACAAACTGTAAAGACACTAAAGAAGTCTTCAGCCACCACAAGAATATTCAGTATCATAAAAACTCCATACAGAAGGTTGATGACTTCCTTAAAGTATTCATTGATGAGAATACCAACGTTCAAAATCTTTCAAGTGTCCGACAAAAGGCAGTTTCAGCAAATCAGGAATGTCTTGTCCACGTTATCAAGACACTTGAGTTTTGCAGACATCAACAGCTGCCTCTCAGAGGTCATTATGATTATGGATCATTTCATCTAGAACAGATGACTGTTAGCAAAGGACTGGTCCAAGCTGCATTACATCTTCACATAGGTGCCATGGATAAGAACGTCAAGCAAAACTTTCAATCCATCACCAGAAATGCATCATAAATCATCTGGAAGATTCACAATGAATTAATAGCCATTATAGGTCATCAAATTCAACAACAAATTGTTGCACACATTTTGCGAGCCAAGGTCTTTGAAGTGCTCATTGACTAAACACCAATATATCTCATGTTGTTGTAGCTGTGTTAGTCCCATGATATTAGAGAGACAATGTGGGTGAGCAATGTAGTTTTATTGGATCAACTTCTGTTGGTGAGAGAGACAAGCTTTTGAGCTACACAGAGCTCTTTCTCAGACAACTTTTAGGGGGACCCTCCAGGGTTAAATAGTGAGCATGGCCAATCAGAAGGCCTTGGACCCTTTGGGCAGTATATTCTGTGGCACCTAATCTCCACATGCTCCATGGAGGAAGCTCTGCATGACCTCCTGTTGGTGATATGGGAATGTCAGCTGTCCCCCACTCCACAGACCTGGCTTCTAGCCCTGTGGGTTCTTACAATATGCTATGTTTCTGAGGATTCCATAGCTGGAGGATTTTCTAACCTACGTCAGTGTTGAGGATATAACCATCTCTGACTTAGTTTCTGTAACCCATCAGGAGCTGGCAAAACATGGACTCAATTTGGAATTTCTCTCTGGACAAGGCTATGATGAAGCCAGCACAATAAGCATGCCATAGTGTTTAAGCAAAAGTCAAAGCTACGTACATGCATTGCTACAATGTCTTAAATCTGGCCATCATTAGTGCAGCAACACTTCCAATGATCTGCAGCACTATTGGCACAGTGCAGGAAACTCGCATGGGTTCCTCCCCACCCTTTCCCAGTCTGCTCAGTGATCAGATATTTATTCGAGATAATCAAAAAGGTAACTCCAGCTGTGGTGCATTCAAGACTCAAGCCTATGAGAGAAATCTGGTAGATGGAGTACCATGACTGTCGTCGTATTTGTGGAACTATTTTCAGCTGCTATTGATGCCCTAGAGGAAATACAAAGCATGCCACTAAAGGAGGTTGCACTAAAAGCACAAATGTTCTATACTATGATCAATTTTCATAGCTGACATGGAAAGCATTTCAAGTGTTGTCCTGCCCTTGTCCAAAGAACTACAGAAAACAAATCTGAACATTTTTGCTGCTAATCAGTTGGTGAATGAAGTTTACCATTGTGACATTACTCAGGGTACAGTCTGGACCATTGAATAGCGGTGTCCCCTTAACTCTCTAACCTGGGGTGCCTTTTACACTGCTTTGCTGTCAAAACAGCCACTCTTGGCCTGCTCACACAGCCTTCAACATGTACATTCGCTCCCAGCTGAACACATGAGCACTCTGACCAGTTGCTCATGAATTACATACAGGGCGGCACCAGCAAGCTCTCAAGTCCCAGCCTCATTCTCCCAGAAATGTGCATCTTGTACTGTCCAGGACACTACTGAAGAATGCAAGCTCATAGAAAGTCCATCATTTCATCAAAGGAAAATGATATATGCACCACCTATTTTATTCAAAATGGAGTTTCCCACACACTTTAAACCAAACATATTGGTTAAGATAAAACAATAAGATAAGTTTATTAACTACAGAAAGATAGATTTTAAGTGATTACAAGTACTGATGCATAAAAGTCAGGATTAGTTACAAAAAATAAATAAAAGAGTAATATACAAGATAAAACTTAACAAGCTAAGCAAACTTAAAAGCAAATATTTTGTCTCACCATATGCTGTTGTAAATTTCACAGGCTGGGTCTCCTTCCAGCCTGGGACCACTCCCCCTTAGTTCAGTTCTTTGAGAGTCGATGTTCTCAGCAGAGAGATGGGAGGAGAAAAGGAAGTCCAGTGTTTTCCTCCCCCTTTATAACTCAATTTCTTGTGCTAGAAACATCCTTGCTGACTCATGGTGACATGCAGTCTGTTGTGGATGTGAGGTTTAAATCGTCTCTGAGATGAAATGTAAATTTCTTTTTTATACCTTCCGCCCCACTGGACAATGGCTGCTTAAGTAGGTGATCGCCCTCTAACACCTGTCTGGTGGCTAGTGTGTCTTTGTCTCTGAAAAATTGGTTTGAGCCTGCCTTTCTAACTCTGGAACATGTTACAGCAACATTATACAGTAGAAACTTATAACTTTACATATAATGTTGACACACATTTTACACCAGGGCGATAATGTTCAGCAGATTGTGACTTTTCAACTGATACCTCACAAGACATACTTTGCACAAAATTTATCATAGTCTTATAAAAGTGGTGACCATAATAGTATAGCCCATCATCCATATACTAAAAAATGTATGAGATAACCATGAAACATTGTTTAGATCCCTCTTTACCAAAGCAGTTAGATAGCATATATGAAGAACTGAACATTCCTATGAGGACTCCAAAGCAAGCAGATATAGAGAGACATCACAGCAACTACTGTATAGAAGACCAGAAGACTTCTATCAACAATAAATCCTTCATCATATCTCAACTTTGTGATCACTGAATAGACCAATTGTTTTGCAGATTTATGTGAGGGATATAGAAATCTTTGGTACTTGTTGCCTAAGCACCCGGCTGACTCTTTTGATGAATCAATAATGGAGCTAATTTAGTTATGCAATTACATAGTATATTTTATTGGGTGTTGTTACTAATTTGCAAATGGACTTTTTCAAAAAGCCCATTGCACAGGAATTAGGAACATGAAGTATTACCTAATTCTACTATGGTGATGAAGTTGGTGACAATCATTTTGTCTCACTGGAGGTGTAATAGTCAGATATAGCACATCTCACTGTGGTTGCTCCTGAAGTAGACAGGTGGCACTGCAAATGGGCAAATAGTCCAGAAGAAGAAATGCCACCAAATGTGCTCAAAACACTGGTACACTGAAATGCCACAAGTTACCCTAATATCTCCCATCTACTGAGAATTATGGCTATGCTGCTAGTTCAACTGTTATGCTGAAGGATCTCTCTGGTGCTTTCAAGTGAAGAAAGAGCTATACATGATCAACTGTGGGAGAAAGCTGACTCACTAGATTAGCACTACTGAAAGTGCATAGTGGTTGGCCTATCATGGTAGAGAATGTGATTGGCAATCTTGCACTCACACCCTGACACCTTGATTTTGTACTTTAATTTTCTGTATATGTACAAATAGAGACTTTTAGGGCCATATGCCTTTTGTAATGACCTCTGCTACCTGGCAGGTAATCTGGGCCTCCACATTAGAAAAATTCTGGTTGTGCCCCCAACTCCCTCCTACCGCTTCTAGGCCCCATCTGACTCCAGGGCCTCTCAGGCCTGTCACTGCCCTCTGAATCCCTTTAGCAAGATGCAAGAACACACAAAAGACTCCATCAGAATTAACTTTGAATGGAAACCCTACAGTTTGTACATTCTTCCAGACCTGCCATTGGCCACTGTCTCCCCAGGTGCAGGTTCCTGCATTCACAGAGGGGTCTCCACAAGATCTTGTGGAAGATGCCATGGTGGTGGCACTGCTCCCTTCTACTATGACAGGGGGAGTTATTTGAGCTTTGTTCCTGTAGGTTTTGTGACTGAATCCAGTCACAAAACCTACAGCCTTAATGAATTCCAAGCCATAGGCCATTCTAACGGGACAGTAGAAAGCTGAGAAGAAGAATTGGGATGATCCCAAATCAACCATTATGCTAACACTGTTTCTTACAGTTAAATTGAAAGGTGAGTTATTGACATTTAGATGCATGAAAATATATCTGAGCTTGTATGAGACACATCAAATTTAGCAGAATTTATTTCCTGAATCAGTCATTCATGTCAGAGATGCCATTTTCCACTAAAGAAAAGTCTTCTAGAGAAAACTGCTTCCTTCCTATTGCTATAAGCAGTGCTGTTGTAGCTGTGTTGGTCCCAGGATATTAGAGAGACAAAGTGGGTGATGTAATATCTTTTACTGAACCAACTTATGTTGGTGAAAGAGAGAAGCTTTCTGAAGAAGACTGCTGTGTAGCTAGAAAGCTTGTCACTTTCACCAACAGAAATTGGTCAAAAAAAATAAATAAATAAAAGTTACCTCGCCCACCTCTCCTTTCTGCTAAAACAAGGAGATGGTGCACCTGAAGAAGTGAGGTTTTTTACCCACGAAAGCTTATGCTCCTTGTTGTTTTTGTGGATACAGACTAACACGGCTACCTCCTGATACGTGTCTCCTTTCTACTGTTACATTCTTCAAAGTAGATGATTCAATAGAGAAGGAAAACTATTTTATGGTTCAGTCTTGACAAGACCAGAGTTTTCTTATTTGTGGGGGGAGGGAGGGTTGTTTGTTTGTTTGTTTACAAACTCACAGTACTGCCTCAAGAGCAGATTGAGGCCTGGTCTACACTAGGCGTTTATGTCGAAGTTAGCGCCGTTACATCGAATTAACCCTGCACCCGTCCACACCGCAAAGGTATTTAGTTCGACATAGAGGTCTCTTTAATTCGACTTCTGTACTCCTCCCCGACGAGGGGAGTAGCGCTAAATTCGACATGGCCATGTTGAATTACGCTAGGTGTGGATGGAAATCGACGCTAATAGCTCCGGGAGCTATCCCACAGTGCACCACTCTGTTGACGCTCTGGACAGCAGTACGAGCTCGGATGCTCTGAACTGCCACACAGGAAAAGCCCCGGGAAAATTTGAATTTGAATTCCTTTTCCTGTCTGGCCAGTTTGAATCTCATTTCCTGTCTGGACATCGTGGCGAGCTCAGCAGCACTGGCAACGATGCAGAGCTCTCCAGCAGTGATGGCCGTGCAATCTCAGAATAGAAAGAGGGCCCCAGCATGGACTGATCGGGAAGTCTTGGATCTCATCGCTGTGTGGGGCGATGAGTCCGTGCTTTCCGAGCTGCGATCCAAAAGACGGAATGCAAAGATCTACGAGAAGATCTCTAAAGACATGGCAGAGAGAGGATACAGCCGGGATGTAACGCAGTGCCGCGTGAAAATCAAGGAGCTGAGACAAGGCTACCAGAAGACCAAAGAGGCAAACGGACGCTCCGGATCCCATCCCCAGACATCCCGTTTCTACGAGGCACTGCATTCCATCCTCGGTGCGGCCGCCACCACTACCCCACCAGTGACCGTGGACTCTGAGGATGGGATAGTGTCCACGGCTGGATCCTCGGACATGTTAGCGGACGGGGAAGATGAGGAAGGAGATGAGGAGGACGAGGCAGTCGACAGCGCTCACAACGCTGATTTCCCCGACAGCCAGGATCTCTTCATCACCCTTACAGAGATCCCCTACCAACCCTCCCCAGCCGTTACCCCGGACACAGAATCTGGGGAAGGATCAGCCAGTAAGTGTTGTAAAAATCTAAACATTTATTTGTAACAGAACAGGAATATTAACAATTTAAAAAATGGGTTTCTCATGATTAGTTTGATTAGCTTAACGGTTCAGTCATGGGCAGTGCAACTATTGAAAAAAAATCTAGCAATGTCCGGTTTTGCATGATTGTCCTGCCCAAGCCGCTCTACTGGTTAGTCACTGCTACAGCAGCTACAGTAAAATGCGGTCTATATGTCCGGGGATGGAGCAGAAATCCTCCTGTGACATCTCGAGGAAGCTCTCCTGGAGGTAATTGGAAATCCGCTGCATTAGGTTCTTGGGGAGAGCGGCCTTATTGGGTCCTCCGTAGTAGGACACGTTGCCACGCCACGAGACTATCAAGTACTCTGGAATCATTGCTCTGCACAGCATGGCGGCATACGGCCCTGGTCTTTGCAGGCTTTCCCGGAGCATTCTCTCTTTCTCGCTGTCAGAGATCCTCATGAGGGTGATGTCGCTCATGATGACCTGCTTTGAATGAGGTAGGGGAATGTTAGTGTTGGGACTGCTTTGCCGTTCCTTTACAGAACTGTAACCGCTGGTTTGCAGCCACGCGGTGGAGGCGGGAGAGGGGCAGCCGAAAGGGATCGTTCCCGGGGACAGCCGCGAGGGTGTGGGACAGGAGCAGACTTCCTGCTTGCCGAATTGCTGGCAGCAGGGACTGACATTGATTTCAATGTGAAATGAGGCCATTGCTAATATTAAAGTTTTAAGCTGCCACAAGTCTACGGCTTACCATGTCTGCCTGCAACAGAAATTCCGTTGTCCTGACACGGTTCTCAAATGTGCTGTGCAAGACCCCAGGCACTGAATGCGAAGGCCGAGAATTCGACCTTGTGCTGAGTGCGCATGTGAGAGGTGCTGTGCATGGTCTTGTTAACAGAGAAAGACTATGTTCTTTGTTCACAACTACATTTATCTTTCTGAGGAATTCACTCCCTTTTTCCCATTCCCACAGCCCCATCTGCGACTGTCTCACAACCTAGCCTGTCATCACACTCCCAGAGGCTAGCGCGGATTAGGCATAAGAAGAAGAGGACACGGGAGGACATGTTCTCGGAGCTTATAGCCTGCTCCAGAGCCCAGGCAGCACAGCAGACCCAGTGGCGGGAGAACTTGACCCGAATGCACCAAGCCAACATGGATCGGGAGGAGAGGTGGCGTCAGGAAGACCAGCAGGCGACTCAAACCCTGCTTGGACTAATGAGGGAGCAAACGGACACGCTCCGGCGCCTTGTGGATGTTCTGCAGGAACGGAGGCAGGAGGACAGAGCCCCGCTGCAGTCCATCTCTAACCGCCCTCCCCCGCCACCAAGTCCCATACTCCCCTCACCCAAAGTGCACAGAAGGAGAGGCGGCAGAGTCCCTGCTAACTCTCACTCCACCCCTGCAGAGAGCTCGAGCAGCAGAAGGCTCTCATTCCCCAAAATTTGACAAGTTCTTTCCTTCCCGCCTGACACAAGCCCCCGTCCAAGTTTCACTTTCCCAGTTCCATGTTTGGTTGATAATAAAAAATACGTTTCTGTTAACTACTGTTTCCATCATGTTCTTTTGCAGGAGGGGGGGATAGGGGGTTGGTAATTCGACAGGACAGTCACCTTTGGCAGGGTATATAGTCGGGGGCAGGCACAGCAGCAGGGCACATACATAGTGCAGTGATGCAGTGACTAGTTACCCTGGTTAGTCTGGGAGGTTGTTTTCATGTTATGTGGTGGGGGGTGGGTTGCTCTGTGACTTTGTGGCAGGGGAGGGCAGTTACAGATCTTAAGCGGCGGTCCTTAGGCAGGATCACAGAGCCACACAGCAGGGGATCTGTAACCGTCCTCCCCCTGCCACAAAGTCACATAGACCCCCCCATACACACAGTCCCTATCAGGAGGGGTGACAGGCTCCGTTGAAACAACCATCCCACCGCAGCGGAGCCTGTCAATCCTTGAGTTTAGAAGCTGCATTCGCGCCACTACAGTACACCCGCTCCGCACCACAGTCTGCGTCCCAGTTTTAAAAAATTCCCGCGAATACAGTATTAAAGAAAACGGTGTGCTTTAACAAAGTAGAACTATTTTTATTTTGAAATGTGTGTTGGAAGTGGGGTGAAGGGGGTATGTAACTGGATAGGATAGTCAACATTAACTGGGCAAAGAAATGGGGGCAGGTTTAGCTTCTCAATACACAAACTTTAAAGTCACAGGTTACCCTGCTCACTCAGGAACTTTGCTTTCAAAGCCTCCCGGATGCACAGCGCTTCCCGCTGGTCTCTTCTAATCGCCCGGCTGTCTGGCTGTGAGTAATCAGCAGCCAGGCTATTTTCCTCAACCTCCCACCCCGCCATAAAGGTCTCCCCCTTGCTCTCACAGAGATTGTGGAGCACACAGCAAGCTGCAATAACAATGGGGATATTGGTTTCGCTGAGATCACAGCGAGTCAGTAAGCTTCTCCATCTCCCCTTGAGACGGCCAAAAGCACACTCCACCACCATTCTGCACTTGCTCAGCCGGTAGTTGAAGAGTTCTTTTTCAGTGTCCAGGGCGCCAGTATAGGGCTTCATGAGCCAGGGCATTAGCGGGTAGGCTGGGTCCCCGAGGATGACTATAGGCATCTCCACATCCCCAAGAGTTATTTTGTGGTCCGGGAAGTAAATACCTTGCTGCAGCCGTCTAAACAGACCAGAGTTCCTGAAAACACGAGCGTCATGAACCTTGCCCGGCCATCCCACGTAGATGTTGGTAAAACGTCCCCTGTGGTCCACCAGTGCTTGCAGCACCATGGAAAAGTAGCCCTTTCTGTTAATGTACTGGCTGGCCTGGTGTTCCGGTGCCAGGATAGGGATGTGAGTTCCATCTATGGCCCCACCGCAGTTTGGGAATCCCATCGCTGCGAAGCCATCTATGATCGCCTCCACGTTTCCCAGGGTCACTACCTTTGGCAGCAGTACATCAACGATTGCCTTGGCTACTTGCATCACAACAACCCCCACGGTAGATTTGCCCACCCCAAACTGGTTCGCGACTGACCGGTAGCTGTCTGGCGTTGCAAGCTTCCACAGGGCTATGGCCACTCGCTTCTGGACAGTCAGGGCTGCTCGCATCCGGGTGTCATTGCGCTTCAGGGCAGGGGACAGCAACTCACAAAGTTCCAGGAAAGTTCCCTTCCGCATGCGAAAGTTTCGCAGCCACTGGGATTCATCCCAGACCTGCAGCACTATGCGGTCCCACCACTCAGTGCTTGTTTCCCGTGCCCAGAATCTCCTTTCCACGGCATCAACATGACCCATTGCCACCGTGATGTTCTCGGCGCTGGGTCCCCTGCTTTCTGAGAGGTCTGTGCTACTCTCAGACTTCAGGCCATCACCGCATTGACGTAGCCTCCTCGCCTGACTTTTCTGCATCTGCCTCAGGGAAAGGTGTATGATAAGTTGCGAGGCGTTGAGAGCGGCCACAACTGCAGTGATGGTTGCAGCAGGCTCCATGCTCGCAGTGCTGTGGCGTCCGCGCTGTCACTGACTAGAAAAGTGCGCGAACTGATTTCCCGCCGGCGCTTTCAGGGAGGGAGGGCGGGAGTGATGGACGGATGACGACAGTTACCCAAAAGCACCCTGGACACCTTTTTTTTACCCAGAAGGCATTTGCAGCTCCACCCAGAATTCCAATGGGCAGCGGGGACTCCGGGAACTGTGGGATAGCTGACCACAGTGCACCACTTCCAATGTCGACGCTTTCCCCGTTAGTGTGGACTCACAAAGTCGAATTACTGTCCTTAGTGTGGACACACACGTTCGACTTTGCAATATCGATTCCAAAAATTCGATTTAAGTAAAATCGAACTACTCTCGTAGTGTAGACAAGGCCTGAGTTATAGAGGAAAAATAAGAAGTAGAGGCAATTCAGAGGCAAGAGAAAGCTAAACCCTAGCTTGGGCACTTTTTGGATTCGCCAAATTAATTGAGTAATTGAGTAAATTAATATGAGATAGTTCAAAATTAGACCCTGGTCATTTAAAGTTACTTAGGCCATCATTCAGCACAGCACTTAAGTGTATGTTTAATTTTAAGCATGCGCTTAAGTCCCTTTAAATTCAATTAAATCTTAAAGTGACATTCAAAAAGTTTAAAAGCCAAAAACTATTTTCTGTGACATTGTTCTTGTTTGAAGGTGTCAAATTAAAGATTTCTCAATTTCTTTCCTGGTTTCAATTAGCCAGACACTGTGTAAAGGAATTATTAAAACAAAGATACTATGACACCTACCATGGCCTATGAAAAAACACAGCAGTGCAGTACGCGGTAAATGTTTTCAGTGATATATTTTTCTTACAATGGATCATGGGTATTGTTATACCTGTTTGGTTCAGGAAATCATCCAATCCAGGATCCGGTCTCCAACAGGGCTAGGACCACGTGCTTCAGTGGAAGGTGCAAGAAACCCCTTAACTGACAATTACAGAATAACCTTCCTATGGGGGAAGTTTCTTGCTTACCCAGTTAATGGTGGGCTCTTCCCTGAAGTATAAGGGTTTATATCCCTTCTAGAAATTATATTCCTGTCTAATGCAACTACTCATCCATAAAATGTCTGATCCTTTTTATAAATCTTGCTAAGTTCTTTGTCTCAATGATATTTTGTGGAAATGAGTTCAATGGGTTAATTACACAGTGTATAAAAACACACATTTACAAAAATCTGGGCTGAAAAATTCAGATTGAGATCTGGATTTCCTGCACTCCAATGCCTGAGGGGTGTTACACTCCAGGGTTGTTTTTCTTTCTACCATCAGTGTGATTCCCTCCCTGGTCTCTCTGCAAAGAGACAAGTAGCCTTGAAGATGGAAAGGGAGAGCAAGCCTGTTTGACCATTCATGCAAAACTAGAAAATGCAGCTTTGCAATGCTTTAAGATGTCTCTCTCTCTTTCTCTCTAACAAAGCATTTTATAAGAG
The DNA here is from genome assembly GCF_027887155.1 of Malaclemys terrapin pileata. Lineage (NCBI taxonomy): Eukaryota > Metazoa > Chordata > Testudines > Emydidae > Malaclemys > Malaclemys terrapin. The sequence continues at coordinate 107,615,554 of NC_071510.1, forward strand.
CTTTAACAAGAGTCACGAGTAATTTTTCCCATCCATTGCCAAGAACACAATGCACTACAGTCACAGACAAACTGGAGTGGCTGCTGGCAGTACCAAGAAACCACAGACGGCTTTGCACAAGCTAAACTCCCTCAAACATTTCCAGATGAATAATGAGAATTACCTTGTCCTGTTGTTTCAGAACAGGATGCATTGCCCATTTTCAAATAGTCCTCTTTGCATCTGTTGATGTTTCCAAGCAAGGATTTTGCTACTCTTTTGATGTAACTAACTGGCCAGAGATCTAGATAATTTCCCAAAATTACTTCAATGAATTCCAGGCATATCCTAAGGCATTTGTGTCTTTTTGTTGTTGTTTCCCTCAAAGCCTCCTTAAACTCCTCTTGTGTTACAAAAAGATGAACCTGTTGTGTACAGGCCTCCTTTGTGCTTCAGATGTAAGTTACTTTGGTGGATCATCTTGGCATGTGCAGTTCATCTCCATCTTGCAGCAAGATATAATTTAGTTTGTGAGCTAGTCTTTTATGCATGAAGGAAATCAATCATATCCTCTGATAGTCAGTGTTTGCTTCACAGCGAAGCATATCTCCCATGAGACAAACATTAGTTCTGATCGGTAAGTCCTTTTAGAACAAAATCTGTTTGTGGGTGGTCAAATTCCTTCTGGGCTTGCTGGAAAGGCCTGTGAGAGTGGCCCTTAGAGGCTTGTGATCTTGCAAATACCTTGCTTTTCTATAAGGTTCATCCCTTCAGGACCCTATTCTGTTCTGCGAGTGAGGCATGAGAGTCAAAAATAAGGCCTGAGGGATCCAACAAGGTTATCTGCATGAGCCAGGATTTTCAGAAGTGACTAGTGAAGGTAGGTGCTCAAACTGAGATTCCTTAAAGGGGCCTGATTTGCTGAGGTTGGGTGCTCTCTGAAAATCACACTTCAAGGTGTCCCAAGTTACCCACCCAAAAGTGGAGGCATTCACATTCACTAGTCACTTTTGAAAATCTTGATTTACATTTGTTCTTAATATCACCCACTGGTGCAACACCACTGGTTATACCAAGAGTAGGGGTACTACTTTAGATAGGGCAGAGTGGTCTTTACTATTTCAACCTACCCATTAGACCTACCAGGAACAGGTTTAATGACAAAGTTTTCAGACTGATTTGGAGTACCTCAAGTCTGGGTCCCAACTGACACTTCTATTGCCCTCTCTCTGCTTCAGATGCCCCATCTATAACGTGGTTATAGTGAAACTTGACTACATTACAGAAGTGTTGCAAAGCTGAATGCATGTTTATAAATCATTTTGAGATCTGAATGAAAAGAGCTAGGTGAATCCAGCAAAATATTATTATAGTGGATCACTGATAGAGTGCTGTCTGTGAATATACTACACTAACCCTTTAAAAAAAATCCCAGCATTGCTACCATTGATGCAGTTCCCTTGATGGTAGCAACAGTAAGAACGCTAGTGTAGCCAAGCCACTGGCATTTTAACTACTCAGCATTGTCCTATCTCTGAGCTGTGGGAGCAGAGTCAGGGCTACATTGAGTCCTTTTGGAAACCCTGGCCATAACTGTTCAATATGTTTAAAAACAGAACAAGAGGCAAACAAACTGTTCAGACTCTGGCAAATTATCTACAACCTTAAAGCCTCTTGGGGTCCTTCATGTTTGATTTTCTGTCTGACACTGAATCCATTTTGGTTGCATGAATCAAAAATCCTTGTAATCCAGGTAGACAAGTCAGGTGTGGAAATTCTGGAGATTCTGCAGATTAAGGGCCTTTGCCACATGTTTTCCTACTTTCTCCTGAATCCAAACGTTTGGGGGGGAGGAGGGGAAAAAAAGGAAATGAAGTGTTCTGCCCTTGTAGATGTGAAGATAACCTCCAACCTATAAAACAATACACTTTGGCCTTGTGGAGACCTCAACCAGACAGACTAAAGCAATAGCAGCAACTGAGGTGTTAACATCAGCCATTTATCTTTAGGAGAGTGTTCACTTCAAAGGATAATGTAATCATCTGGGTGTTAGCCTTTCTAAACAGCTAGCACATACAGAAACAGTCAGCATTAGGTCAACTGATTTTTGTTTCAAGGGATATAATTTATCAGGGGTAGGAAATACAGAGGGTTTCAAGCCACAGAATTCTGACCCAGATTTTGAAAACTACATTTTAGGATTGTTTAGCTCTGGAATTTTGGATTAGCCTGCTATAAAGACAGGGAACATTTGCAAAATTAGAATCAAGGTTGAGATTTTGAATACTGCTAACAGCCAGGGGTGTTCAATACTGAGATTTAGGTCAAGCCCATCTCTAGTTTGCAGCCAGTATAAAGGCCAAGATTTTCAAAACTGGACACTTATCATTAGATCCCTTTAGTGCTTAGGTCAGTAACTAAAATAAGTGATCAGATTTCCAACAATGCTGTGCACCCAGCAGTTCCCAGTGATTTAAACGCAAGCAACCAGATGCTCTGCACTTTTAAAATCAGGCCACTTATTTAGGCACCTAAATAAGGGATTTAGGTGCTGACGTTTAGCACCTAGTTTTGAAAATCTTGACCAATAGTTCTGCTGCTAGTGGTGTACAATTTCATCCACCTAAATTAAATCACTTCTAAAAATGCTGGAATATCTCCTTTATGAAAAAAAAAAATCAAATAAATTAAATGGAAAAGTTTGTTGTAGAGGCTGAAAAACAGAATTTGCCATCATAATACCCAACGTTTTTTTAAAAATGGTCTTTTAGTATACTGGCCACAGGATGGTATTTGCTGTACCATACAAATTGTAGTTTTAGTACAGTGATTTTTATCATGAGAAAAGGCAACCTAACTGGAACTGGAACTGCAACCACCTATGGGCCTTTCCAAAGAGCTGCAGTAATCAAGCTCCCAAGGTTTTTGCTGCCTGGTCAGCCCTTTCTCCCTGTGAACCTGAATGAATTCATTCAGCATGAGATGCAGAGTAACCCAGGGCCAAAAAATGCTGCATTAGTGTCATCAAGCCAACTGTTTTTTTCCAATTGGAAATATGCGTCTATAGAGCTGCAGAAATGAAAAGCCACGTTCAAGCTAGGGTCTGGACTTGAATAGGAGTGGGGTGGGAAGAAGTAAAGCTTGGATCAGGATGTTGTCCTACACCAGTGCTCATTTGATGAAAACAGCTGAGAGAAGCATGGGGTGAAATGTCATTTAAATGTTTTTCTTCCATTTGGAAACATATTTGTGAGACAAATTGATTGGCAGCTCAGGACAATGAAGTTGTGCAGATTCCCAACAGGTTCTACAGCAGTTCAAGTTCTCTCACACTGCTCTGACAAATAAGCCTCGACCATTTCTGGAGGGACCAGCTCTACGGGGAAGGTGATAATTTGGCCTGCACGGAATTCAGTCTTTCGCCTCTCTGGCAAGGCTACCAGTTTTTGTGATATGGAAACTGCTAACTGGACTGAGACCACTAAACTCATTTCACATAGTTTAATGAAAGGAAATTTTGGACACAACTGAAGATGGATTCAGTCTATATCCCTGGATCTGAAGCCCATGGAACTTTGGAGGGTCAATTTTCAGAATCCACACCTGGACTTGAATCTTCTCATCTTCCTTCAAACATGCAATAGTCAAGCCAACACTGGAGAAACCCACCCTGGATATATTGGTTGTAGATAACTACCACCCTGTGTCAAACCTCAGATTCCCGAGCAATCTCATTAGAGAAATTAACCAAAAGCCAACTACAAGCTCATCTAACTGAAGCTAATACTCTAGACCTAGCAGAGTCTGAATTCAGAGCAGGACATGGAACTGAAACCACTTTAGTGGGACTGATGGATGATCTCCTCTCCTCCCATCAATGGACAGAGGACAAACATTGATTCTCATCTTCCTGAACCTCTCTGCAGCATTCAACATGGTTGATCAGGGGTGACAGGAGTCCAGGGAATGTGTTAAAATGGTTTTAGTCCTTCATGGAGGGACACACCAATAAATACTGATGGGAAAATGCATCTCCACACAGGGCGTCCTTAGGATTTATGGGGCCCTACACAGTATAATTAAACTGGTGCCCCTCTGCCCGACAGCAGCCCGGGCTCGCAGCCCAGGGGGTGGGGGCGAAATAGGGACGAGGCAGCAAATGATACCAAGATGAGTCACAGTTTCCTGCAGAGACCCCCATACCCTCTCCCTCACGCAGAATGAACTGCACAGGCCCATTCAGCTCTGTGAATATGGCCCCTGCCTAAGGAGACTGCAGTGCATGCTGGGTGTGCAGAAGCCAACCCACTCTTACCTGTTGTCATGGGCAGTGGGTGAAGCTGCCACTTGGGGAAGCTAGCTCCCCAGCCCACCTCTTCTGCCTGTGGCCCCCGCCTGCCCCCACTCTGCCCAGGCCTTGCCCCTCACACTGTCTCCCTCCTCTCTTCCCTCCCCCACCCTGCTCACCCCCTTCCAGCAAACAGCCAAATCCCTGAACCCAAATGAAGCAAATTACATTTGGGAAAAAAAAAAATCCCCTCTTCTGCAATTTCTTTCTAAAGAAAATGGAGCATGTTTTCCACTGTATGCCAGATGGTGAAGACTGGACATGCAGAAGGTACCTAATTAAAAGCACTAAACTTGGGAATAAAAAATGTTAGTTACATGTTTTTTGATACGCCGTGAAGTTTGTCAGAAATTTATTTGCAAAACTTTGTAGTGAGGGCGAGTCAGTAACTCACTGAAACAAAGACATTATTTTAAAGTAATCAGTCACAGAGGTTTAGTGTGTTCATAACAATGCTTTTAGAAAAAGGGAACACTAATTTACTTTGTGTGATCTCCATAACAATAAACATGTTTATGAAATTTCACCAACTTTAAAAAAAATATGTTTCCAAAGATTTTAGGCATAACAAAGGATTTTATATCTTACTAGGTACTGATTTTGCTGGAGGGTTCTCTTAAAACTAGTTCGTCAGATAGTCAGAAGTAAAGAAAGGAAAACTCTTCGTCCAGCTATCTGGAAGGAAAGGAGTGTTGTCCCTTTAAGGGCTCTCTACAATGGGCGCGGGGGGGGGTGTGTGAAGGGAGAAAGAGATGGACAGAAAGGACAGGAAGACTTTGGAAGCAAGTTTTTTTTCTATAGTAATTAAAATTAAAAATGTGTATTTTAGATAAGGGTGGTCTTTTGAAGGATTTATTTCAAAAACTATATGTCTGAAGATCCAAGCATTTAAGGCTAAAGTAAAGATGATTGTGCCTCTAAAAATCTACGCAAGGATTTTTTAGAGATGTGATTTTATAATCTTCACCAACTCAGTAATGAAATATTTTTAAAGCAAATTTTAAACTAAGGTCCTGTAGACTAACATGTTCTGAGTAAATATTACAGTAATGCACAACTGTTTTTGTCAGTAAATTCAGAAACACACAGTATATACCTGGGGATTGGCAAATGCCTGTTAAATGGCTTCATTACCACTTGAATGGCTCTTTAACAGTTTCAAAGTTGTGCTAATAGGTCTGGCAGGCTGGAAGGGCTTTTTCATTCTTAAATTACTAGATCCCCTCCAGAGTAAGAGTCACCAGGCTGCAGCAGCCAGCTGTGGTGGGAGCCTGCAGGAAGGGTCAGAACAGGGATAGGAAGAGCCGGAAGGGTGGACACTAAGACCCAGTGGTGCCCCAAATTTTCAGCTGCGTATGCCTAAGGACGGCCCTGCTTCCACCACTAGTATCCTCATTTGTGGAGACCCAGAAGGATCAATTCTCTCTCCGGTCCTTTTCAATATCTACGTACAGTCACTATCGGAACTGATCACAGACAACATGGACTCAGCTGTCAGCAATATGCCGATGTCACACAGCTCTACCTGTCCTTCACCACAAACAACCACACTACTATCACCAAGATGGCCCAATGCTTGGATGAGATAAGCTCATGATGAACAGCAGCTGGCTGAAGCTGAACCCGAGCGAGACAGAGGTGATGCTCATTGGCATAGGAAAGTATTTTGAGGAATTCGCACCCATGGTGCAGTCTCCCTTGGTTGAAGTTACACACACATAATTAGTCAACTCAGTCTCCAGTCCAGGAGTACTCTTGGATTCCTGGCTGATGCTGAGCTCTCACATAGCAGCATCTCCAAATAATGCTTTCAAACTCTTCCCATTGGTTAGGAGACTCAATCCCACCCCTTTTAATGAAGATCTGACCTCAGTTATCCATGCTTTCCTCACTTCTAGCTGGACTATAGCAATACGATATTCCTGAGCATGAAAACTTTGGTGGCTTAAGAGACTCCAATTACTACACAATGCTGAAGTGCATTTCCCAAACCACACAGGTCCACTCCCTACACTGGATTCCCATAGAATTTTTAATCAAGTTCCAGGTCTTGGTCCTTATCTTCCAAGTGCTACATGCTGTGGGTCCAGAATATCTAAAAGAGACTAAAGCTCTGGGATGAAGGTCAAGGTTGATCTCCTCTGGCACAACAGAACTCTGAACAAATAATATTAAAACTCATCTGTACAAGAGACAAAAAACTTTCTCCAGGGGACAGTCCAAGACTGTGGAATACCTCCCACAGGAACTAAGGAGCATCACAAACCTCACCATTTTCTGCTCCAAGTGAAAGGCATATTTCTTTGACCTTGCCTTCTCTAACATAATATCTAACAATATTTACATAATACCATTACACACCACCCCCTGGGTGCCTCTAAGACACAATACTTCCCCTCTCACAAGCATAGAGTCCCAGTGTAGAAAAGAAACGTTTAATAAAAGATGGTAAGTAATCCAGCATTAAGTTGGGGAAATGCCACAAGCAGGATTCATAAGCATAAACCCATGAACAAGACATCCACCCCAGAGTTAGTTGGACAGTGTCCTTTTGCCTCAGGTTATTAAGTCCAGCAACCAAAAGGTCCTTGAATGTGCCCCTCCCTTCACCGCACCCTACTCACAGTTGTCGTCCTTGGTCAGTGCAGTCCCAGTGTTCAGAGGTGCATCTGCAGAGTTCACCTCCCAGCCTGGTTGGGGCGGGGGCAAGAAAGCACCTTGCTTGCTCTGCTGTTTCGGCACTTGCTCATCGCTGCACTCCACCGACTGCTCTTCCTGCCACTCTGGGATGGCTTGAGGTCCCATCACTTAAGACAAATTGGAGGATTGGGCCAAAAGAAATCAGATGAGGTTTAACAAGGACAAGTGCAGAGTCCTGTATTTAGGACAGAAGAATCCCATCCAGTGCTACAGGCTGGGTACCGACTGGCCTAGCAGCAGTTGTGCAGATTCACTTTTCAGAACCATATTTATGAACTGAAGGGGTAAAGCCAGCCCTAGCAGGCATGATTCAGCAGTACCTAGAGAAAGGTGAGCTTACCGGAGAAACGAAACTTCCCTCCCCATCCTTAACAAAAATAATTCCCACCAGCCTTATGGTAAAGAAGGAGAGTCTAGGAAAAAATAGTGCAACTGATCCAGCATGGAACTCAATATTTGTCAGACATAGAAGCCAGCAGAATTGTTCATACATCATATCCTTTTTCACCTGGTTCTTGTATGGCACTCATCACTATGATATCTGGACACTTCACCCATAAAGTCCCTAGAATGAGATCTGATTCTGAACAATATGGGAAGTTTTGTTAAGTAAATTGTAAACTGTTCAACACCCTGAATGACCAACGAGTGGCTCAGGGTACACTGACACTGCAAAAAATGGCCTGCGGCAGCATGTGTCAGCATCCGGGTCAACTGACTCAGGCTCACGCTACAGGGCTAAAAATAGCAGTACAGACATTCAGGCTCAGGCTGGAACCCGGGCTCTGAAACCTGGCAAGGGAAGAGGGTCTCAGAGCCCAAGCTCCAGCTGAGCCCAAACATTTACACTGCTATTTTTAGCCCAGTAATGTGAGCCCCAGGAGTCAGTTGACCGGGTCTCAGACTCCCTGCCCTGGATTTCTGCAGCATAGACGTACCCTTAGTCACAGCTTTTAGCAACTTCTAATGAGCTCTTATAAAGACAAGGAAAGAGTGCCCCTAACCAGTCACAGAGGAATATAGTTTCTCTCCCAATCTCTTATATGCTTGGACTAGAGATCTACTGCCTAACAACCAACATTTTAAGCATTATTAGATAAGAAATTTAGGGTCAAATTTGCAAACCTCTGAATATAAGGTGTCCCCGCAAAAAATGTGCATGCAACATATTACACCATCACATGACTGAGCTTTTTTACCAAGAACTTTGTTTATTCTGGGAATTCAAACTTTTTCTTTAGGAGTTTCTTGCCCACAGACATCCCCTCAGACAGAGCTGGCTACAGTCCAGGCTCCTTTTACAGCACAGCACACCTTCTGCATGCTCTTACCTCTGCAGTCACTCACTTACTGTGTCCCCACCTTATTCTTAAAGGGTAGCGCCCATTGAGCTTATTATATAATGTCACCATAACAAAAATATGTACAATAAACAAATATTTAAAATTATACCGCTACCTCGATATAACACGACCCGATATAACACGAATTCGGATAAAACGCGGTAAAGCAGTGCTCCGGGGAGGGGGGTGGAGCTGTGGACTCCGGTGGATCAAAGCAAGTTCAATATAACGCGGTTTCACCTATAAGCATAAGATTTTTTTTGGCTCCCGAGGACAGCGTTATATCGAGGTAGAGGTGTATTAATAAACAATATAAATCTGTTTCTAAAACAGGGACCTTACATGTGGAAACCACATATTTGCAGGTTGAAAAGAGAAAAATACAAACCGAAATACCCAAACTGCATGCATAATGAGCTGTTCTGATCTCACAAGAATATAGTTCACTGGTTGTGTGCGCATTGACTGTTTTGTGAGTATAATTTAGGCCCAAATATTGAAACCATAGTTATTTTCAATCGACCTGTATCATTATGCCATGGACGATCAACAATATTATCTACCTCAACATCACAGAAGTTAGAACTGAAAACAGACCAGGAGATCAAGGCCACTCCCCCACAAGTGCAGCATCCAGTCCCAAGAGAAGACATGTCACAAATCAAGAAATGTTTGGGCTGGATGTGAACCTAAGACACTCTGTTACCATAATCACAGGTTGGCTAGGAGTTGAAGTGTGTCCATTAATATTACATATGTCATTACACTTTTGTTTGTGATGACATATGTAATATGAATGGAGATTGAGTCAGCGTCTTTTCCCCAGACTTGCTTCTTTGCATTGCCCTGGTGGTACAGAGGGGCTAGAAAGCCAGTGTAGCCAGCCAGCTGGAGATTCCTAGGTGGAGCCAGCTCCTACATCATTTCCTATCCAGATCCTGTTTTCACCAGACAATTCAATAACCAGGGAAAATATTAGGGTGACCAAACGTCCTGATTTTATTGGAACTGTCCCGATATTTGCTTGTTTGTCCTGCGTCCCAACCGATGTTCAGTCGGGACACTGGATAAACAAGCAATTTTGCCCTCCGCTCCTGCACACAGGTGGAGCCTGGAGGGGCTCGCGCCCCCCCCCGCCCCGACTCTGCCCCCTCCTTCCCCCATTGGATCCCTCCCGAAATCCCTGGATTGGCCCCGCCCCCAGCTCCGCCCCCTCACTGCCCCATTGGATCCCTCCCCAAATCCCCGCCTCTTCCCCAAGCACGCCATTCCTCCTCCCTCCCAGGCTTGCGCCGATCAGCTGTATGGCGGCGCAAGCGCTGGAGGGAGGCCCGGGGGATGCAGGGGAGCGCAGGGTGAGTGAGTCCGGCCTGGCTCCGAGCGCAGGCAGGAGGGCAGGGTGGTACCTGCAGGGGCAGTCCTAGGTCTGGCCTGGGGAACTGGCTCCCTGTACACACCCATGGGTGGGGGTGAGGGGGCAGCAGCTGCCCGCGCAGGGACTCTGACAGGGCTTCACCTCCCGCCACGTGGAGGCAGCGGCAGCCCCGTTCCTTCCCCTGCGGGACCCAAGTGGGATGGGGGGGCCCCACTCCGGGGCCACCCGCGGTGCTCTGCGGGGCAGATGGGCATGGGCCGGGCCTGGGCACACTTGGGGTGACGGGATTGCGCTGCCCTACAGGCGGGCTGTAGAGAAACCCTGCCCCGGGGCAGAGGCAGCGGCAGCCCCGTTCATTCCCCTGCGGGACCCGAGCGGGACTGGGGGCTGGGGCCTGCTGCCCCCACTCCGGGGCCACCCACGGGATTGCACCAACTGGGCCCCTTCCCCTATGGGGGGAGGTGGAGACGAGGCGAGCTGATGCGGGGGTGGGGGGAGGAGGTGCTCCGGCGGCTTTTTTTTTTTTTCTCCTCCGCCGCTCCTCCCCGCGTCCCGATATTTCAGTTTTGTCATCTGGTCACCCTAGAAAATGTTGAATGTTTTATAAGAGCTCTGCATACATTGGCTGAAAACTGTGATTGTAGGAATGCAAAACATGAAAGCACCAGATAAAAATCTTTCACAGCAGCTACAGTTGATGAGATGTACTCTAGTCACAGCTATACAGATAGCAAAGCAGTCAGAATTAGTCAAACAACAGAACAAAGGCAGAGGAAAACTTGAAACTAGCTTAGATACTATCAGACACTTGAGTGGTAAAAGTCATTATCATAAAATCCATGAGACAAGGACAGAGAATTTCCAGGCTAAGAGGGACAAATTCCAGTCTACACGCACAAGGTGTTGAAAAAGTCATAATCCAAGAAATGAAGCATGACCAGCCAGAGGCGCATGGTGTAATACATAAGAACATAAGAACAGCCATATTGGGTCAGACCAAAGGTCCATCTAGCCCAGTATCCTGTCTTCCGACAGTGACCAATGCCAGGGGATGGATCACTTGATTCCCCAGAGGGAATGAACAGAACAGGTAATCAAGTGATCCATCCCCTCTTGCCCATTCCCAGCTTCTGGCAAACAGAGGTTAGGGACACCTCCCTGTCCATCCTGGCTAATATTCATTGATGGACCTATCCTCCATTAACTTATCTAGTTCTTTTTTGAACCCTGTTATAATATTGGCCTTCACAACATCCTCTGGCAAAGAATTCCATAGGTTGACTATGCATTGTGTGAAGAAATACCTCCTTTTGTTTGTTTCAAACCTGCTGCCTATTAATTTCATTTGGTGACCCCTAGTTAGTGTGTTATGAGAAGAAGTAAGTAACACTTCCTTATTTACTTTCTCCACACCAGTCATGATTTTATAGACCTCTATCATAGCCCTCCCTTAGTAGTCTCTTTTCCAAGCTGAAAAGTCCAAATCTTATTAATCTCTCCTCATATGGAAGATGGTCCATACCCCTAATCATTTTTGTTGCCTGTTTCTGAACCTTTTCCAATTCCAATATATCTTTTTTGAGATGGGGCGACCACATCTGCATGCAGTATTCAAGATATGGGTATACCATGGATTTATATAGAGGCAATATGATATTTTCTCCTTTATTTTCTATCCCTTTCTTAATGATTCCCAACATTCTGCACGAATGAACATGCATGAAATATGGACATTTTGTAACTATTTGCCGCACCAAAGCAGTCAGGGAGTTGACTCATATTACAGACAATCAAGAGCCATTGTCTCTGGGATCTACCACTTATGATGACATAGAAGTTACTTGGAGACTGAAATTGAATATTCCTGGCAAGACTATTGACTTTAAAATTAATTTAGGAGTTGACTTCACAGTCATCTTAGAAGGGACTTACAATCACCATCAACCCCTCCCTGAGCTGAAGTCACCTGACACAGCTCTGACTAGCCATGGAGGTATTCAGAACTGCATGGACCAGTTCACCACAAAAACAGCTTATAAAGACAAAAACTATGCATTCAGAGTGCATGTTGGTCAGATTGGTATTCCAGAACTAGTGACAGACAATGGGTCACAATTCACTGCAGAAGAATTTAAGATATTCCAAATTAATTGGAGTACTTGTGGCACCTTAGAGACTAACAAATTTATTAGAGCATAAGCTTTTGTGGACTACAGCCCACTACTTCTTCTGAAACCTGTCCAAATTAATTATTATTTTGATCGTATTACTAGCAGTCCACAATACCCACAAACAAATGGAGAGGCTGAGAGAGCTGTACAGACAGCCAAGAAAATCCTACCACAGGAAGATTCATTCCTTGCTCTTCTGAGTTACAGATCAGCTAGAGCCCTGCAAATCCACGGATATCCACTTCATATCCATGGACCATTTTGGCAGATAGTGGGTTGAATGCAGATACAACTGCGCAGGGCTCTACTCATCAGTGGCACCTGGCCTGTGGTATACAGCTCAGGCAGCCCGGGGGGTGCAGTGCACTCGGGGACTGGCAGCCACCAGCCAGTGGTGGGAGTCAGGGCAGTCCAGCACCCTCTCGCCGTGCTGCTTCCCATTCAGCAGCTTGGGCCCCTCGGGCAGTACTAGCGTCCCCACCATGACTTGGCCTGGCAGCACTGGTCGCGATCCCAGTCACAGTCCCAGCCTGCCGGCTTCTGGGCAGCAGGGCCCATCTGCGGCCACATGACACCCCACCCCTCTGCCCCACTGTGATGCAACACACACTGCTGCTGCGTGCCATCGTTTGCGAGTCCCCAGGAGCAGCATGCGATGAAACACCCCTCCCCTCCAGCTCCCCCGGGCCACCCCTTCTCCTCGAGACCCTTCCTCCACGCGGCCCCTTACCCCCAGTCTCCAACCCCACACTGCCTCTTCCCTTCAAGACCCCCCTCCCCGTAACTCGCCCTTGTGAAACATCTTGCTACCGCGGGTGTGGATACAGGTAAAAGGTGGCTAGCAGATCGCGGGTTAATCCTGGCAGATGCGGATCCACATTTCTGTATCCGCGCAGGGCTCTACCAATAGTAGCTGCTGGATATAGTTTAGCACTACTCCTGATGGGACAACAACTCAGAACTACTGTTCCTACTTTGGAAAAGAATCTCTGTCGAATGTGGCCAGACACGAAGAGAGTAGCCAAATTGGATAAAAAGGCAAGAAGAGCCTATGAACACTTTTACAACAGACGACACTCAGAGAACTGCCAGTTTTAGAATCTGATGACTGTGTTCATGTCAAATTAGAGAAAAAGGAGGGACAACTCCACCTGTCATAAGGAAAAAGAATTCAGCACTCAAATCATATGTAATCGAGACCAACAGTGGAGAGTTCAACAGAAACCATCGCCATCTACAATTTGTTCCTCTACAAACTCTACAGATGGCGGATGCAAAACAAGGCAACAAATCAAAGATTCCAGACTGACCAGAGCTTTCGTTGCAACCAATGGACAGCCAGATGACCAAGTTGTTGCGCGTACGGGTCGCATAATCAGAAAATCAGTTAAGAACTGCTTAACAGACTGATACACACTGAACCTCAAAGAAAGTGTGATATTGTAAATATCAGGAATGTAGAACTAAAAGGGGGAGCAGTAATGGAATGTTAAACTGTATTATACCATTCAGCCACTAGGTGGCACTGTGGCTAAAATACCTTATTTAAAGAAACCTCAGTCATACCTGGCAGAGCATTAAAAGATCTTATGATGAATACATCTGGTATGTATAAGCAAGCTCTATAGTCAAGCCACATCTGGTACAGAACATAACAGGGGCTCCTAAAACACATCTGTAGCATCTGTGTAAGTAAAGTGAAGTGGGAGCAGGTGGGGCCCTAGTGAAGATGACGTGCTGGGGCCCCAAATTACTCTCGATTGGCCTGATCTCTTGCAGTCGCTTCTAGCCCTACATTTCTATGATTCTATGAATGGTCCCAACTCTGGGGCCAGTAAGAAACTTACTGAGCCAAGTTAATCCCTGGTGTAACAAGGGATGAAGTTAGCCCATATGGTGGAAAGGCATGAATTTGGTGTGGAGGGTGAGCAGATCTGCATGATGATGAACAGCAGGGTTGCAAGAGCCATGCTGACAAGCATAACAGAAAACAAACCCCACTGATGCATGTGATCAATGAACCAGCCCTATCAAACCTCACACAACCAGCCTAAATGCCAAACAGACAGCTATCAGGCTGAGATTCCCCGTGCATCCTTAAAAATTCTGGGGCAGCAGAATATAATTACACTGTGATCTGATGAAGCGGTTCATCTGCTTAAAAGTATTTTAAGATTCGAGAATGAAACCTGAACATATGAGATGCACAACTGAAGAGCAGTAATATGCACATATGAATCCAAGAGCTTTATTACACATTGCCCCGTCTGCCCCCCTCTTCCCCAAATCAGTTTTTTCTCTAGTTTATATCATGCACAGCTCTGGCATTTCAGTAATGCATTTGGATGTTTGAGAGGCTAAACTTTATCTTTATTCCCTCGTTTGAGTTTTTGTTCCTGTCTTCAGCAGGCATTTCTTGGAAGGAATAGCACTCACAGAATTACAGCACAGAGGAATCAGACTGCATGTCCCGATGGTATGTAAATATTAATATTCACACAGCTTTTGTATGCATTGCAGATTACAAGATAATTAGGGGCTATATAGCCCCGTAACTTAGTGTATAAAAAGAATGACAGTTATAGGACCAGATTCTGTCATTTTTCCAGGCCTGACTTCGGAGGTTTTTTTTTAAATGTGTAATAAAAATTAAGCATTTAGGGCCTGATCTGAAGGTTGTTGTGAGAGACTCTTTCCATGGACTTCAATAGGCTTTCGAGCAGGCAAGGAAATTCAAATGACTGCTTGGTGATTTTTCAAAATACACCACAATGTAGACCCTAAGAAGCACAGACCATGCCCCCAGCCTCCCATGCCTCACTGTAGAATGCTCCTGTATAAGTCTGCTTGGGAAGCACCATAGAGGACTGTGTGGAATAGGTTGGTCTCAGGAAAAACAGAATCTAAACAGAGTGTTTCCACCTCTATTCTCTACGCTGACCATAGTCTTTGATCATAACTGTTCCTTCCGGCCTTTAAATCTATTAATCTTTCTGGTTGGCACATAGCTGCAACAAAGCTGGTCAAATTACTCTTGCAAATATATTACTTGCTGTGTTTTGCCCTTAGTTCTCCTAATGAATTATTTGGATGCAGACTTTGCTTTTTACAAATCTATTCACTAACTTTTTGGCTGTGTTCACAAAATGTCCTGTGAACAGTTTCATGGAAGAGATGTCAGCCTATGTGTTGTTTCCATGCCTTTCACTTCTACTATTCATTATGTGTGATGGGTTACCTAAGTCACATGGCATTTGATTCTGCTCCCCAGTTGGAAGATGAGAATATTTAAAAACAGGAAAACAACACCACTCCTTTGTGCATGACTGACTTTGTCTGCTCATCTGTACAAAGAAGCCATTCCCAAAAACTATTTGCGTTAACAAAACCCATTCACACAGAAGTTCACCAAAAGCAAATAAACAAGAGCACGAACATGCTGAAACAGATGAGCCATTCACAAATGTGATTTTCCAGCACTCTTTACAAACAAACAGGCAGAACCGGGTTGCAATTTTTATTGTACCATTTGTGTTAAAATACACGTACATGAAAATATATAATTGGCTCCAGCTAGGCATGGCTTGTGTCTCTTTTGAAATGAAAGTGCTTCTAAGGTAAATAGATGTTTTATATTTTTGTTCTTGTCATATAGTTTGAAGTTATCAGTACCCCATTTTTTTTTATGGAGGGGGAAAAACTGGATCAAAATGCTCATATTTAAAGGTCTTATTTCAGTGCCAGGTTATCCAACAGTATTCATGAGAAAGTGATTTGTAAATTTTCTTCAAATAGTAAATAAATTACAGTGATGAAGTCAGGTTTCAGAGTAGCAGCCGTGTTAGTCTGTATCCGCAAAAAGAAGAACAGGAGTACTTGTGGCACCTTAGAGACTAACAAATTTATTAGAGCATAAGCTTTCATGGACTACAGCCCACTTCTTCGGATGCATATAGAATGGAACATATATTGAGGAGATATGATGAAGTCAGTCATTTAATATTGCCTCTCTGTTTGTGAATGTTCTGAAATTCCTGTCTACTAAATGTTTATATGTTTACCAGTTTAGAATCTGAGAAATTGTTTCAGAATTTCTTCAGTGAAAGTTTTTGAACTGCAGATCACTTGTGAATATACATAATTCAAAATGTGTGCTTTGTTGTTTAGTTACATAAGGTGTGCAGTTTTTCTTCCATTAGCTAATTGGTCATCTTATCTGACTAAACAACACAGCATAAATTGCAGCTTGACATTTTCTTCTGGCAAATATTTGAGTAGTCATCGCAAAGCCTTCACTCACTTTGAATGAATTTTCACAATAATAGTGTTTGAATGATCACAGAAAGAAAACACAAAAGGGTTGCAAACATGGTTGAACAGAAATTTTGATTTTTAATGACCTTGAGAAAAATGTTTTCTATTATTTACTAATCTCTATTTATAAGCTCTTAATTGAACTACAGTATAATTCTTAAATACATTTTGATAATTCCAGGTTGTTCAAAATTAAGGCAGTAGATGGTCTTGATTATTTTGTACTATTTGTTTAGTATTACATTTTAATGAAATTATTTATTCATATTTTCAGAGAATCCTATAGGCACACAGTGACCTGTATGTACAGGATAATGTCTATTTTCAAAGATTTGATCACTTAGACAAGATGAAAAGTATACTAAAACTGTGCAAGTCCATGGTCTGGGCACACACAAATTCTGGCCATTACATGGGTAACCTATGGTTTATTGTGCCTAACATAGTTCTTTCTGGTGGCTGATGTTCAGAGGTTTATAAAGCTGCTAATGCTGCCGCTACAGGATTTATTCTTTTAGCTTAGGTATAGAAATGCATGCTGTTAGTGGAAGAGGTCCTATGTTCAAACCTCAGAGTAGATCCAAGCTAAATGGGCTATACATACACACCCCTCAGGATTTTGAAGAGGGACATCCAGCAATAATGCCCATTTCTCTAACCCCTCCTGGGGCAGCTACAGCTCAGTATGTCACCTCACCACTTTGTGGGCAACTACTGCAAAGAATATTGGAATGGGATCTAGGCAGCTCATCTCTCGGGCACAAGTACCCCAAAAAAAAAAAAAAAACCACACAGCAGGGAAAAGTCAATGGCCACCTTAAACCAACTGGATGTTCAAGAACTAGGAAGATGAAACAGGTACTGGAATGTACATGTGCTAAATGAGCTAGCTGGGCTGTTTTTGTATTTGGTGGTGTTCTTACATTTAACCCTGGCTAGGATACTCATTTCTTGTCCAGAAAACAACTTAACACAACCACAACACAGAGTGCACATTGAACATGATAAATATATTTTCTGATAATTTTGGTAATATTTGCTACAGCTGTTTGCAGTGGTGATGTGGACTGGGCACCACCTTAGACAATTCTTCATTCCAGGTGAATTTTGGTAACCATAATCAGAATGAAGATATACTTCCCACCACTGTGGTGAAATGTTCCATCGAGGTCAGGCAAGATGCTCTACTGAATGGCCTGGCACCACCTGTCTATGTTCAGAATGCATGTCCCAAACTCATGCCAATTGCTGACACGCTATGTAAGGAACTTTTCATAGAATTTTCTACAGTGCCTACTCAGCTCCATGTTTGCAGGTGTAAATAATTTTATTACTTGAAAAACAGGTTTTTTTCCAAACTGAATGTAGCACATTGTGCCCAAAAGGCCTATTTACAGGCCACATTTGAAGTTTTAAGATTCATCTGGATTGGAGCAGAGAAAAGGTGTTCTGAATTATTCTTACAGTAGGAAAGCACTTTTACCCCCATGCTTGCATAACTCCAAAATGGCCAGAGGTACTTTCTCAAATTTTTTGATATAAAAGAAATTCACTTGTTTGAAGAAACCAATCAAGAAAAATCTCAGCCCAAAAAGGTAAAAATCTCAAAGTTATGAGTGTTAAAACTTGAGGTTTCACAGCGAAACTACAAAAGTTGCTATAAGTGCAACCACTACAGCGTTGAGCTGTGGGATTATTTGTTTTATTCTAGTGTTTTTTCTGCTAAGCATTTGTTAGTCTATGATAGGAGTCCCTTGGCACTATTGCAAAATAAATAATAATGACAGTAACCCAACAGTCTCAGCCAAGGACAACTGGTGAATGCCGTACACAAATTAATCCAAAGTGGGGAATTTCTCAGTGACCTTAATGGGTATTTTCCTCTCAGGGACCATCTGGTGGGTGACCAGTCCCAACGAAAGGAGTGACCTCTCTATGGACTCCACTAACTCAGGGGAATCCTTGTGCTGAGAGTGGGGTGGTGGGAAGGAGAGGAAGGATATCGTATGATCAGGTGAACTCCAGCTCCATGAAATTGTCTGAGGCACCTGAGTCTACTAGTGCCTCTACACTGATGTCTGGCATTGCAGGGTGCTGGAGATGTTTTGGATGCTGATTGGCCATCACCAGGATACCGGTGGATGAGGGTTGGGGTGGGTTGCTGGGGAGAAGAGAAGGGTGCCAACCCAGCCCAGTCCCCCACTGGGGCTTGGTGTTTTTTAACTAGGATACAGATTGGACCTTGGCAGGACAGCTTGATGCAAAGTGTCCTGGTTCCCTGCGGTATATGCATAGGGCCAATACCCAGCATTGATTCTTCTGAATATTGGAGAGGCAGGTCCGGACTGGATAGGCTTGCATGGATTGAGGTGACAGAAAAGACACTGGTGATGGGAGGGCAGGCAGAGCCAGCAGGACTGACAGGAGTCAGGAGAACCATCTTTTTTGTTGGTGGCATTCAATAGTTGATATCTTGATGCATAGGTCGACTAAAGCATCCAGGCCAGAAGGGGATTTCACCCATACCAGTTCATCTTTAGTATCCTTATTTAGGCTGAGATGGAAACAATGCTGGGCGGCCTTGTTCCACGTGCAGCTTTGGCTATACACTCCTGACATGGGTCATCAAAGATAACTGGCATAGCTTGAGCAAAGTCCTCAAATTGTCACAGAAGCAGGTTTGATAATTCCAGGAGGGGAAACATCCAAGCCACGGCCTCCCCAGTAAGCAGACTAATAATCAGTCCCATTCGTGTTTGGTCAGTGGGGTACAACTGCAGATATGGCAAAAATAGGAGTCAACACTGATTTAGGAGTCCACAAAGTTGGTGATGATCTTGGGCTTGTGGGGAGCAGAGGTTGGAACTGAAGGCAATGCACCTTGAACTTGGAGGAGTGCATTTTGCACCTGCAGAGTGCAAGGTCTGTAGGGCTCCCAGTATCTCCATCAGAGAGATATTAGTCTTTGTAGAATCCACACACGCAGTGTCAGCTCTAGTTCTCTTATTGTTTGTGTTGGGCTGCTCAAACCATCAGTGTCCAGGATATGGACAGTTTTGCCCAGTGGTTAGAGCAGGAGTCAGGCAACGGAGCCCAGAGTCAGAGCCAGAATCAGAGACCAGGTGCCAGAGCCAAGGTCAGAGCTGCAGTCAGAATTCAGGAATTGGAGCCAAGGGTCAGGACCAGTTGACTTGGAGTGAGGCAAGGCAGGGGCATGGCTGGATCCAAGGCTGGGAACAAGCAGGCACAGGAGCCATCACAGCCAGGGGTGAATGCTTTGAGCAGCCAATGAACTGCTCTAGCTGCTGGGCTTAAGAGCCAGCTGCTGACTCTTCCAACCAATCAGGCCGTATAGCCAATCAGGCAGCCTACTGGAGGCCAGCTGCACTCTTTAGCTTGCCTGAAGACTGGCTCTGCTGCAGGCCCTCATTCCTGATAAGGAGAAAAGGAGCAGAAACTTCTATGCCAGAGGACATCTTTGGCAACCCTCCAGCTGGGGCTTAAGGCATTTTGTTTCCTGGTTAGTTATCTGAATGCCATGGCCATTCATAGGAATGCTTTGTACTTCTATAGCTTCTTCCATCTGAGGATCTCAAAGCACTTGAAAGACATTAATTAAGTAAGCCCTACCCTCCTGTGAACTGGTACACACTATCACCCCCATTTCACACCTGGGGAAGTGAGGCACAGAGAAGTGAAGTCAGTGGCCCAAGATGCACAGGAAATGTTTGGCAAAGCTAGGAACAGAACCCAGATCTCCCGAGTCCCAGCTAAGAGGCAATGCCTTAACCATAACGGCCATAAATGATGCTCTAAGTATTGAAGTAAGCACTAAAATTGTAGCATGAGGACAAAAACAAAAAATCTATGCTTTAATCAGCAACTAGAGAACTCCATCTAGTTCCTACCTTTATTAAGCCCCTTGCTGCAACACATCTTGATCCTCTCTGGTAACTGTGGAGGACCAGGAACTCTATAACCACTCCATAAGGAGTGCTTCAGCCTTTCCCTGACAAAGAGCTGACCACACCTTCCACACCATACTCATCAATAGTATATCTGGAGGCTGTTATGGGTTGGAAGAGAAAGCTTCTATATCTCAGCACCTCAGTGTCTTTAATGTATTTATCCTCACAATAACCCTGTGAAGTAGGTAAGTGCCCATTCTACTGATGAGGAACTGAGGCACAGAGAAGCTAATTGAGTTGTCCAGAGGAATATAGGATGTCTGTGGCAGAGCAGAGGCTTGACCTTAGTCTCTGCCTAGTGCCTTAACCACTGGACCATCCTTCTTATTTTCATGCCTGAATTGGTTTTGGTATTTATCAACGTATTAGGATTTGGCGGATGTGATTGCAGAGTCATTGGCCAGTATCTTTGAAAACTCATGGTGATCCAGGGAGGTCCCGGATGACTGGTAAAAGGCTAATGTAGTGCCCATCTTTAAAAAAGGAAAGAAGGAGGAGCCAGGGAACTAGAGGCCAGTCATCCTCACCTCAGTCCCTGGAAAAAATCATGGAGCAGGTCCTCAAGGAATCAATTCTGAAGCACTTAGAGGACAGGCAAGTAATCAGGAACAGTCAGCATGGATTCATCAAGAGCAAGTCATGCCTGACTAACCCAATTCCCTTCTATGATGAGATAACTGGCTCTGTGGATGAGGGGAAAGCAGTGGATGTGTTATTCCTTGACTTTAGCAAAGCTTTTGATACAGTCTCCCACAGTATTCTTGCCGCCAAGTTAAAGAAGTATGGGCTGGATGAATGGACTGTAAGGTGGATAGAAAGCTGGCTAGATTGTCGGGCTCAACGGGTAGTGATCAATGGCTCCATGTCTAGTTGGCAGCCGATATCAAGCAGAGTGCCCCAAGGGTCGGTTTTGTTCAATATCTTCATCAATGATCTGGAGGATGGCGTGGACTGCACCCTCAGCAAGTTTGCAGATGACACTGGGAGGAGTGGTAGATACACTGGAGGGTAGGGACAGGATACAGAGGGACCTAGACAAAATAGAGGATTGGGCCAAAAGAAATCTGATGAGGTTCAACAAGGACAAGTGCAGAGTCCTGCACTTAGGACGGAAGAATCCCATGCACTGCTACAGACTAGGGACTGAATGGCTAGGCAGCAGTTCTGCAGAAAAGGACCTAGGGGTTACAGTGGATGAGAAGCTGGATATGAGTCAACAGTGTGCCCTTGTTGCCAAGAAGGCTAACGGCATTTTGGACTATATAAGTAGGGGCATTGCCAGCAGATAGAGGGGAATTATCGTGTCCCTCGATTCGACATTGGTGAGGCCTCATCTGGAGTACTGTGTCCAGTTTTGGGCCCCACAGTACAAGGAGGATGTGGAAAAATTGGAAAGAGTCCAGCGGAGGGTAACAAAAATGATTAGGGGGCTGAAGCACATGACTTATGAGGAGAGGCTGAAGGAACTGGGATTGTTTAGTCTGCAGAAGAGAAGAATGAGGGGGGATTTGATAGCTGCTTTCAACTACCTGAAAGGGGGTTCCAAAGAGGATGGGTCTAGACTGTTCTCTGTGATACCAGATAACAGAGCAAGGAGTAATGGTCTCAAGTTGTAGTGGGGGAGGTTTACGTTGGATATTAGGAAAAGCTTTTTCACTAGGAGGGTGGTGAAACACTGGAACGGGTTACCTAGGGAGGTGGTGGAATCTCCTTCCTTAGAGGTTTTTAAGGTCAGGCTTGACAAAGCCCTGTCTGGGATGATTTAGTTGGGAATTGGTCCTGCTTTGAGCAGGGGGTTGGACTAGATGACCTCCTGAGGTCCCTTCCAACCCTGATATTCTATGATTAGACTACACTAGTGTAGAGAAATACTGCAAAAAGCTATAACTTGTCCCAACAATATACAGTATGTTTCATTTTCTGAGGACTACAAAATATCCCAAACAGTAGAACTGCCATTGTTTACAAATACAGCACAGTTCATATTTTTGCAGAAATAAAATTATACATTTGTGTTATTCTGCAGATTCCCTAACAACCCAAAATGGGATGACATGCACAAAAAATAGAAACACAGCATTTTACAATAACATTCACTTTCTTGAACCAACAGTCAGATGACCTTCCACCCAGTGTTTCAGATTCACAATAAGAACTGGCTTGGCTAACTGCCAGTCAGTCCTAAATATAGTGTAAAACCAAATATTTAAATTTTAGCCTGAACAGATAGATTTTTCAAACGTGCTCCTTTCAAGCTCTGGAAATTTTACTACAGTTCAAATGATAAACATGTGGTTTTTCTTTGAAGGAAGTATTATATCTCTGTATCACCAGGGCAATGTTACATGAGAGCACACACTAACTGAATTACTGTCAATGTTGTTTTATAGGAGCACAATTTATAAGCAAAAACAACGAGGAGTCCTTGTGGCACCTTAGAGACTAACAAATTTATTTGGGCATAAATAAGCTTTCGTGGGCTATAACCCACTTCATCAGATGCATGGAGTGAAAAATTCAGTAGGCAGGTATAAATATACAGCACATGAAAAGATGAGAGTTGCCTTACCAAGTGTGTGTGGGGGGGGGGGTGGAGGGGTCAGTGCTAATGAGGCCAATTAAATTAGGGTGGATGTGGCCACCCTAATTTAATTTATAAGAGATCTCAAATCATGTACAATACAGAAAAACAAAAATAAATTATAGAAATGTTGTACTGTATATTTTCAGAATATGTTGTCTACATGGATATTTCCGACTTAGACATTTGTTTGGGTGGTGTTAGAAGTTAGAACATACAATATTATGAAAACATAGGTAAATAAGTAAACTACCTTGACCTCCTGACTACACAAAGGGATGTGTGGAGGATAACTGGTACAAACTAAAGTTAATGTTAATGGAAATGGCACATGAAGTCTTAGGAGAGATTAAACCAGTGCCAGAAAGGATAAGAATGGCATTGGAATCCTCAAGATAAAGAATCTGTTGAGAAGAAAAAGATAACTTTTAAATAATGCCAGGCCAGCAGCTTGAGCAAGTGGTAAGATGGCATATATGAAGGCAAAAAAGGAGGCCAAAAGAAGTGTTGCAACAGCTAAACATTTGGTCTGTGATGAGCTATAACTGACAAGGAGGATATGAGGGAGAAAATACCACCTACAAACTCACTAAGGAAAGAGAGAAAATGATGAGAACGAGTTTGCTTAGGTAGAAAGGACCATGGTATATTGCATATGAATGGTGAATCAGCCAGCCAGCTCTGGTCTACACTATGAACTTAAGTCACATAAGTACGTTGTTCAAGGGTATGGAAATCCACATTCTTTGTGCAAAGCAGTTACACTGACCTAACTCCCGGTGTAGATAGCGCTCTGTCAATGGGAGGGCATCTCCTACTGATATAGCTACCACCTCTCGGGTGGTGGAGTACCTACACCAATGGGAGAAGCTCTCCCATCTGCATAGGTAGCATCTTCACTAAGAGCTACAGCGGCACAGATGCACAGTTGCAGGACTTTAAGTGTAGACAAGCCCTCAGTAAAGTCTGAGGACGGAGAACCCAAGGCAGGAAGTAAGCCAAATTGAAGTATGATAGGTTGCATACAGGAGGAAGAGGTTGTACAAGCACTTAGGAAAATAAAAAGGAGAAAGCATCTACGCCAGGTGAAATACTGGTGGATGCGCTGAAGTCATTGGAAAGGGAAGGCATCAAGTATTTTACGTCTGTTTAATAATAGTCTTAAGAAAGAGAAAATGCTGGATGAATGGTGTAAAATCTCTGTGGTGCCCATTTCTAAACATAAAGGAAATATTACACTGTGTGCGCTAATTATCTCTCGATTAAGATGACATCATGTGCTTTGAAAATATGGGACAAAATTATTGAAAAGCCTGCATGGAAGAGTTGAAATTTGGAAGGGTCAGTATGGAATTATGCTGTGAAGAAGCACAACTGATGTTATATTTGTTCTATGAATCCTCATAGAGATCTTCAGAGAAAAGAGATGGCAACCAGGCATGGTCTTTGTGGACTTGGAGAATGGGTATGATTGTGTATCAAGAGAATTACTATGGTAGAGTTTGCAAGGGAGAGGTGTGCTGGAAGGATATGTCCCTCTTATTCAGGATATGTATGATGGAGTAACTACCTAAAGTCAAAACCAAATGGGACTATAACAGAGACTTTCCAATAAATGGCCTGCATCAGGGGTCAGCACGGAGCCCTTTTTGTTTGTGTTTGTCTTGGATGTGATAAGTGAGAATATACAAAGGGAGCCACCTTGGAATATGCTGATGATCTAGGGTGGAAGACTGTGAGGCCACTGTTCAAAGCTGGTTTGTAGAGTAATAACAGTTTTGAGCAGGCGGGCTTAGAGTGAATGTTGATAAGTCCAAGGCTACAACAACCGAGAAAGGAGGACCCACCACAAAGGATATTATAGGCAGAGAGCTTAGAAGAATGAAATAATTTAAATACCTGGGATCAGTGGTTGCTGATAATGGCGGCCTCCTGATTGATGTTCAGACCAAAGCTGCTTGGTGCACATGGCGGGAGTTGGCCCCAGTTCTCTGCAATAAAAAGATACTAATAAATTAAAAAGGTAGAGTATATAAAACTGTATTTTGATCCATCCTAATGTACAGAACAGAGACCTGGCGAGCCACACACACACACACACACACACAAAATAAATCAATATACACTCCACCCTGGAAATGAAGATGTTGAGATGGTCAAATGGTTAAACACTCCATTGTGGGAAACAAAATGAGGTTTGTGTCACAATGTAAGTACTGAGTAATCATAAATAACACCACCACCACTTACTGTAGACACATACTGCAGAACAGGGAATTCAATTCAGGTACTGTAGTAGTTTGATTCCTGTGAAACTGAGCAAAGAATTTATGAATAGATCTAGTCATTTAGAAAAAATAAAGTGAATCTCTTTAGTCATGAAATTAATTCAATTAGTTTGCCTGTATAGAGGTATGTGGTGATGCAATCAAAAAGCAGCGTCCCTTGTGTCCTATCTTTGTGGTCATTCTGAGCAAAAACCTTTTGAGGTTTTGCATTTCTACATGGAACCAGGGGTGAATTTAACCAGGGGTGAACTTAAAGGACTTACTGGTATGCAGTTTAAAGGACGTAAACCCACCCTTTCCATATTTTTAAGCTATTCTTTTGAGTAGCATATTTGACAACTTCCTCAGGGATTTCCTTCAAAGAGCAGGCCCACTTGGTTGGTAAAAGTCTGTTACAACATACCATGCACTCATCTGAGCAGAAAAAGGATTAGTGGGACTGTGAACAAGTCTCATTTAGGCAGAAGCTCTCTTCCTGACTACCACGGTTGGATGTCCTTTTTCATAAAATCTGATGAGAAAAAAAGAAATAATGTTCACATGACGACATTTTCCAGGATTATACAGCTGTGTTAAATCTATTTAATGGCAACTAAGATCTCTCTATAACTTTCACCAAAACCCAGCAAATACCATTCAACTGGAAAGATATTTTTACAGTGCTTTTACTTTAAGCCAGTGGTTTCAACTTTTTAGATGTGGGGTTAGGGGCTTTGAGCAAAAGTCATTTTTCTGCAGTGTTTTATGCCAAATATTGGATGTTTTGTTCCCTCTCTCACCCACCACCATTGACACTGTCTCTCTATATTACAACAATCAGAGAGATTGTTTCAAGGGAAGAGCTAGCTGTGCTTGCAATCCATAGTCAATGGTAATGTTAGAAAGCGATATACAATGACTAATGCTTCTTGAGTAAACATTTTTACTTCAGATGCAGAATGAGAATCCCAAGTCCTCTGCCACATGTTGTATTCCTGGTGACATTTCCATGTGTCTTTATTTTCAATCTGCTTAAATCAGAATATTTTTAGGTGGCAAATACAGTTTCAGTGAGATGCCTGACCCATCAGCCTGGCCACAAATATTAAAAAGCCAGAGTCAGCAATGAACACGTTGCAAGACCATGGCCGGTATTTCTTTGTGCCCAATATGGCATCAGCGCTCCCAGGAAACAGAATTCCACGCATGTTCAAGTAGATAGGTTGGGTGATTAAAATACCTGACTTACAAATACATGGGTAGAAATTTGTTGCCTCCTCGCTCAGAGACACTTGAAACTTTCCACACAAGTAACTCCCTCTCTTATATTCGGTATACTCCAGCAAGTTTTATTTTCAAGATGTTCCATTTGAAGGTAGGGAGACTGTTTCTATGGAGACAGGAAACAGGCTAAATTGTTTGCCTGTTCACTCTCAGGATTTTCTATAAAGACTATGCAATGGGGTGTCTTTTAAAGATGCATTGTATCTATACATTACATACATACATGAGTAGTATTAAACACACCACATAAATTACATTCACCTTCTGCTGCACCTGGGTAATCACCACTGTTACGTGATCCTCTCCCAGCAGTTGATTGACCTTTTGCTCCAGTAAACACGCCAACTGTAGTATTAACTAGAGCAACACATAATATTCTTATTAAAAGGCTTTTTATACATATATAAAAATGAAACAGAAAAACCTATAAAAAGCAAATACCTCATAATATATATTCAGTATCTCAGGCCTTAAGCACAGATAAGCCCACTTGTTGATATGGCTGGGATTCCCTCAGCACTGAATCTTATGGGCTGCCAGGCACACTAGTGTGTTCAAAAAACCTTCAGTACCAAATAACATTCATGATTTCCAACCCAGTTTTCCATAGCTCTCTCTCTCATCTATGACTGGCTAACCATGGCAATTCCCCCTTTAACAATAGTCAGGAATTGAAGAAATCCTGAAAAGTTTGGCAGGAAAAACACAGGACAGAGAAGAACATTGCAGACAAGTCATGCACACTGTTGGACTATGACCTTGGTTATTAAAAGTGAAAGACTCCGTAGTCAATTTACATGTCATTGGTAATGCATTCAGCTTTTTTTTTTTTTTTTTTTTTTTGCATTTTTCTCAGCTTGGACAATGAAAATCAAAGTCAGTTTCACTCTGAGGTTGTTATTGCTACAAGGTTTGAATTTAAAGACAGAAAAGGAGGATGTGTGTTTTTTAAAAAAACTATTTTCACTGGAAATGTTGAAAAGATGTGAATACTTTTTGTTTGTCTTATTATATTGTTCCATAAAAGCTTTGAGAGTTTTTAACCTTCCTTCAAATTTTAAATCTGGGTCTGAATTTACATCTGGGGCCAGTGCCCTGACAAGAGTAACTTGCTAGATGAAAATCCCAGTTATAAATACATGGAAAAATAGGGATTCACCCCCTTTGTGCTTCAAACCCTTGTGCTTCTACAGTATATGGGGGGGGGGGGTTGCAGAAAAGCACACAAAGATTTACTAAATCTATGTATAAAATAGAGACTCCCATCCTAATTGATAAGCCCCTTTTTTATTTTCCGTAAAATGGAGTCTCGATGGTCCATACAGGATCAGCAATACTAAAGATAAACACACTTTTCAACTGTTTTAGGCATAATGACTCAATAAGGTATGGGTAAAGCAGTCAGAAGAGCTGAAACCAGTTTAATTGTGCAAACACAGACTGTGAAAGCAGAATACAGAATTTAGACACACAGCTCCCATTAATTTCAATGGGAATTGTTCACCTGAATCACTTAGGCAGCTTCGAAAATCTCAGCCAAATTTTCAGCCCTACAGTAATGCATATCTGCACAAAAGGACAAGTAAGGAGGAGTCAGTGTGGCAGCTTGTTGGACACACCTGGGGACTGAAACGATGTCTGGAGTTAAATGCATAAACTGCTACAGCGTGAGCTAAAGATCCAAGTCTCTGTAGTCGGGGGCTGTAATAACTCATATCCGCTGTGGATTGGCACAAAGGCGGACTCTTAACACATTCACCAATGGTTTACATCAGCCACTGTGACTTTTAAGTGGAGGTAGTTGAGGGGATAAGGAACAGAACTAAACTTGATCTATATTATCTCCTTCAGGCATTTAAAATGATCAATAATAGCTCCGGCCTGGCGCAACCATTACAGTTGAAGTGTCAAGCCCCCATAGCCCTGTGCTGCAGCATGCTCAGGCATGCTCAGGGAATGCACAGTCTGGTTACATGTAGTCACTGTGAGAAGAGGGAGCATGCTCAGTCACTCCCAGAAAGGGGATGGGTTTGAAAAAGGTAGTGATTGAGGAGAGTTGGTGTGAACTATTTACATTTTCCAGACAAATGTTGTTTAGAAAAATATATAACAAATGTGATTTTTTTGGCATTTCGCTGCTTTTTTTTATACATAAGAATATTAAGGATATTTCCTAAATATAGTTATTAATATTTCCTTAAACATTATTGCATATGACTCAGTCCTACTCCCATTGAATTCAGTTAGTGCAAATAGCTGATAAATCCTCAAAATTCATTTTTAAAATCTACTGGGACTAGATGTTGGGATCTACAATGTATAGATTAACTGCATACTTAGGAGCTTCAATAAAAAGTGATACACACCAGAATCAAACACCAAAAATATACAGTACATTGATATACTTTGTGTTTAATAGCTTCCCTCTCCAAAGCAAATAATCTAGATGACCAACATGGCAGAATATAACTGGCCCAATACAATTTTGTGTTGACTATTTTATTTAACTACATAGAAGGTTGTGTAGAAATTGGCTCAGTGTATGGCAATTAATTCCCTGTTCCTCAGTTTTTCCCTTCAATTAGAGGCTAAATGCTCAAACGCTTTTTCATGCCATGTAGGCTGCCCTCCAGCAATGTGTTGCCAGATATTATGGCTGGAGGAAATATATTCAGATGTCCAAATTCTGCCCTTGGATTCCCTCTGAAGCACGAAGGACATTCAAGGGCAGAATTTGGCCATCTGTATATATTTCCATTAGCTATAATACTTGATGGCAGATTTCTGGACAAACACCTGTGTGGCACAAGAAGGTTCCAAACTGGAATCATTGCCCTTTCAGTGAGGGGGGGGCGAAAAACCAAGAGACGGGGAACTAAAGTAACCTTGCACTGACCTAGTTTCTATACAGCCTTTTATGCAGTTAAAAAAATTCAGCAGAAAATTGTGCAGGTCAGCTCTAATATACTGGTCACTGAGATGTTTTGCCTTTCAAAAGAGACTATTAAATGCAAAGCAGCAGAGATCTAGTCGTATCTGAATGCGGAAGGCAAATTTGATAGACCGTTACTATTATTTCCTGGTCATGTCCCTTTTATTCTTCTGAATTGTTGATTTATTTATTAAGTTTGTCTCACGCTGGGGCTGATTCTGTAAGGAGTTGAGCATCTGTTGTGAGATGATGAGCATCCTCCATCCCACTGGCATCAATAGGACTCGAAGGTGTTCAGCATGTCACAGGGATATGGTTCACAATGAGACTTGTGCAAATCACTGAAAAAAACCTCCGGTATTTCCTGCCTTGGACAAGCCACTTCTGCAATTCAGACTATTTTTTAATCTCACCTGTGTCTTTGAGACTAAGGCAAGGAAAACAGTTAAGAGGGGAAGGAGCCTTGAGTTATCTGATTATCTTACCTTCATTTCTGCATGTTATATTTATGACCATCGTATCTTATTTTTCTTTAAAAAACAAAAAACAAAAACAAAAAAAATCAGAAAAACATCATACCTACCACTCATGAAATGGAAATGAGCAAGACTCGGTTAGCCAGTGCATAAGGGAGGATGTGATCACAAACTACAAATGTTTGAAGGGCCCAAGTAAAATGGGTAAAATCCTGGACCCATCAAAGTCTGTGGAAGTTTTGCCATTGACTTCAATGGGCCAGGATGTAAGTATAATATATTTATGACACATAAAAGAGGCTTCAGACTCTAATTTTTAAAGATTTGTTTGCTGCTTTGCTTATTTTTACATTTAGAACTTTAGGCCATAAGTCTCTCAGAGCAAGTCTCCACTACAACGCTATATCGGCATAGCTGCACAGGTGCAGTCATGCGGCTGTAGCGCGTCTGGTGAGGACACACTGTCAACAAGAGTGCTCGCCTGTTGGCATAATTACTCCACCCCTGCGAGAGGTGGAAGCTATGTTGACAGGAGAATGTCTCCCGCCGACATAGCGCTGGGGTAGACATCGCTTATGTCAATGTAATTTACATCGCTTGGGTGGGGGGTCTTTTTCACACCCTTGAGTGACATAAGTTACATCCAGTTAAGCAGTAGTGTAGACCAGCCATAGGATGAGTAGACTAATAGTGAAAGGATGACATCCAAGAGCCAAGAAAGTAAAAGATAAGCAATTGGGAGGGGAATGAAAGTTCAGTCAGCACAAAATTCTAGAGTAGTTTTTGTAAATATTTAATCAACATAGATTCCTGCCTTCCAAAATGTTAATGAGACATTGAAGTTAAAGATTCTAAACCCTTCCAGTTACCCTGCAACATAGGAATTGCCATACAGGCTCAGACATCTAGTCCAATGTCCTGTCTGGCAGTGGCTGGCACCAAAGGCTTCAGAGGAAGGTGCAGTAGAAAGATCTGGGGTAATCTGCCCCCTATCCAAACCTCATCCTAATTCCTGATAGTTAATATATTGTCTTAAAATCTGAAACAATCTTTTCTCCCTTCCAATAATATTTTTGTTAGCATTAACTATTATTTCTCTGGATAATCTTTTTATACATAAATGTCCAATCAAGGTAGATACAAATAATGATTGAAATAAAAAATGATTTTTTAAATTTAAATCAGATTTATGTGTTGCTAGTTATTTACATCCCATTTTAATTTAAAAGAAACGATACAAAACATCCACTTTAGGAATTTAGTTCCCTAATTGTTAGTAGAATTTCAGATTTTACATGTTTAAAAAAAAAAAAAAAAAAGAAGAAGTTTCACAGTTCAAATGTTCATGTAATTTTCTGAAAAAAGGCAAGTTTTAGGGGCAGTAACATCCTTACTGTGAAACCACCACAAACTCAGACATAAAATTGATAAGCAAACAGCCTATGCTATATATGCAGCCAATACCACTTCCTGATATACTGAACTTCCACAAGACAAGAAAGTTGAAATGCTTCAACCAGGCTACACATGATCAGAATTTGTAGTCTGAAGTCAATGGAACTTATGCGCCTAAATCATGTAGGTGCTTTTAAAAATCTCGCCTTTTGGGATTAGAGGCCTAACTGACTCCTTTTTTCAAAAATTTTGGCCAGTATGTCCAAAAGTAACTCTGATGTATTGGAAGTCTAAATAGTGCACGCAACCTTTGGATCCAAATCGCAATGTGACACTAGATCACAGAAAAGAAAGTTGTGTTTTTAAATTCCATAATTTTCAGCATACACTAGTCCTTACAACTGTGATGAATAGAAATAAAGAGAAACATTTTTCCTTTCATAAATCATTCCCTTGTTAGCAATGAAAGGTAAATTTGGTTCAGGCAAAAGGTGTACCATTCAAGAATTGAAAGGCTCGGGGTCAGCAGACCACCAAAGAGGGCTTCCATTTGTTTAACATATGAAATCTGAGGCCAGGAGATAACATGTCATCTTGATCAGCCGAGTGTCATTTGCTGGGCATGCAAGGCCTGCATGAGAGTTTGTAGGTCCAATTAGTACTGCTTTAATGCATAGGAACTTCGCCTCTCAGGTGTCATGTTTCAGCTCAGAATGCTGAAAGGCAAGATAAACCTACTAACCTACCTGGGATGACTGTTAAATCAGCTTTCTATAGCTATCTTTGTTTGTGTATGTAGCTCTAAATATATTTTAAATATTGTCAAACAGGGAACACCATTTACTAGTTTTTGCCATTTTTCTGATCGCCTTCTTCGCACAAGAAATCTCAATGATTTCTATAGGGCCACTCACATAAGTAAAGCAAGCAGGGTAGCATGGATTATAAGCATAGCTAATAGCCAAAAAGAAGTCAGCACAAAGCTCTAAAGCACGTATATTTTGGTATAATATTAGAAAGGAGTTTTCCTATCTCAGCTACATTGCTTTTCAACAGATGCACATTTTCAACAAAAGATTTACATAATTTCATTGATGCTGCTTTATTGTAAAAACTTCACTGGAAAAAAATCTTCAGATTTTCAAACCTGCTTACAGTGCTTTGTTTGTTTACAGTCCCACTATTCGTCTATCGAGCATGCTGAAAAATTAACCTTGAAATGGTCTAAACAATGAACAGTTGTCTGAAAGGAAATTAAAGTTAAAGGCTTTTACCCTAGACGGTTAACATTTGCAGCATCTTGTCATTTTAGTCTCTAGCATCCAGGGCTGGCTCTGGCTTTTCGGCTGCCCCAAGCAAAAAAAAAAAAAAAACCACGGGGTGGCCAGAACGGCAAAGAAAAAAAAACCTGCGGCGCGGCCGGAGTGCAGGTGCAGGGGGATTGGCTGGGGGGGGGGGGGGAAGAGGGGAGGGAGCGGGCGGGAGAGAGAGAAGGGGCGGCCAGGGCTACAGCAGGGGCGCTGCCACGCGACCCCTCCCGCTGCGCCGTCTCCTGCCGCCTGCCACGAGGGTTCCGCTCCGGTCGGCGGGGAGGGAAGGAAGAGGACTGCGCTGCAGGGCGCTCTGGTTCTCCACGCTGCCGCCCCCTACAGGGCGGCCGGAGCGGAACAAGAACAAAAAAAACAAACAAGCAAACAAAAAAAAAGCAGTCGTGCCGCCCTAGGATTGGGAATGCCGCCTCGAACAATCTGCCGCCCCAAGCACCAGCTTGCTCAGCTGGTGCCTGGAGCCAGCCCTGCTAGCATCAGATTACAGGGGTGAAAAGATAAGCGAGAAGTGAAGCTTTTCCTCTTAGTTCAAGAGAAAACAATTGTTTTGTCTGAAAAAAAAAAAAGTCATCTCTTTTGTCCTCTTTTACACAGAAAGGAGGTTTCGAACACACTTTTCTAAATTTCAAAGCACATGCAGGCTGTCAACATTCTGATAGATTTTACTAAAGAAAAATGCTAATATTGTAGTATGCATGTAATTAATTGATGGACAATATGTTACTGTTATTGCTTCCAGAGCCAAAGCATAAAATAGTTCCAAGATTACGGTGCTACAGACTGAGGGCAATATTGCTCAGTCATAGCGACTATTTTTATAAGAGGGCTTTCTAGTGCAGCTATTGCCACCTAGTAGGCATTTGTTCTCTCCACAGGAGGAACTACAAAGGCCAAAGCATCAGTCCTTTGCTGCTAGCACCAGCTAACTACGTTAGAGGTCAGTGATGATATCCTTGGTGACACATTTCCCTCCTGCTATTGTCAAAGTGCCTATCTGTTTTAGTCATGTGACTGCAATAAAAGTCCCAGATGATAAATGTTTTATACAGTTGATGTAGATACAAAATACATGATGGCCGCCTATGCTACAAAGATTTTTTTTAAACCAGTCGGTGTTTGGAATAACGTTGTTATCCACTGGTGGAAGGGCCAGGCAAAAGCTGTATGGGTCTTCCCAAACAAATTTGAGAGCTTTTAAGAATTCAACCAGGACTAAAAGGAGTAAGCGGAAATTTATAATACATTTTTGAAGCCTCTTGATATTACTTAATTGTTTTGTCATACATAACAATGTCAGAGGTTTAAGATCCAATAGTTCATGATCTACTGGGTCTAGAAACAGAAGCTTTAATACCACATCTTGGATTTCTAAGAGCATAAAATTCCCACATCTAGCTCTAATGAGTGACAAGATATCAGATCTCAATCCAGTCACTGGACCTGGATTTTGAAGGAAAACCTGGCAGATTGTTTGTGGGGGTTGTTTGTTTTTTTTGTTGTTTTTTTTTCTTCTAGTGGCAGCTTTTTAAGCAGTTTAGAAACCTGGCATATTAGCAATAGTCCCAGCAGAGATTAATTAGCAAGCAGCATAGAGGCAAGATGGCCAAAAGGTGCTTTATCAATTAAGTTTATTACAGTCATGTCTGGTATGTGATGGTAATAAGTGTTTTTACCACTTATTTGGATGGCTTGTACAATCCATTCACCAATCCATGGTTTGTGAGCAATGAAATCACCCCAAACTCATGCCAATAAGAATTTGAAGCATCACAGATTCTGTTTATGCCACTTATTTGATAACATCCTGTCCTTTTTTATTCTTCCACTGTGGTACATTAGTTACTATGGAAATGTCAGAGTGCCCAGCACAACTTGATCCTAAACACAGGTTATTTGGAGAGACAAATTAGAAGACCCCGAACGATAGGTTATGCTAATCTTTTTTTCTTTACAAATAAGTAAAGAGAAATGGGTTTTAATTGCAACAGCCAGGCAATCCAAACATGAATACTGGAGTGTCGATCAAGGCTTTTGTCAGCAGCGTTTTTGGATGCAGTTCTTAAACTTCATCTATCCAGCATAATCAGGCATTTCCTTTATACAATTTTTGCAGTTCATTTAGCTAAAATGACATGCCCTTCTTCTAAATGTTACTTCAACAGAGGTCACCTTGGTTTTCAGCGTCTACAGTCTAGTTCTTAAAGATAAGCCCAGGCCAAACCCACAGATCTGAAAAGCCTCTGAAATTTTGTCCCAAATCCAAACTTCTCAACTGGCTCTTCTCACTAAACCAATCTGAGCCATCTACTAAGTCACCTTTGACACTTACTGCAGCACCCTCACATTTCCTTGGGCTGTCCCATTGAATATTTACTAAGACTGACCCTGCTTGGTTTCTGAGTGTGATACCAGCAGAGCCCATACGGTAGTTTTGTTTAATATAGATGTTAATGTCCTAGGTGACTGAGAGGCCTTAAAGCAAAGCTCTAAGATTCGATAGGATGGTAGATAACTGCGAGCTTTAATAACCATATCTGCACTACATTGATACATAGCCCAGCCCTTCCTAAAGGCCTGTCCCAGATTACATTGGGATGGATTAGTGGCAGGCACACTCTTTTGGTTGCTCTAAAATCCATGTCAGGAGTTTTAAGGCTCTCTCTCTTGAACATTACAAATAGGAACTAAACCAAAACCGCTTCATTTGTCATAGATCACCAGCCAGCCATCTGGGAGTGCCATGTAATGGTGTTCTGTCCTTACCAGCTATGTTTGAATTTGAAGTGCTGACTTAGTTAATGGGTGCTGTGTGCCATCTAGTCCCTCTAAATGCCATTTTTAGAGGGAAAAAAACCATTAAGATGGTTCTGTTCCTGTGACCTCACTCCACATTTCCCCACTTAATGCTATTCCCACTTACACTGTTAGTAAAGCAACATTTCTGTTGTTACTCAATACACTTTCATGGGCCCCAGTGTTCCATGGGGAGTTTTTTGCAGGGAAAGATCTACATTTTACAGCAGTGGTAGCAGTGAGGCCAGTGGAGAGGGGGAAGGGTCTCTTGCTGTGCAGGAACAAGCCAGCCAGAAAAGCCTTAAAAAGGAGAAGTCACGCAGAGCTGCCAAGTTCTGTGCAGCTTCATGTGTGTGACATTTTATTTAATGAATTAATTTGCATAGAGCCATAAACACCCTACCCTCAAGGACAGAGCAGCACAACACTTGCCAGCTGTGGCATCTGGGTTTGCTATGTTGGATATCAGAGACTAGCTGAGTGGGAGCTGTTGGGGGAAGCTTGGAATCGATGCTGGTGGCAAACTAGGCCTGGGTAGAGGGACTTACATATTATTATGTGTGTGTGTGTGTGTGTGTGTACACACACACTGGTTTTAACCTGGGACAGTCCCAGGTTGTTGTTTTTTTAATATGATGTCATGGTATATGGAGGTTACTGACCTGTAACACTGGTCTACAATTTTTGAGAAGTCGTCTGCTTCAGAGATAAAAATGTGCTATTTATTATGTATTTTGATGTGCTTTATATGATAATATTTCACCTGTCCTGTTTATGTAACACTTTAAAAATCAGCAAAATGGTTATATAAATAAAGTTTATTATGAAACAAAAGGCAAAAAACTATTATGTACATAGTTTAGTCGTATTCAGTGTCTACTCGGCGCTTCTTGGCTTGTCTCTTGTATTCATTAAATGGAGCATCTCTTGTCGCTGTCCAGCAATAGTCTGCAAGCATTGATGGGCTCCATTTGCCCTGATAGCGTTTCTCCATTGTTGCAATGTCCTGGTGAAATCGCTTGCCGTGCTCGTCGCTCACTGCTCCGCAGTTCGGTGGGAAAAAAACCTAGGTGAGAGTGCAAAAAAATGTATCTTTAGTGACATGTTGCAACCAAGGCTTTTGTATGCCTTGAGGAGGTTTTCCACCAACAACCTGTAGTTGTCTGCCTTGTTGTTTCCGAGAAAATTTATTGCCACTAACTGGAAGGCTTTCCATGCCGTCTTTTCCTTGCCATGCAGTGCATTGTCAAATGCATCATCTCGAAGTTCACGAATCTGAGGACCAACAAAGACACCTTCCTTTATCTTAGCTTCACTTAGCCTTGGAAATTTTCCACAGAGGTACTTGAAAGCTGCTTGTGTTTTGTCAATGGCCTTGACAAAGTTCTTCATCAGACCCAGCTTGATGTGTAAGGGTGGTAACAAAATCTTCCTTGATTCAACAAGTGGGGGATGCTGAACACTTTTCCTCCCAGGCTCCAATGACTGTCGGAGTGGCCAATCTTTCTTGATGTAGTGGGAATCTCTTGCACAACTATCCCATTCGCAGAGAAAACAGCAGTACTTTGTGTATCCAGTCTGCAGACCAAGCAAGACAGCAACAACCTTCAAATTGCCACAAAGCTGCCACTGATGTTGGTCATAGTTTATGCACCTCAAAAGTTGTTTCATGTTGTCATAGGTTTCCTTCATATGGACTGCATGACCAACTGGAATTGATGGCAAAACATTGCCATTATGCAGTAAAACAGCTTTAAGACTCGTCTTCGATGAATCAATGAACAGTCTCCACTCATATGGATCGTGAACAATGTTGAGGGCTGCCATCACACCATCCATGTTGTTGCAGGCTACAAGATCACCTTCCATGAAGAAGAATGGGACAAGATCCTTTTGACGGTCACGGAATATGGAAACCCTAACATCACCTGCCAGAAGATTCCACTGCTGTAGTCTGGAGCCCAACAGCTCTGCCTTACTTTTGGGTAGTTCCAAATCCCTGACAAGGTAATTCAGTTCACCTTGTCTTATGAGGTGTGGTTCAGAGGAGGAGGATGGGAGAAAATGTGGGTCCTGTGACATTGATGGTTCAGGACCAGAAGTTTCATCCTCTTCCTCGTCTGACTCAAGTGAGAATGATTCTGGTGCATCAGGAACCGGCAATCCTTCTCCATGGGGTACTGGGCGTACAGCTGATGGAATGTTTGGATAATGCACAGTCCACTTTTTCCTTCTTTGACACACCTTTCCCAACTGGAGGCACCATGCAGAAGTAACAATTGCTGGTATGATCTGTTGGCTCTCTCCAAATCATTGGCACTGCAAGAGGCATAGATTTCCTTTTCCTGTTCAACCACTGGCGAAGATTTGTTGCACAAGTGTTGCGGCATATGTGTGGGGCCCACCTCTTGTCCTGATCTCCAATTTTGCAGCCAAAATAAAGGTGATAGGCTTTCTTAACCATAGTGGTTATACTGCACTTTTGTGATGCAAAAGTCACTTCACCACAAACATAGCAGAAGTTATCTGCACTGTTCACACAAGCACAAGGCATCTCTGCTCACTTTGGCTAAACAGAAATGTGTCCCTTTGCAAAATCAAACACTAACAAATAAGAGAGCACGACACTGTATGATTTCTGGAGCTGATATAGGGCAATTTGT
Organism: Malaclemys terrapin pileata; assembly: GCF_027887155.1. Classification (NCBI taxonomy): domain Eukaryota; kingdom Metazoa; phylum Chordata; order Testudines; family Emydidae; genus Malaclemys; species Malaclemys terrapin. The sequence goes on from NC_071510.1 coordinate 107,653,471, forward strand.
TCAGCAGAGTGATGTAAGCTTCGTTATGATTGCATCATCCATGACTTCTAGGAATAACATGATGCAATTCATATCATGTATGACGCGATACCAGCTTCAGATTGCATCATTCATCATTTTGCCTAAAAAGCAAGTACTGTCCAAACCCAGTCACAGATTTATTCATAGATCCAGTCAGAGATGTATTTTAGTCATTCTGGTTTAAATTGAGATCCCTTCCCTTTATAACTCACTTATCCTCCGCCATTCCCAAGTCCAGGGTTGTATATACTGACCCAACAGCATATCTTGAAAACTAGAGCCAATCAACAATTTTAAGCATCATTTTCTTTCTGTGACCCAGAATTAGTAAAGTTTGACTACATTTATTTCAGAAGCATTTTGGCTGTAGAGCAGTGTAATTGGAGGTTCTGCCAGATGTGTGTCCCCTAGCTGCATTCCACACATGGTTATGCATGTGCAACATGCAGCTGAGATGAGAGATTTCCAGCAAGTAATGTCCATTGGTCCAAGCCTGCACATTGTTCTCCTTGTGTTCCAAACAGAGGGGCATAAGGAGTGTTGCAGACCAACACCTCCCCAGTTCTTCTCTTACTGCAAATCAGAAGAATCCAAAGCAGAGAGGAAGGAGGGCAGGTAATGGAATACAGATAGAGACCACACATCTCAAAGAACCTCCACTTATAGGTCAGTAACCTCCCTTTCTCGTTTCAGTGCTGGTCCCTGTATGTATTCCACACAAGTTATTGATAAGCAGTATTTCAACAGCGGGGAAGAGAGGGGGGGTGAGAATGCAGTTATACTGCAGTCCCAGCAGTTGCATCTGCAGAAGCTTGAACTAATCATAATGTTTTGTGAATGTATGGCTGGAGCTCCAGATAGCTGCTTTACAGATGTCCAGTATAGGTACCCCTTGAAAAGCTACTGTTGAGGTTGCTTTCACCTCATCCAGGGGTGGAATACATCCCAATTGTTAACACAGAATGATGCAGCCAGAGATCCACTTAGAGAGAGAGTCTCTAAGCAAATAATGCCTGTCCTTGTGACCATACTGCTATAGTGATGAATAACCTTGATGATTCTCATCAATTTCATCCTTTGCAGGTAGAATACCAGAGCTTGTCTGACCTCCAGAGAGAGAAGTCTTTTCTCCTTATTGGAAGTGTGAGGTTTTGGGAAGAATACTGGTAAGTGGATAGGTTGATTCATGTGAAACTCAGAAATTGCCTTCAGGACAAAATTTCGGGTGAAGGAAACCTTGTCTTTATGAAAAAAAGTGTGCAAGGAAGATCAGCCATGAGTGCTCCCTGTTCACCCTTCTGGCCAACATGATGGCACTACACAGACAAGTTTCATGGAACGAGGGTTCACAGAATACGTGGCCAGTGATTCAAATGGTGATCTGGGAAGTACTGATAGTATATGGTTGATGTCCCATTGTGGGGCAGGTTTCACCACCAGTGGGAAGGTCCTTAATTGTAATTGTTGGGTGAGTAAAAATGGAGTGTCCTTCTATTGGAGGGTGGAAGGCATCAATTGCTGGTAGGATGGAAACCCCTGAAGTTTTTAGGGACAGGAGATAGTCTAATGTAGCAGGGACTTCTGGAGATGACTGATTACATTTCATCCAAGAAGAGAAACACCTCCATTTAACCAGACGGCATTTTCTGGACGAGGCTTTCCTTTTATGACTGAGAATAGACTGAATGTCTACTGAGCATGAATGTTCTAGATCTGATGCTCATCCAAATACCAGATGAAGGAAGACTGTGTTGGGATGTCTGATCTTACCATTCTCCTGAGTTAGTAGATCTGGGAAGGGTTAGATGCTGATGGGAGGATGGGCTGACATTTGCAGAAGGTCCAGCAACCATAATTGTCTGGGCCAGTGTCGTGCTGTGAGAATGACTTGAGCTTTGTCATATTGAATCTTCTGCAGAACTCGTGGTAACAGAAGGATGGGAAGAAAGGCATATCTGAGATGGTCTGTCCATGATAACAGAAAGGCAACACCCCTGGAGCCAGGGTCCAGAGCTGCCCTGGAGCAGCAGAGGGTGAACTTCTTGTTCATTTGCAATGTGAACAGATCCCAGGATGGGGTTCCCCACGATATGAAGATCTTGTTCAGGATGGAATTGTGCATCTCCCACTCATGGACTGTGGAGAAGTGCCTGTTGAGATTGTCCACTAGAGAATTCTGTGCACATGGCAGGTATGTAGCTGAGAGAATTGTGGGGTTTCTAATACACCAATTCCATCAATTCACTGCTTCTAAACACGGAGGAAGGGATTTCACTGCACCTTGTTTATGTGAAAGACAGTTGTCCTGTTGTCTGACATTATCTGGACATGATTGGATCAAGTAAGTGGAAGGAATGCATTGCAGGCTAGACAGACTGCTCTCCACTCTAGTAGGTTGATATGCATCCTGGCCTACTGAGAAGACCAAGTGCCTTGCATGGTGTGGTTGCCCAGATGGAATCCCTGTCCAGTCACGGATATGTCTGTGACAATAGTGGTTGTGATGAAAGGAACGTCCACATGTACATGTTCCAAGTTTGTCCACCAGGCAAGAGAAGCTGTGACTTTGGTGGGAATTATTGCTCTGGTGTTTATGGTCTGTCTGATGAGCAAATGGACCAGAGTCGGGCAACGTAGGCAAAGCCTGATGAACGGTGTTACATAAGTAAATGATGTAATGTCACCTAGTAAGGAAAGGCAGACCTTGACAGACATGGTCTGAAAGCGGTTGTCATATCAAATTGTTCGTGGTCTGGAATCTTTCCAATGGGAGGTAGGCCCATGCTGAGGTCAAATCTAGAGTTGCTCCTATGAAGTCTATTGTCCTTGCGGGAGTCAAAGTGGACCTCTCTTTGTTGACATAGATTTCCAAGACTTCCAAGAGATGGAGCCAGAACAGAGTCTCTGACTGGACCTCCTGACTGGAACAAGTCATTAGTACACAGTCACCCAGATACAGAAAGACTGTGTAGCCGTGACCGTTCATTTGGACTGCCACCACTGAGAAGAAGATCGTCCATGAAGACCCTGTCTACTGTTGCTAGCCCAAATGGGAGTACTCTCAACTGGTAGTGTTTTTGTTCTATCCGAAACCTGAGGAACCTTCTGTGTAAGATGAATGAATGTCCACATGAAAATTAGTGTCTTTCATGTCAAGAGCCACAAACCACATCCCCTCCTATATGGAGGGAATTGTTGATGCCAGTGTAACCATATAGAATTTTGATTTGCCAATAAAAATGTTTAATTGCCAAAAGGCCAAGAATGGTTCTCAGAAACTCTATGGAGTAGTGGCAGTGGAGGATTTCTAGTACCCACTTGTCTGTTGTGATTGCCCTCCAGTTGTGGGAAAAGAGGGTGAGTAGCCACCAAAAAGGCTGGGTGAGAGAGGTAGTAGTGAATGGCATCAATAGGGGTAGGTTGTTCTCAATCATCCCATCAGAAACAACCCCTGAATGGTGGATAGGGTTAAGTAGTTGCACTTGTGGTAGTAGCAGCAGTATAAGTAGGCCCCTGCACCCTCTGGCATTTCTGTGGTGGTTGGAATGAGCACTCATTGTAGAATGGTTGGGGAGATGGTCTTCACTTGTATGCTTTTTTAAAAAACGGTATTTTCTCAATGGGACCAGGGTGTAAGCGCCCAGGGAGCTGAGGGTCGTTCTAGAGTCTTGCAACAAGAGTAGAGACTCATCAGAAATTAGACTCATCGAAAGGCAAGTCCTGTATAGTATTTTGAACTTCTCTGGGGAACCCTGAGGAATGCAGCCAAGACTCATGCCTCATGACTGTTCTTGTGACTATCTTCTAAATGCAGTGTCAGCCGCATCCACTGTAGCTTGACGGGATGTTTTGGCCACTGGTTTGCCTTCCTCAATGAGGGTCTGGAATTGGGCCCTTCCTCTTGAGGCAGATAAGATCTTTGAGTAATTGTTGATATCCTATTTTGCTAGCAAAGCTTTGTAGTTAGTGTAATAAGCCTGAGAGGGGGTAATGAATCAGAGCAATAAGGAGAGGCAGAGGGAATCTAGAGGCCAAATTATGTTTTATCTCAATAGTTGGAATAAAGTCAAAATCAATTAAGTGGGGAATAACCACAAGTAAATCAGAGTTGGCTGTTTTAGCAGGAACTACTACGTAGGGTCACACTGTAAACTATTACTTTCATTTACTCTATTTTAACTACTATCTTAATTAAACTCACTTTATAGGTAACATTTATATTTATAAAACAGAATTTGGAATTAGCTAATACAATGCACTAAAATATGAACTCACCATTATATGTTCCCTTTTCATCCTCTGTAAGCCTCGAGTTTGGAGAAAAAGTTCTTAGGATGTTTAGTTATATCTTGAGCAATCTTTGTTTACTGTTTTGAGTTCCAGCTTAAATAAAAAACATGTACTCCTTAATGTGACGTGTTGGTTTCTTGACTGAACAATTATCCCTCCGTTACTTGTGGGCTTACAGTGCCTTTGGTCTCTGATAATTTCTCTATTCCTGTAACTTCACCTTGTATACCTTAAAATGCTATCCGGATGTTGTGTTTTACAGTCCTTACTATTTTCTCACTTTCACTACAGCTCACTTCCTCCTTATTTCTTAAGTCTGTTTCCCGTTAATTACAGTTTCGTTTATTACAGCTTATTTCTTTTACATTTCATTCTTACTTTACTTCTCAGTTTTCCAACAATGTTTTTCTAATCGTTTTTTAGATTTGACTTATTTTTCCTCTTGTTTAACTGTACTTGTCTTCCTTTAACTTTTCCTCTTTTCTCCTTATTCCACGGTCTTTCCTCTTTTGTGCCCTTGGCTATCCCTACTGTTCCTACTATCTCGACCTCTCCCATCCATCCTGAAAAGGACTTTCTCCCTTCAGTTCCGTTCCTGGCATCCCTCTGATGATGCAACTCAGCTACTGGGGTTCCTGTCCACTGGCTCCCCACTGATACATCCCTTCTTTTCTGATGCTGGACACTGCCTCGCTCACTACTGGACTCTCTCCCTCCCTCTCACAATGCTGGGCAGTCTCCCGCCAGACTCCACTAGCTATTTCTGCTGCTGCATGTTTGGCCTGCTTGCAGCAGTGCTTGTGTGGGTGTGGAAGACTGCTGCCTGCTCACCCCACTGTTTGGTGGGGGGGGGTTACTTTTTCCCCTCTAAAGCCACCCCAGGTTCAATCTCACCCCACTTCAAGGATTCGGGGCAGTTTGAGTTCACGATACGCTGCCCCACCAGCCATTTCAGGCTTCCCTTAAAAAAACCAAACACAACATTTTAAACATCACGATGCTGCTCCAGAGCAGCCATCTTTCACTTGCTCCCATTGCGTTTTGACTCCACAGCCTCCAATACAGGCATTATATTAGCCAAATAGAGTTGAAGACTTGTAGAAGAAAACATCTTCCCCCCTAGAAGGTCAAGTCACTCAGAGCCCTTTTCCACCTGTGTAGCCTTGGGATACTGTAATCTAGACCCTTCGGGGTATGTCTATACTTCAATAGAACACCCTTGGCTGGCCCATGTCAGCTGACACGGGCTCACGCTGCAGGGTTATAAAATTGCAGGGTAGACATTTGGGCTCGGGCTGGAGCCAGGGCTCTGGGACCCTTCCCCATCACAGGGTCCCAGAGCCCAGGCTCCAGTCTGAGCCTCAATGTCTACACTGCAATTTTATATCCCTACAGCCCAAGCCCACACAAGCCCAGGTCAGCTGACATGGGCCATCCACACATGTTGTACTGAAGTGTAGATGGATCCTCAGTGGCTGCTTGCACCATCAGGGAGCTGGGTTGGAATGGGCACTCCACTCCTTTGGCTGGTACAAAATAGTGCCCCTCAGCCCTTTGCAGTGTAGTGGGCTCAGGAGGTCAGAGTATACTAGCCTACACTAGCTGGTTCCATGATGGCCTCATTTATTGGGAGGGCCACTTTACTGGGACCAGAAGGTTGTAACATGTCAAAGAGTTGATGGAGGATATCCTGGACATTCTGTAGTGGAATCTGGAGGTAATTTGATGCTCTCTGCAGTAGCTTCTGATATAGCCTGTGGTCGAGATGACAAAGATGGGGCAATTGCCTTACCTGGTAAGCAGATGAAACATTCATAGATAGCTGCAGATCTGGTTTGGTCACTTCTCCCTCATACTCTGATGGAGCTGGTAAGTATCACGTGAGAGAGGTACAGTGGGGCTTATGGATGGAACTAGGATATCATGAACCCCATTAGGGCCAATATAAATGGTTGACCTGTTGACTGTCCCTTAGGTAGTCATATCTAGGTGGAGAATTGACCCTGGATTTTTGAGTCGCTGTCCCAATTCACCTACCTGCCTGGGGGTGAAGCAATGTCTGGAGCCTCCAACTCCTCCAAGGAGAAGGCTAGTTCCTGCTTGACCGGTGGAGCAATTAGTTCCGGAAGGGTAAAAGCTCCTGCCTATGGACTGAGGAGTGGAACACTCCCATCTCCTTGAGGAAGTTTCCTCCTCTGGTGTCACAATGACTCTCAGGAGGTCGGACCCAAGAGGAGACCAAGGATGAGGAAGGGTGAAGATATCTTCCGGGGAGTTGTAATTTTCAGTTCATTCTGGGAGTCTGGGGCATTTTGGTATTCAGGACCAATGGATCCAGTGCCTCCATTGTCATCGTGGATAGCAAATTGTTTCTAGAAAACAAAGAAACAACAGCTCTCTGAATTAAATGAGATAATTAAATGCAACTTTTTATTTTTACTCATCTGGCACTGAAAGTAAATGCTTGGAAAAGAAAAGAAAATAAATTGGCAGCAAAGATTTAGTGAAAGTAAACTATGGGAAACAGATTTGTGGAGGAACTGAAAAAAACTGAAAAAACAGTGGGCATGACTTGGACAGACACGGAAATAAGACAAACGAGAAGCAAGTTCATCCCAATTAAAAATTATGATTGCCATTCATGTTTTTTGCTATCACCTTCAAACTACTTTTAGTTGGTAACATACTCCTAGTTCTTTTACCAACTCAGATAATTTAAGAAATACATAAAAATTTGATCTGTGTTCAGTTTGCAGTTTTATGTAAACATTTGCTGATCCTTGTTATACATATCACAATAGCACTTAGTAGTCCCATATAAATGAGATCAGGGCTCCATTATGATTGGTACTACACATATAAGTATACATAGTAAGAGATGTGCATCTTTCACACCAAGATCTGCAACCAGACCCTGAAAGTGCATCCCAGGAGTTGGTCTGTGGAAGTTAAAATACAATACATGATGTTAATGTTACATTAGAGTTCCAGTTCTAAATGCTTTAGAGAGAAAATGGGAAAGCAAGACTTCCCATTTTAACTCTCTCTCAGCTACACTGTGATATACGACACACTTTATATTCCTCTTTCACTTTTAAATGGTGTTCATTAATATATTCCTGTTGATGTTAAATATAGACATAATATATACAGGAAGTGCAAAGGCATACAAGTTTGTAATAGCCTACTTCTGAGTATTTAAATACGTAAGTTTAACATGATATTCAAATACATTTAAAAAAATAATGATTGCTTGACAGCATGGCAATACAGCAAAAAGCTAATTAGTAGCATGGAGACCATCAGAACTCAGTTCCTGGGAATGTAAAATGTACAGACCCAGCCTACTTTATTTTCTACCAGCTACTGAAATGCCACAGCAGTACTGAAGAATTCAGTGCACTTTAGGCTCCATTGTGTCAGCCTTCAAAAACAATTAAATTTGAGTATCAGGGAGTAGCCGTGTTAGTCTGTATCTACAAAAACAACAAGGAGTCTGGTGGCACCTTAAAGACTAACAGATTTATTTGGGCATAAGCTTTCGTGAGTAAAAACCTCACTTCTTCAGATGCATCCGAAGAAGTGAGGTTTTTACTCACGAAAGCTTATGCCCAAATAAATCTGTTAGTCTTTAAGGTGCCACCAGACTCCTTGTTGTTTTAATTAAATTTGACAAAGTCATGCCAATTTCATATCTACTGGGACTAGTTTTCATTCTATTTACTTCTATGCTGGAAAACTAGTAACTATATATAACAACTATACTGGTATAATCTCACCAAATACTGTCATTAGCTTTACAATGCAGAAGTAGAACACATAAAAGAGAGAGAGAAGAGGACCAAAGAAGTGAAATAGCTAAGCCTATAAAAATAAATAAATAAATAAATAAAAAACCCCACACACATAAAATGGCACCATAACAGTATAATATATACAGTGGTTCTCAAACTATTCTACTGGTGACCCTTTCACATAGCAAGCCTCTGAGTGCAACCCCCCTTATAAATTAAACACTTGTTTATATATTTAACACCATTATAAATGCTGGAGGCAAAGCCGGGTGGAGGCTGACTGCTCGCGACCCCCCATGTAATAACCTCGCGACCCCCTGAGGGGTCCAGACCCTCAGTTAGGGTGACCAGACAGCAAATGTGAAAAATCGGGACAGAGGTTCGGGGGTAATAGGAGCCTGTATAAGAAAAAGACCCAAAAATCGGGACTGTCCCTATAAAAATCAGGACATCTGGTCACCCTACCCCCAGTTTGAGAACCCCTGAGATAGAATGTATAGGAACAGACATTAACTGGACAAAAGGCTTAGCAGAAAAGGAAAATAAAGCCAGATGGTAAGGTCTTTTCCTTGGGGAATAATTTTTATAACAAAAAAAAAAAAAAAAGTAAACATAACTAAAAAAGGAAAAACAAGTGATTTGCCAGTCTGGGGTTGAGGTACCTTCCAACCCTCCGCCCCCTCTCCTTGCTTACAATCAGCATATAGTGTTACTCTGGAAGACTAGCAGGAAGCTGCATTGATGTTAGCCCCTCATCCAATGGGGGTTCGGTGACACATCCCTGCTGTAGTTTGATGAAGGGGCGGGAGGGAATGGCCACTCTATAATTGTTTCTGTTGTGCCATGATGCACCCAGTTTGATTTTCTTTCCCCCACCCCCAACAGCTTAGCCTTTTTTTTTTTAAACAGATAGAAAAAAGGATAAAGACTTTTAAGATCACAATAAAATATTGTGAAGCATTTATTCTTCCCACTGGTGTAAAAGTGCTAGTCACATGGGAATGAGAGAGTGCTAGAGTGGAGGAGGGGTGGAAATCAGAATTTCTGACCCACAGAAAATTCCCATATTTCAATATTTGTTTTGTCTCAAATCAGAACAAAAAGTCAAAATATTGATAGTTTTCACATAACACAAGTTCTAAAACATTTTGATCCAGAAATGGCAATGCAAATTTAATCAAGGGGTGCCACTTTCTGCCCTAGACACTGCATGGTCAAGGTCCAAACATATACCATCCAGCTGGTGCTTTCGACTGCAGTGGCAACTGTGTTCCCCTTGCTACCTCAGTTAACCTATGCTGGATACAGCTGGGTTTTCAGTTCTGTCAGCAAATTCAAAATAAATGAAATCAGAAAAAAATATTCAGTTCAGTTACAAAACTGTTCAGAACTTGTCAGCAAAATCTTGTTCAGGCCAGCAAATATTGCAACATGTAGCCTTTAGCCCAATGGTTAGGGTATCTGCCTAGGCTAGAGGAGAGACAGGTTTGAATCCACACTCTACAGCAGTGACTTGAATTCAAGATCTTCTCCCTGGCAGATTCAGGAGGGATTTGAATCCACATCTCCTACCTCCCAGTGAATGCCTTAATCACCAGGCTAAAGAATTGTTCTCTCTCTTTCTCTGGCCTAGTGAATATTTGTGTATCCATACAAAATGGAACAGTTTCAACAGGAGGAATTGAGAAAGCTTCCCCTATGCCAGAATAGCCTATAATATGGTGGTTAGCAGGGCCGGCTCCAGGGTTTTGGCCGCCCCAAGCAGCCAAAAAAAAAAAAAAAAAAAAAAGCCGCGATCGCAATCTGCAGCGGCAATTTGGCAGGAGGTCCTTTGCTCCCAGCAGGAGTGATGGACCGTCCGCCGAATTGCCGCCGAATACCTGGACGTGCCGCCCCTCTCCGGAGCGGCCGCCCCAAGCTGGTGCCTGGAGCCGGCCCTGGTGGTTAGGATGCTCACCTAGCCAGCATGAGAGGTCAGTTCAAATGACTGCTCTTAAGTGAGGGTTCAAACCCAGGCATCTTACATCCCAGGCAAGTACCCTAACCACTGGGCTAAAGGTAATAAAGGAATGGATGAATATAATATAATATAATATAATGGGGGGAGGGATAGCTCAGTGGTTTGAGCATTGGCCTGCTAAACCCAGGGTTGTGAGTTCAATCCTTGAGGGGGCCACTTGGGAATCTGGGGCAAAATCAGTACTTGGTCCTGCTAGTGAAGGCAGGGGGCTGGACTTGATGACCTTTCAAGGTCCCTTCCAGTTCTAGGAGATGGGATATCTCCATTATTTTTTTTTTTTTTTTTTTTTTTTTTTTTTTTTTTACATGGTTTGCTAGCCTCCAAAAGACATTTTCCAGCCAAAACTAAACTAATTAGGTTGAATTCACGAATAGTTTCAGGTTGGCTGGAACTGTATTTTTCAGCAAATAAACTATTTGTCCAAAAAATTTCACCCACTTAAGTGCTGGATGCCACCTGTCCAGCTGTGACAAATAACCATCAGTACTACAGTGCTCCCTCCTTAGCCAGCCCTCCTTGCACGTGCTGAGGAAGGCAAAAAACCCATACTAGTAGCCACCAATTTGCCATGTGTAAAGAGGCCTTCAAGGTGCCAAAACCCAAAAGCAAGAAATCTAGCAGTAAGAAATAAACAAGACAAACCCAAGGGAAGGGCAGGTGGGGGCAAAGGAAACAGGTGAAAATGATAGTTTATGTCCAGGAAGAAACAAATAAGCTACCCTCCTTGTGGGGTTGGGATACAATGAGGTATCTTTGTGGCTTATGAATGGCCCAATCAGGTCATGGGGGTGAGATGCAAGGGTCCCAGAGCCCTGTCCAAGCCTGGCCCATGACTGAGGTTGCCAGAGGGGTTGAGGGGCTATCCCCACTACTCCCCATGCTGGCCTAGACCCAAGGGTATTTTTCAACTCTCAGTTCAGACAAATCCTCAACGCCTCATAAGTGAGGAGAAGGAGGCTGCATCCTGACTTCTGTGTGTCAGACCCCTATTACAACTATTAACTTCTAGGTTGCTCTTCTGCATGATTCTGTCTCCAGCGAAGTTAAACAGGTGTACACTAAATAAACACTTACCTTTTGCCCTCGGGTATTCAGGCACATCAGTGAGTGACAATCAGCTATGAAGCTGAAAGAATAACATATGAACATTTTAGTGCAAAAATGAGGGTGGGAAAAATGTCCGAAGCATTTTCCCAAGGTCATGACAAATAAGGAACCAACACACTTGATGGCCTTATTCTGATTTTATTCAGTTGCTTTTCAAACAAACTTCCACTGACGTCAATGAGGAAGGGAGGTAAAAATGGAGTATGGACTTCAAGATATTTAAGTGTTAAAGGAGATTGATATGGGAGAGAGCAGAAATTAAGATAGATTATCTGTACAGGAAAGCATCACTTAAGAGTCTAAAAGATGTGGGGGGAGAGAGAGAGGTTCTGATCTCATTTATTCCAGGGTAAATAGAAAATAATGCCACTGAAAATTAACAAAAGATGAAAGAAAACAAATGTCCTCCAAAATGAAACAATAAGGAAATAATTTCCCTTTGATTTGAGCACTTGGATTTTGACTCAAGAGGGAGCTAGGTAGTCGGTTTTATGAGCAGAACATTTCAGTATGCTAGTTTCATACCCATTATAGTTTGAAAATTAAGGGGAGTAATTAAATATACTTAATCTAATTGTTCTTGTTGACAAGAAGACAGATCTTAAAATGACAGAGACAGTAGAATTTTTTATATAGAAAAGAATGTGAGGCTACATACTGACAGTGGCCTTTTTTAGGAAGCAGAAAGTGCAAGAATTCATGCTACCTGGCAGTTCAATTGAATTGCTTTTCTCTTGTAATTGATTTAAACTTTTTTTTTTTTTTTTTTTTAAAAACATCTTCATTTCCATCTTCTCTTTTCAGGATATTGTTCAAAAGAATATCGAGGTCTGCAATCAGGGCCGGCGCTTCCATTTAGGCGACGCAGGCGGTTGCCTAGGGCAGCAGGATTTGGGGGGCGGCAGTTTGCCACCCTCGGCGGCAATTCTGCGGCGGGGGTCCTTCCGCATTCCCGGTCTTTGGCAGCAATTCTGCGGCGGGGGTCCTTCCGCACTCCTGGTCTTCGGCAGCAATTCTGTGGCAGGGAGTCCTTCTGCGCTCCGGGACCCGCCACCAAAGTGCCCTGAAGACCGGGAGTGTGGAAGGACCCTCCCCCCCCCCTCGCAGAATTGCCGCCAAAGACTGGAAACACGGAAGGACCCCCGCCTAGGGCAGCAAAAACCCTGGCGCTGCTCCTGTCTGCAATAAAACACATGAAGGGAAAATGAATACAGTGGGTAGCATTAAAAGATGGGCATTTACCTCCCCTCGTTAAATCATAGAAATGTTTTGGTATACATGGTACTGCCCATTCTAAGCACAGAACTTTAGCCACAATGTGATCTATGCCCACTTTGTAATGGTGCCAACTGTATTTTGTTCAGTTTGTTAAGCAGAGTTTTTAGCTAGGCAGAAAATTCCAAAGTACACTTTGAAAGTGCTCAGAATAGTTGCAAACATGGCATCAGACAGAAAGCAGGAGCAGAAAATAAAGTTAGGGCTTGGATCATCCCCTCCATAAGAAAATCCCAGGAGTGAGTTTTGGCAGAAAAAAAATCACCACAAGGATTCTCCTTCCTATTGCTTGGAAGGAAGTAGAGCTTTTCAGTAGAGCTGGACAGAAAATGGAAATCCCTTCCTGAAAAAAATTCATAATTTTGAAAAAGTGTCATCCTGAATCAGGATAAAATGTCAAAAACATGAAAATTTTCACAAGAAGGGACTTCCGGGAAAAAAAATCCACTTTGGAAGAACTTACATGGACATTTTCAGCTTGACAGCAGCAGAAAGTGAAGTTAACAAGAGCCTTGCAGGCAGGCAGGCGTCATTTTGATTGTCACAACAGAAGATTATATATATATATATAAATAAATAAATAAATAAATAAATTGAAATTTTCCCATGATTTAGATTTTGTGAAAAGGGTGTTTTTTCCAATCAGAAAATCACTCCAACATAAAATTCCCAGCCAGCTCCATTCGTCACCCTCAGACCAGGCCATGGGTCAATCCCCAAACCTAGCAGATGATAGGTCTTCAGGAGAGCAGAATCATTTCAACAGAGGCCCTGTGCTTCTGCATCACTAACAGTGCTTTGCCCTGCGTGCGCCCGCGCGCGCACACACACACACACACACACACACACACACACACACACAGAGAGCACAGTGGCTGCCTCAGGACTGCAATCCAAGGGGCTCTGTGGAATGATAATATAGCTTCTGGCTAGCTGTATAGTCTATTTCTGAGATTCGTCATAGGACCGGAGGAGAGATCCAATGTATTCCCTACTGCACCCCAGGCTTCCCCCAGATTGCCCAGTCTCTATCCCATTTTCCTTTTCAGCATTTTTATGGTCATACAATTGTTTATCTGTCCTAATTATTGTATAATTGGGGTAGGAAAAACAATAGAATCATTAATAGGGCCCTACCAAATTCATGGTCCATTTTGGTCAATTTCACAGTCATAGGATTTATCACAAAATGTCATGGTTTCAGATATTTAAATCTGAAATGTCATGGTGTTGTAATTGTAGTGGTCCTGCCCCAAAAAGGAGTGGAGGGGGTGTCACAAGGTTATTGTAGAGGGTTGCTGTATTGCTACTCCTACTTCTGCACTGCTGCTGGCAGCAGTGCTGCCTTCAGAGTTGGGCCACTGGAGAGCAGCGGTTGCTGGCCAGGCACCCAGCTCTGAAGGCAGAAGTAAGGATGGCCTGGTATGGTATTGCCACCCTTATTTCTGTGCTGCTGCCTTAGAGCTGGGCCCTTGGTCAGCAGCCTCCACTCTCCAATCACCCACCTCTGAAGGCAGCAGCACAGAAGTAAGGGTGGCATGGTATGGTATGGTATTGCCACCCTTACTTCTGCACTGCTGTCGGTGGGGCGCTGCCTTGAGAGCTGGGCGCCCAGCCAACAGCCACAGCTCTCTGGTCACCCAGCTCTGAAGGCAGCACAAAAATAAGGGTGGCAACACTGCAATCCCCCCTAAAATAACCTTGTGACCCCCCCCACACACACACACACAACTCCTTTTTGGGTCAGGACCTCCAATTTGAGAAATGCTGGTTTCCCCCATGAAATCTGTATAGTATAGAGTAAAAGCACACAAGAGACCAAACTTCACTGTCTGCAGTGTGTTTTTCATGGCTGTGAATTTGGCCTGATTCTAGCATTTAACCACTCCTCTACTTTGCATGGTGCAGAATTGCACAGCTCGAGGAGAAGCCCATTCCCCGCCAGAGTACCTTCTAGTGTTCCTCCTTGGCTAGTCAGCTCCCTGGCTAATGTGGAGAAGGCAGACAGACAAAGCCTCTTCCTCACCTTTGGTAAGGATTTGTGTCCCCTAAATTTGGGCACAATCTATCCCTGGAGACTGTCACTGAATTCTAAAATGAGGAACAACCCCCAAGAATTGCTCATTTCACAAATAAGTAAGGCAGGGTCTGGATTCAATTAATTTTACATAATTATTCTACAGTAAAGACTTTGCATTATGAAGTGACAAGAAACACTAACATAAACCAGATTAATTTACTAATACTTCACATCTTTGGCATTGTTCTGGGCTGAGTCTAACAAAGCTGGAAGCAAAAGCCCCAGCTTCACAGCACCACTTTGAAATTCAAAACACATGACACAAAAACCTTACACTACATTCAGAGATTCTAATTTTATTCAAAATTAGTGGCACATACAAGTGAACTACAGTATTAATGGGAGAGTGGGACAGTTTCTTAGCTAGTGAAAATGGAATAGTGCCCACTTACACCAGCAGATGATTTGGCCCAGGATGTTCTAACCACGTGAAAATGCAGCTATCATTTACGAGAGCTGATGGTTGGAATGTTAGACCACATAAGAAAAATGTTTAAGCTTACGACTGCTGTAACTGACACAGCCTGTAACTGTTGATATGCCACAATCCTGAGTAAAGTTTTTAAATAACCCTACTTACCATGAGTATATGGAATGACACATTATAAGATCAGGGTCAGTCTGTCCTGCAACTCAGCAAGTGTTAATTAGGTCATTCACAAAGCTACAGTAATTTCAAACATGTCAGACATTCCAATACTCAGTACCAGTGCTACCAACCCCATGGAAGGGATGAAACCAGCACTGAAACTAACACTAGTGCTCTTTAGAGTACTGTGTAAAACTGCTAAGAAGCACACCAGGATAACAGGGATTCCTACATTATTTATATTTTGTTAGATGCCACATAGAAAACTCATATATAGTTACATTATGAATTGCAGAATATTTGAAGTGTGCAGTGATTATATAACTGCCCATTGGTGTTACTGTGGTTATGGTTATTAGATTTTTCATTACATACTGTCGATTCTCTCTTTTTGTGGATTAGATATTCAGCCATGGAAGCTTTACCTTAATTTAAAGTTTCCTGTATTCAAAATAATTTGTCTCACTGTTCTTAAATGGGGAGAAGGGAAAATGTCAGAACTTTACCCAGCTAAGAAGAGACGTGCTAAAGTACAAAGGTCCAGCTTCTCAGTCTGTGAAGTTGTTTCAGCTTGTTTGGTTTGATGTAAAATTTGAAAAGTTCTTAACATTTGAAGATTGGCTGCTCTATATACACAAGAACTATATTCAGTTTTTAAAAAAATGCACAACCCTTAAACATCAGGATAGATCCATACTGTAGACTAACATGACTGGACAGCTTCAGAGCTTCTGGTAATCAAGTGGAGAGCATGATCCAGGTTCTGCCTCTGGTTGCTCTCAACTGAAGTTGGTAGTTCTCACTGATGCCACTAGACCCCATGCCTACATACGAAGGCTTATTTGCTCAAGTGATTTTAAGGATTCTAATTTTTCTGCATCAATTTTCATGCTTTTCCTTGAGTTTTAAAAATTAAATTAAAAAAAAAAGTAAAATGTCTCACTTAAATTACTACTACATACCTGGCAAATCCATGAAAGGTCTGTGCCTGTTATAACAAAGATTTCAGAACAGTGGGTATGACGAGAGGTAGTGGATAGGGCAGGGCTAGGAAGTCAGGATACTTGGGTTCTATTCTCAGATCTTCCAGTGACACATGGTGTGACCTTTGGCAAATTATTTGGGACAAATGTGAGTTTCTCAAAGTAGGCACCTAAAATCATAGCTGGGGCTAGGGTCTTCCTACCTCAAAGGTCACCTTTCCCCATGGATGTTGCCACATTTGAGGCCAACTGCCCTCAGAATAAAAAAAGGGGCCTGCTTGCAAACAGTTGAGAGTCCATCTCCTTTGGTCTGAAATAGCCCAAATAAGTTGATCATGATGTAGGGGTGTCCTGAGAGGATATTAAATAAAACTATTACAGTCCTCTTTTTCCTGCACCTCTCCTTACCTCTCTGCTGAGCCACAGACCAGAGTTCCATACTTTTTTTCCTGAAAGGATTGCAGTTAAACCCTCAGAGCTATGATATGCAAATCCCAGGATGTAGGTGGTAATAGCTGCCAGTCAGTGTCAGACAGAGTACCATACAATTCTTTAGTGAACAAAACATGTAATACAAACACATTTGCAAATACTATTAGTAATATTTTGAATAACTTTCTTAAACAAACAAGGTGGGTGAGGTAATAACTTTATTGGACCAACGTCTGTTGGTAATAGACATGCTTGTGAGTTACACAGAGCTCCTCTTCAGGGCTGGGAAAGATACTCAGCTAAATACAAGGGTGGAACAGATAAGGAGTTAACACATTGCAAGAGACCATTCAAGATGAAGTGGGAAGTTAGCAACATCTACTTCCTGATAGATGTTACTGTTAAGTTTGGCTTCCTTTTCCTTCAGGTTGTGGAGCTTCCATTTCAGAAGGAAAATTTGATATCTCCCATTGTTGTTTGCAGTGTTATTGTAGCCCTGTAGGTCCCAGGATATTGGAGAGGTGAATGGTTCTTGCAAACACGTGTTGACTCCTAACCGGTTCCGCCCTTGTATTTAGCTTAACACTTTGAGTACCTGTCCCAGCCCTGTAGAAGAGCTCTGTGTAAGTTTGAAAACTTGTCTTTCATCAACAGAAGTTGGTCCAATAACAGATATTACCTCACCCACCTTGTCTCTCTGATATCCTGGGACCAACAGAGATACAACGGTTCTTAAAGAAAACTATTAGGCAATACATCTTTTGATATTCTTTATACAGATTTCCCCATTTTGCTGCTTTTACATGTATTTCAGTGCAAGATTTTAATCAAGACACAAACACTTTGTACTCTGATTCACACATAGAGACACATTACCCTCTGATCTCAGTGATGATTTCTAAGTCTCTGTAGCTCCCTCACACTTTGGAGCATGAACTTGAAATTTTCTTGGAAGGGAAAGGAGGAGGGGTGGCCAATATTTATGTCAGGGATGTGACTTTTGCCATCCCTATGAAAAGGACTCAAACTTGGCCAATTTATAAGCCTCTGAAAAATAGCAATTTGCATATGCTCTAAGGGAGACAAATTTCAAAAGCTAAATGTCCTGAAGATGCCATCTGCACTGATATCCTGTTTCCTCTGTGCTGCCAGCGACTCCCCCCACCCCAATTGGGCTCACATAGCATGGAGGAAGAAAGTGCCTGATTCAAATACAGAGCGAACAAGAGCCAGAGCTGCAGGAACTAAGGAGTAGAAGATTGGAACAAGAAACTTGGTGGGGGCGATTGGGAGTGGGAAGACTGGGACTGGAGGCTGGCAGAGGGGAGAGGGAAACTGGAAGTGCAAGTTGCTGTGGGGAGACACTGGGACTGAGATGAAGAGTTTGGATTTGCTTGAGGAGGAGACTGGGACTGTCATGAGGAGTGGAGTTTGAGGAGTATGAGGAGTGGCTAGGTGAATAGAATGGGACTGAGATGAGAAACATGGGGTGGGGAAGACACAGGACTGGGACAGGAACAGGACATAAGAGGTCATTCTTGGGTAAAATGGGCAGAAGAATCTGTACCCTATAGAGCGAACTCCCTTCCAGAGCCTAAAATAGAACAAAAAGTTCCAGAGTTTTATTCTTCTGCTGTCAGCAAATATCTATGGAACCCAGTGGCAAAGTGTCCCATCCACTTCTAGTGCAGGTCCACACAGAGGACCTATTAATGCTATCAGTTACTCTATTAACTCAAGGGAAAGAGGTCTGTGTGTTGGATCTAAAGGTTCCAAACCTGCTCATGAACCATGCGGGTGTCAATATGGTGCCACGTGATGGAGGGTTTTTGTTTGTTTTTTTAAAGCTATGAAATTCAAACACCCACACCCCCTAATAAAAATATTAGGTTGGAAAGTCAATCACTCAAAGGTTAGGAAATGCCAGAATTAAGGTCACCCTTCAATCAAAACTCAAAATAAATATTTGTAGAGAACATGTTAACCCTACTCAGGAATTTAAGCTTAAACACACACAAAACCAAAGGAACTTTGTTTTAAGTCATTCCTCTAGATGTTTTATGTGATTTATATTAATGGTACACATTAAAATACAGATATCTATTTTCTTAGTGTTATACAACTTCTAGAATAAAAATAATGTAATTAAGAAATAGAAATTCAATTTGGGTAGAGTATTTAGTTTCTTGCCTTGACCCCTGTTCAAGAATGCTTGTCTACAGAAAACAAATTGAATTAGGAATCAGTAGCTAACCTGCTCCATTAAGCCAGTTGGCATTTTATTGTAATCTCTGGTTGAAGGGGCTATTCATGGAAATCTGCTTTCATTTCAGGTGTCTCTTACTTAAACCTCTGTTGTCTAGTGTATGTCCTTCCCACAGGAAGGTTATGTTGCTAGAATTTCTTGGTATGAAACAGTCAGTTACCAATTTCAATCGGTTAAATTTAACAGCAGCCTAATTTACTTTAAAAAAATATGTTGGGGTGGGGGGAACCACACTGTAAAATTCAGAGTCACAGAAGTAAACATAATTACTTAACTTAATCTGGCACGTGCTGTATACTATTGAATGTAAACATGTTTTGATTTGATATACTGTGCTTCTTTCCTCATATATTACTGATAAACAGCAATTCACTTGAACTAGCCCTATAACATATGACTAAATAATGAAATATAAATTGCTTGTAGGGTTCAAGTTGATCCTCAGTACATTATTTTTGCTTTGTATAACTTAATACTATACCTGTACTGTACACTTCAGTGTCAGACACAACCATGTAAACATTGTGGCTGCATTTACAGT
Source organism: Malaclemys terrapin pileata (assembly GCF_027887155.1). Classification (NCBI taxonomy): domain Eukaryota; kingdom Metazoa; phylum Chordata; order Testudines; family Emydidae; genus Malaclemys; species Malaclemys terrapin. Next base: position 107,672,869 of record NC_071510.1, read on the forward strand.
ATCATTCATAAAATACATTCACATATCCATTTTGTGTATAATATACGTGTCAACTGAAATGGCATAACCCCAGCTTGTCTCAGCTGCATCAATTAAGTACAGGTCTCTTTGCAGCCCCTTTGGGGGTCAATGGAATATGTTCTGCATGACAAGAATCATAGTCCTTACCTGTAAAGCAAAAAACTAAAATCCATACTAAAATCCACACTAAAACTATAACCCAAGAAACAATTGAGTTATACTCCCACTTTACCTTATTTCAAGAGAGATGGCATTGCCGAGCAGTTTGATTTTTAACTGGCTGTGTCAGTTGATGTAAAGTAAATTGTAAGTCTGGGCCTATCCAGTATCAGCTTGTTTCACTGCAATTTCAGTCTCTCGTTTCACTGTGAAGCAATAAAACTCAAGTTAACCTTGTGACAACATTTCTTAGAATGCTGTGGGATGTTCTAGTGAATTTGACATGTCAGCTAGCTTCAGGGACCAGACCCCTTGTGATGACTTGAAGGACATATAAATAAAACAAATTGATCTGTGTTATGATTTCTCCTAGCCAGCATCCCAATAGAAATAAAAACTCTACTACAGAAAGTAGAGTAAGTTAATTATTAACATATGCCTTTAAATATATGATCATACATTTGTATTTTCCCTGAGCATGAAGGGTGAAGGGGGTGTCCTCATTTCCCCACCTCCTCAGAAATAAGAAAGGTGTCTTTTTCCAGGCTTGGTTTTAAACAAAGGCTAACCTAGGAGTCATGGAGTTTTCTCACAAACTAATTCTTAGGACACCCTATTTCCACCTTCCCCTCTCCAATGCAGATGCCCTGCCAACTAGAGGTTCCATTTGTGGCTAAGTATATAGTTGTTTATGAAGCCAAAGGTCAATTGCACTCTAAAGATACTATACAGTCAGGGGCGGATCCAGGCACCAGCGCAGCAAGCGCGTGCCTGGGGCAGCAAGCTGCGGGAGGCGGCGTGCCGGTTGTCGTGAGGGCGGCAGTGAGGCTGTCTTCAGCAGCATGCCTGCGGGAGGTCCGCTGATCCCGCGGCAATTCGGCAACAGCTACGGCGAAGGCGCGGGACCGCAGACCTCCCGCAGGCATGCCGCTGAAAGCTGCCTCACTGCCGTGCTTGGGGCGGCAAAAAACAGAGGCCCCCCTGTATACAGTGGTAGGGCCTCTGAGTCAGAAGTTCAAAAGTGCTATCTTTGAGACATCCCAGAGTGAGCAAAATTAAGGTCTCTGACATTCTTCACTGCTTGTTTAAAAGAACAGTTGGACTACTGTAGAAGGCTATTCAAGGATATCCACACCCCGGGATTTGCCAGACTAAAGAAGTGGGCTGTAGTCCACGAAAGCTTGCTTATGCTCTAATAAATTTGTTAGTCTCTAAGGTGCCACAAGTACTCCTGTTCTTTTTGCACATTTTCAATAAACTTGATAGTGAAAAAGTTTGATTTAGTATCAGAGTTCAGAAAGTTATTACCTTCTCAGGAGACTAATAGATTTATTAATACCAGAACCATAAATCTTCCTTACCAAAAACTCCACAAATCAGTGTCTATTATGTCTGGACCTGGACACAAAATTATAGTGATTTGTTCTTAGAAGTGTCATTGACTAACTGTATGAAATGGGAGTGAGCCCAGGGCTCCATCCTGCAAGGTGCACAGTGCTCTGACCTAATCCAGCAAAAACGTGTATGTGCTTAAATGCAAGCATGTGAATACTCCCAATGGGACTATTCAGATGTTTGAAGTTAAGTGTGTGCCTAAATATTTTGCCTGGAAAAAGCTCAGAAGAAGCGTCTATGATTATGTCACAGAACTTTGGATCAGGAGATCTAAGCGGTATTCTTGGCACTGCCACAGACTTGCAGTGTAACTTTGACCAAGCCTTTGTGTTTCAGTTTTCCCATCTGTAAAGTGTAAATAGTACTCTGCTATTTTGAACATTGTCTCAAGGAACCTGTGGCCAAAAATCCTACCCTTTCCTCCGGAAAGAGTTTTGTTTGACATCCCAAGCGACAAACCCTTATAGGGAACTGAAATGGGGAGTAGAGAACCCAGGCTGGCCTGGCACCTTGGAATTAATACAGCAACCACCAGACAGTGCTGATTGGCAGCCTCATAGCAGCTGGGAGAATAAGAGAGCTGAGAAGTAGAGGGGCTGGATGGCTGCCAGATGAGCAAGCAGGCTAGAGAAGGAAAGTCCTGCCAGCAAACTGGTGTGAAATTGACAGAGAAGAGATGACCAGATCCACAGGCTGGAGAAGCCTACAGAACCAGAGGAAGTAGGAAGGGGCTCAGGACACAGCAGGATGAGTTTCTGAGGCTTGATTCCACTGGCCTGGTCTAAGGGCCCTGAGCTGGCACCCAGGCCTAACCACTTCACTGGGTTCCCATACTGATGCCTCAGACTTAAGAACTAACCCCTGGGCTAACCTTGCTGAAAGGGAAAATCTGTACATCCCAGTGAGACCGAAACTAACACCCTTTATAGCCCAAAATGGGGCTACCTTAGGGACTCAGGCAAAGGAGCTGACTGCCCTGCCAGACCAAGCAAGCTCTGTGTAATGTGACATGGCCCCCTCTGGCCAGATGGTGCATTAGCACACCAGCTCACAGGAACCAAATGTGAAACTAGACATCATCATAGCATAATTGGTGCATCCTAGACTTTAGAGCTGCTAGAATCAGTAGATATAGTTTTAGGGTCCTCTTCCCCTCCCCCCACCCTACTAAATTGATTGTACTGTATACTCCAAAAAATGCAGAAAATGGTTGAACAAACCATCCTGATGTGTAAAAAGAATAGTAAATATGGCAGGCGACCAGCTTGGCTTAAACAGTGAAATCCTTGCTGACCTTAAACGCAAAAAAGAAGCTTATAAGAAGTGGAAGATTGGACAAATGACTAGGGAGGAGTATAAAAATATCGCTCAGGCATGCAAGAGTGAAATCAGGAAGGCCAAATCGCACTTGGAGTTGCAGCTAGCAAGAGATGTTAAGGGTAATGAGAAGGGTTTCTTCAGGTATGTTAGCAACAAGAAGAAAGTCAAGGAAAGTGTGGGCCCCTTACTGAATGAGGGAGGCAACCTAGTGACAGAGGATGTGGAAAAAGCTAATGTACTCAATGCTTTTTTGGCCTCTGTCTTCACAAAGAAGGTCAGCTCCCAGACTGCTGGACTGGGCAGCACAGTATGGGGAGAAGGTGACCAGCCCTCCATGGAGAAAGAAGTGGTTTGGGACTATTTAGAAAAACGGGATGAGCACAAATCCATGGGGCCGGATGCACTGCATCCGAGGGTGCTAAAGGAGTTGGTGAATGTGATTGCGGAGCCATTGGCCATCATCTTTGAAAACTCATGGCGATCAGGGGAGGTCCGGATGACTGGAAAAAGGCTAATGTAGTGCCCATCTTTAAAAAAGGGAAGGAGGAGGATCCAGGGAACTACAGGCCAGTCAGCCTCACCTCAGTCCCTGGAAAAATCATGGAGTAGGTCCTCAAGGAATCAATTATGAAACACTTAGAGGAGAGGAAAGTGATCAGGAACAGTCAGCATGGATTCACCAAAGGGAAGTCGTGCCTGACTAACCTAATTGCCTTCTATGATGAGATAACTGGCTCTGTGGATGAGGGGAAAGCAGTGGATGTGTTATTCCTTGACTTTAGCAAAGCTTTTGATACAGTCTCCCACAGTATTCTTGCCACCAAGTTAAAGTAGTATGGGCTGGATGAATGGACTGTCAGGTGGATAGAAAGCTGGCTAGATCGTCAGGCTCAATGGGTAGTGATCAATGGCTCCATGTCTAGTTGGCAGCCGGTTTCAAGCGGAGTGCCCCAAGGGTCGGTCCTCGAGCCGGTTTTGTTTAATACCTTTATTAATGATCTGGAGGATGGCGTGGACTGCACTCTCAGCAAGTTTGCAGATGACACTAAACTGGGAGGCGTGGTAGATACACTAGATACAGGGTAGGGACCTAGACAAATTAGAGGATTGGGCCAAAAAAAAACCTGATGAGGTTCAACAAGTTCAAGTGCAGAGTCCTGCACTTAGGACGGAAGAATCCCATGCACTGCTACAGACTAGGGACTGAATGGCTAGGTAGCAGTTCTGCAGAAAAGGACCTGGGGTCACAGTGGACGAGAAGCTGGATATGAGTCAACAGTGTGCTCTTGTTGCCAAGAAGGCTAATGGCATTTTGGGCTGTATAAGTAGGGGCATTGCCAGCAGATCGAGGAACATGATCATTCCCCTTTATTCGACATTGGTGAGGCCTCATCTGGAGTACTGTGTCCAGTTTTGGGCCCCACACTACAAGGAGGATGTGGAAAAATTGGAAAGAGTCCAGAGGAGAGCAACAAAAATGATTAGGGGTCTGAAGCACATGACTTATGAGGAGAGGCAGAGGGAACTGGGATTGTTTAGTCTCCAGAAGACAAGAATGAGGGGGGATTTGATAGCTGCTTTCAACTACCTGAAGGGGGGTTCCAAAGAGGATGGAGCTCGGCTGTTCTCAGTGGTGGCAGATGACAGAACAAGGAGCAATGGTCTCAAGTTGCAGTGGGGGAGGTCTAGGTTGGATATTAGGAAACACTATTTCACTAGGAGGTTGGTGAAGCACTGGAATGCGTTACCTAGGGAGGTGGTGGAATCTCCTTCCTTGGAGGTTTTTAAGGCCCGGCTTGACAAAGCCCTGGCTGAGATGATTTAGTTGGGAATTGGTCCTGCTTTGAGCAGGGGGTTGGACTAGATGACCTCCTGAGGTCCCTTCCAACCCTGATATTCTGTGATTCTATGAGTTGCCTAGGTTTAAGGAAGTGGTGCAGGGTAGAGCTGTGCTAATAAAGCAGTTTGAGGTTTTGCTGGCAATTCCCAAAAAACTGGGGAGGGAAATTTGTTTCAGGTTGAACCAAAAACAAAATGTTATGGAAGTTTTGATAAGTCAAAAGATAAAATAAATTATTTCAATTTTGAGCATTTTTAAATGTTTGGATTGTTAATAAAATTAAAGGAAATGTCTAAACAAAAAAAATCACTTTGAACTGAAATTGAAGCATTGTTTTGAAAATGTTGAAATTAAATTCTTTTGGCTAAACAAGTTGGCAAAACTGACACAAATTAACACATTTCAGTGGTGCATCTGCATTTTTTGCAAAAAAAACCCAAACAAACAAAAACATACACACCTTTCAGCCAGCTCTAGTGCAGAGCTTTAAGCAGGTAAAGAGAGGTCTTCTTAAAGCCTTTGAGCAGAGTAGGAGGATGCAGAATAAGGAGAATGCAAAGACTTGTAGCAAGTACCATTGCTACTAATCCAACATGCTGCCATCCAGTTGTTGTGAAGGGTCCTGAATCTGATGATAGCCCCAGACAAAGTGAAAGTAGTAGTTTTGGCTAAGGCACTGATTCTTGCATAGATGAGGATGCTACGTTATCCACCCCATGTTATTTTTTCTTTGACGGGGGCCTTAGAAAATATTATGCATCCTTTCCTCTTAACTAGAGCAAAGATGCTACATTGATGGCAGACACAGGAACCAGGGACTGTGTGACTAACCAGGGCTGTTTTGTTAGCTTTTATGAAAAAAAGCAGCACTGAAATCTTGCCTAAACAGTGACTCCTCTTTGAATCACGTAATGAGTGGCTTGTTTGTGATTTGTGAACATTTCAGCAGTGGTTAAGTATTCTGGGGTTCATCCAGGACATAAAACCTTGATTCGTTGCATGTAGAATTACCGGACTATAATAGTAAAGTCATATTTTTGGCTGGGATGATCCATTCACTTTCCAGAAATGGGAAACAGGAGGCTGATGTTCTTAATCAGGGAAAAGAGTTCAACATGTTTGTACAGAGGCAAATGAGAGAGCAGAGTGGAATGCAGGGAGACACGCAACTTTACAAGGCTCATGGAGAGGAGAAAGTGTTTCAGAATTTGATAAGCAAACTATCAATCATGTCTGTATTAAAAGGGGACCAGAAGAGATGGACACAGTAGTCAGATGATGCCAGTGGCCAAGGTCACAGCTTCCTTAGAAATCCTGGCTAAAGGCTCCTTCCAAAGAACAACTGGGTGCACCAAAAGATATTATCCAGTTCACAGCCTCCCCCTTCTCCTCATTTCCTCAATGCTATTCTCAAAAGAACTAATCAGTGTATTAGTTTTGCCAAGAGAACCACAGTACCATCCCCCCACTGCCCTGAACACATTCTCTCCCTGGCCAGTGCCACCTATTTTTATACTGTGCTGCTGGCCAACTGCAGAACTCCAACATGGTTTCTAAAATAACTAGAATGATGGCTTGAATCCTCCCCCACACCCCACCCCAGCCAGACTCCTATCTCTGGCTCTGGGAAATTAAAATAAAGCCTGGTCACCTTTGCAGGTGGTTATTCTTCACTCACAAGCTCTCAAGAGTACTTGGGATCATGGAACTACAAGGGGGAAGAGCGAAAATGGAGAAACACACCAGAGTGTCAGGAGTATGGCCAACTCCACAGTTCCATGTATCAGCTGTCTGGCTTGTTGAAGTCCAGAATTCTTAATTACACAACAATATTCACCTACCTGAATCTACACTCAGAGGTCCAGTTAGAGTTAATGGTAATTGGGGGCATCAGATGTAAGCTCTCCTTCGCCTGTCTGCTCCAGTCCAGAGAGGACCACATCACCAGGTCCTGCTCCAACGTGCAGCTACCTGGTCCAAGGTCATAACATCAGCTCTGACACTGCTGTGAAGGCCTCAATGTGGAGTCAGCTCTGCACCGCTGCTGGTCCAGTCAGGTCCTCAAGGTGAAATCAGCTCTGTGCAGCCACCTCTAGTGGTCCAGTCCTCACAGGGAGGTCAGCTCTGTGCACCACTGGTCCAGCCCCACAAAATCACTCCACCCAGTTTCCAGAATGTCAAGGTGAGGAACCCAGAGCAAAACAGGACTCTCAGGCAGAGTCCTGTTGCCTGGTATAGAGCTCCTGGTCTCTAGGACAGAGCCTTCTGCTCTCTCCTTGTTGAGCTTGAGTCTCATTCTCAAACCAAAATTCAACACCTGTACACTCAGGGTGGCCCACTTACTTTAGGCTGTATCTTACACAAGGCTGATACCCTGTGCTGGCTTTTCTCTTTTGTCCCCCCCTACAAAGGGAGCAGAGAGCTCTAGCCCTCTAAGCCTTTAGCTCTGGGATTTACAGTAACGTAGAGTTCTCACACAAGCGCAAGCACTACGTGGGGGAGAAGAGGGCTGTCTGGTCTACTAAGCCTGGGGTTCTTTGACCCTTTATCCTGTGTCTGGAAGAACGTGATTCTGTGCAGTGGGTTCTGAACTACAGAGCCGCTGTATGCACACACATTTTCCAACCACAGATATGCAGACAAAAATGAAACCCTCAGCCACATGAAAAGTACACCCACACAATTGGTTCCTTGAGTGCACCTAACACAAACAGTGTGCACATGCATTTCAGTCACCACAATTTCAGCATGGCTCACTGGGAAGGAGGGGGGTTTGAGAATGGGTTCTCTGGTCTGAATATACAGCAGAGTAGGCTGACAACCTTGTGCATATGTAACTCACACACCTTCTGGATGTGGTGTTCTGTCCCATCTGGTGACACCGAGACCACTTAAAGAGAGAGCAATTAATGAGTCTGCCAGGTGGAGTCAGCAGCAACAAGAGCTGGGTTCAATATCTAGGGGCTCCTCTTAACAATACAAAACCAGCGCAAGCCCCCAGCCAGTAATCTGGGAAAACTAAACACCACCTCTGGACTCCTCTAAGAGGCAATACTTTCCCCTCACAAACACTGAGTCTGTATATAACAAAAGAACTTTTAGGGAAAGGGAACCAAGCATTAGTTTGAAAAGAAAAAAAAAAACATGCTCATAAGTCAACCTGACCCCACAGTGCATTGGGCAGTGTCCTGTGCCTCAGTTTCTTACCTTGAGGTGGGAAAGTCCAACGAATGAATTTCCCTTTAGCACATCACTCCCCTCTCCCTCCACAGCACCTACTCACAGTTGGCTGCCTTTGGTTAGCAAAGACTGAGTTCATATTTAATCTGCAGAAGAGAAAAATGAGGGGGAATTTGATAGCTTCTTTCAACTACCTGAAAGGGGGTTCCAAAGAGGATGGATCTAGACTGTTCTCAGTGGTAGCAGATGACAGAACAAGGAGTAATGGTCTCAAGTTGCACTGGGAGAGGTTTAGGTTGGATATTAGGGAAAACTTTTTCACTAGGAAGGTGCTGGAGCACTGGAATGGGTTACCTAGGGAGGTGGTGGAATCTTCTGCCTTAGAGGTTTTTAAGGCCCGGCTTGACAAAGCCCTGGCTGGGATGATTTAGTTGGGGATTGGTCCTGCTTTGAGCAGGGGGTTGGACTAGATGACCTCCTGAAGTCCCTTCCAACTCTGATATTCTATGATATGGATTCATCTCTCACCCCTGGAGGGAAGCATCAAGCAATGCCTCCGTTTCTGCTGAGTTCTCTACAACTGATTCACAATTGCCACCATTCACTCTGCCATCACCATCCGCTGCTGCGGTCATTCACTCTGGCACCACAGCTGCTTCTCTGCTGCCACCTGCCACTCTGCAATGCCACATTCCAAGGTTCAATTAGCCTAGCTCTCAGTGATTTCAGTGGGTAGAGGGGAACCTCATTGCTAGTGCAGGCTCTTTCATTGCAACACTGTCCTACACCAGATTAAATGCTCAGCAGCTAGACCTGGTTATCACTGATTGCAGCTCTAATGATTACTTAAGACAAAGACTCAACTGATTAATCAGCTATGTCTGTACAAACACTGCACAGAAGGCAGGTTCAAATGGTATCTAGGACTGTTAAGTAGAGCCCACACTTCCAGGCGGGAACACCCGTCCTTACCCTCTGTCCTTTCTCTGGCTGTACGGTTCCCACAGGTACTTCCTAAAAACAAACAAGGGAAAATGTGGATATTTTGGAGGGAGGCTATTTTTATTCGGAAAATACTTCAACAAGAAATAAATCCCAGAACAATTAATTCCCGAGAAAAATTAAACAGTGAAGGATTTGGTGGTGCCCATTAGAAAGTTAAAGTTGGTTTAACAGCAATCATGTATTACATTTAATGGCTAATTAAACACTTAACTTCTGTAACTGCCTTCTAGTCCAGGAATATTTAAAAACACTCATCTATGAACAGAAGAGCTGCATTTTCTAGTTTGGGATTATTGAAGAGCCATTTAGTTTTGTAATTGTCTGAACTGAGTAATATAATATTGTTCCTTTATAATAGCGTGTAATTTAGAGAGTGTTCTCTCTAAGATTTAAAAGAGCATTATTTGTTAAAACAGTCTGGATCAATAGAGTCAGGCTTTAAATTCTCCAAAATTCTGGGTAAAATGCAGCTGTTTCTCCCCCAAAGATGTGGCTGAATTTGAATATTAGGTGGCATGATTTCTACAGGTACTACAGAGAGCCACATTCTGGCTGCAGGTATACCTACTGTAGTTGCATATTGCAAATATTGGCAACAAAAAGACTAGGTGTGGTTGTGACTGATGAAAGATTATGGTTTTCAATAATATATATTTGTTTTGAGACACTAGTGCTTCCTGATTTACTGCTACTTTACTGTAATCCTTTCATGAACTTCATGAACTCTTAACAGGTGCCATTTTATTGCACAGAATTAAGTCGGAGCATAGAAATGCTTTTAAAATAAAGGCTAGAAATGTACAACAGTTTTGTCTGGTCAATCCCCAACATGTGTGTCCCATCTTTGAAGTGCCATCTGCACATACCTACCTCACTGTGCTTTACAAACCATTATATAGTTCATGTCCAAAACTATGCTGCCAAAATGAGGTTAGAATACACTGCCTCAACCAAGAGCATAAACATACAAACTTCTAGCAATGAAGCCATTGGTGAATGGCTTCATTGGTGTCCTGAACCATGGCACTATTTTTTTTTAAATAAGCACTTCTTTATATTGCACAAGGATTGAAGGATGCACAAGTGCTATTGACAGCAATTAAGCTATATCTGAGCAAGGACTGTGGGATCATTTAACTTGTGAAAATGATGATAGACCTATATGTGGAGAATTTTTCCAGATCATTAAACAATTTAGCATTTTGGAAGAGAGATACAAAGACCAAGCCACAATTGGTGTAGGTTGATTTAACTCCATTGATATCAATGGCCTTCAAGATTAGCCGTATTATCCTTATTTATTTTATCTGATAAATAGCAAGAATACCTCTTCCCAGAATAATCCTTGAACTGTCGATATAAGATTTTCCCCAATGTGTGGGGGAGCAGGGGAAGGAAGAGGCAGATCAGTAATTTTCCCATCTGATGTATTACATTTTCTGGGGTTTAGGGTTGCAAATCCCCAAAATATTTGTGCTTGATCCTGCTAGTGAAGGCAGGGGGCTGGACTCAATGACCTTTCAGAGTCCCTTCCAGTTCTATGAGATAGGTTTTATCTCCAATACAAAAAGAGTGATTTTGGCTGCACAAGCTCCTTTCCCTTCACCTCCATATACTGGAATGGACTTCAATAAAACAGAAGTGATTTACATCTGCTGAGGGTTGGTATCAATGACAGCTACAGGTTCTGAGTATTGGAAAAAAATAAAATCCGGCTACCTTTATTTAAGAGACTAACTTTAGCCGGCTGACTTGAACCGTTTAGCCTCAGTACATTATATTCTTTGTGCTTCCTTAAAAAGAAAAGAAAAAAAAAAACTACATCATAGCATGGATTAGTAGATGAGACAGTAGATTACTTGTCCTATGTAATCAAGCTTCAAACAGCACCTTCTCTTTGCTGTTTCACTCATTTAAACCATTTTATGGCTCCTTTTCACTCCTATATTATTGTTCTGGATGTTCCTTTCTGTCCTTAATTCTACCCTTAGCACAGCTGACCAATGTTGTATAGATGTGCAGCTGTCTCCCCAAGAGGAACCCCTTTCCCTTTAACACAGACACGCACAGCTTTAATAAAAGCAGAACATTAGACAAGAGGCATACTTTGTTACCGTGACAGCTATGTGATGTCTATTGTAACAAGGATAACAATGATTCAACTGGAATATTAAATGCAGAACCTCCCATTTCAAAGTGTAAATAAATGGCAACAAACCACAGGGAGAATGTATCTGGATTAAGAAATGTGGAGTCTGCAAGAAAAACCTTTACTTAAAGGAGGATTTTCACCATGTTTTAACATATTGTGTTGCATTGGGCATACCTGATGAATAAAGCGAATGCACTACTAGATACTCTATAGGGATTTCTGAAACAGTACTGGTTTTGGTTGCAGTTTAGAGGAGAAAGGCACATTGTATTAGAAGAATGTTACATATCAGGATTCAGTTAACTGTTAGCAAGGAACAGAAGAGAATGATGAAGCAATGAGCCAAAACATGGGGGGGAGGGGGGAAATCTAGTGTAAATGTTGACCTTAAGTCCACAAATTTTAGTAAGGTCTTACTTTTAAGCAATGTGTTTACAAAAATGGTGTTTCAATGTTTCTTTTCAAACACTGTAATCTTAAGGCTTCTAGCCTTAAGAGAAACCATCCACTAGATGTCTTAAAAACAAAATCCTATCCAAAAATATTTTTAAAAACACATATACATCAGCACATGTTTGCAAACCATAACTCTGTGTGTTATATCCCTTTCTCCCTACCCTTTTTTCTCTCTTATCTATTTAGATTTCAAATTCTTCAGGGAACTCTTACTGTTTCTACCAGTATAATCTTGGCTAATACAAATAATGATTAATTAATTTATCTTCTCAAAATGTTGGACACAATTTTGTATTTGATCCATTTTAGCAGTTTTGTTTGTACATAGTTGTTTGCATTCTGAAGCTTTGTTATGGAAACTGCACACTAAGGAACTATATGAATATATGAAACCATTAGTGAATCATCTACTACAGGTAGAAAATGGAAGTCATGGTTGTTTTTCTTCAAGTTGCAAGAAAAAGGAGGAAGTCTAAACCAAAATTCAATATTTAAGTGTTTTATGTTTGAGTCTACCTATGACTAAAAATTCCTCACGGCATGCAGATTTGGTTTCTTTGCTTCTGACAATTACATGTACAATCTGAGGGAAGAGAGAGAGATCACTAGGTCTTTTGGGTCTTGCAATCTAGCCTAATGATTTGATTGCATCAGTTTCCAAGAATGTCTGCATCCTTCTGGCTGTCTTAAATGTCTGCCCAAGTCCCTGTTGCTTTTCACATCTGTCTAAATACCAAGACTGGAGCTGCAATCGACAAGATGCAAGGCCAAAAGTCAATACAACCACTCTTCAAAATCAGAGTCAACAATTAAAGGGATGTAAAGCCAATTGAGCCTTGACCTTTTCAGAGCAGGATTGTAACCTTTCTATTGTATGTTTGAGTCCTTTCTTTTTCTAAGTTTTCTGTCTTATAGAAGCAATGTGCTATGCAGACATAATGCTGACCTATGTTATAACATGTATTTTGGATATTTTTAAACAGAGAAATGGCTTTTCCCAGAAGTATCACAATTGACTGTATCAAGAGGAATTGATTGAAGAGCTTGCAAAATGTATTTAAATCAGAGTGAACAGAAAGGATCAATCTAATGTTGTACATTATGTTGCTGTAGCAGATGGAATGGTTGGACAAAATTGGTTTCATTGAAAGAATAAACTGAAAAGACTGTTTATGTTAAGCAATATTTCAGCCAATTTCTTACAATTGTAACTAATATAATTCTGAAAAAAAAATCATACTGATGATTTACATTGGATTTGCCTGCATGCCCCTTAGTGACACTGTGGAATATATTGCTGGGGGAACTTATGGTTCTGTAAATTCTGAAACCCTCTTGTTCACAAATATCAGGAAGCTAATTGTCAATCATGAAGAGTGCGTAGTCTCAAAATACTGTGGATTGGTCTATAATGGGGTGAAACATACATGCTCCAAAGAACAGACACAGTATATTCAACAAAGAAAATTAAACATCATCAAGAGAGAATGCTGAGATCCAGCCAGAGGATTCCCTCCATTCAAAAGGCACAGGGTACCACTGAAACTCCTACACTCCCACCTCTCTAGCCAACGGTGTAGGCAAATGATAGGGTATTCCTATTTCCAGCTGATCCCCAGCTGCAATAATTTATACCAGGAACCTTTGCATGCATGAACATTGTAGAATAACCATCAGTCTGAGGTGAGTCTGCCTTATCTCAGAAGTTTGTCCTGAATTTGGAATCCTCAGCCATAGCCCACTGAGGAACAGTGACACTCTCCATCTCACTGCATATGTGAAGCCTAATCCAGAGGGCTTCTCTCAGGCCCTACATCTGCACTGAGGACAGAATGGTCAGACCCCTGGTAGAACCCTTGACAATCAGTGGGGCTGAGAACAGCTCAGGGGTCCACTGCACAATTCTTAGTGCAGGATTGGGGTCTCAGTTCTCACTCATTCTTACTCTAAAGTTTGTCTGAGGAAACAATGTAAGAATGTGAGGATTTTATCTTCACACAATAAAGGTTTGTTCTTTTGAGTTGCTCTCTCATGGCCTTGCTCTATAAAGTTCCTAGACAGCCTTTCAATCAACCCTCCTGTTTTCCTCCTGGGATCTCAAGCCTCTTTTATTAAAGGGAATGGGAAGTTTTCCTTGGCCACTGTATGTTGCTTGTTTTGTCTTTTGGGTTTGTCCTGCATTAATTACTATTGCCCCAACCCTGAAAAGAGCACTGCATCTGGATTACATGAGTTTGCAAATGCAGCTATCAGCGGGACTGAGGCCTATCACCCTGACTCAGCACATGCCATCTTCGAGCACTTTAGAAGTTCCACTGGAGTGAAACTACTCATGTGGTCTAAGTTAGATATGTGCCTAATTGTCTTGCTGCACTGGGGCATATCTCAGTAAGAGAGGCATTCTTTCAACTGAGCTACAGAAAAGGAAAAGTTCAATTCTAAATTATATTTTTATTTATTTGTGATTTGTAAGTAAAGATCCCCCTGAACCAAAACCCTGGTTGATGTGGGGAGGTGTCAGAACCTGAATCTATATCCAAATCTCACAGTGGAACCTTACCCTTCAGCAGATCGAACAAGAACCTTAGACCAGAATGCTGTGGTGTTCAAAATCTCAATCCAAATTTGTGTGTTGTGCCTTGGGCCCACCTCTATTTATAAAGATAAAATATTAATTTTACACAGCCAATATTCTTTAAATTCTTCCCTTTCAAAAATACACTGAAACTGTATATATAACAGACAAATTCAGAAATATTCTATTAGACTTCAAAGCTATTTAAACATAGTCCCAGATTTAGAATTGTGTAAATTCCTAATTTACCCATGCAATTACTGAATTCGTACACATAGGGTATGTCTACACTACGGGATTAATCCGAATTTAGATAATTCGGATTTGAGAAACAGGTTGTATAAAGTCGAAATGAGTGCAGCCACACTAGCACAGTAATTCGGTGGTGTGCGTCCAAGTACCGGGGCTAGCGTCGATTTCTGCACCGTTGCACTGTGGGTAGCAATTCCATAGCTATCCCATAGTTCCCGCAGTCTCCTGCGCCCATTGGGATTGTGGGTTAAGATCCCAGTGCCTGATGGGACAAAAAACATCGTCGCAGGTGGTTCTGGGTACAGCCTCACTCCCTCCCTCCCTCCCTCCCTGCATGAAAGCAACGGACGGCAGACAACCATTTTCGCGCCTTTTTTCCTGGGTGGGTGAACACTGCAGACTCCATACCACGGCAAGCATGGAGCCCGCTGAGGTCAAGACAGCACTCATGAATATTGCAAACACCTCGCGCGTTCTTGTGGAGTTTATGCTCAGCCAGGACCAGAAAAACGAGGCGAGGAGGCAGCGGCGGCGGCAGCGCAGCGACAAGCATGATGAGGACATGGACACGGACACGGACACAGAATTCAGTGAAACCACAGGCCCCGGTGCTTTGGAGATCATGTTGTTAATGGGGCAGATTCTATCCATGGAACGCCGATTCTGGGCAAGGGAAACAAGCACAGACTGGTGGGACCGCATAGTGTTGCAGGTCTGGGACGATTCCCAGTGGCTGCGGAACTTTCGCATGCGTAAGGGCACTTTCATGGAACTTTGTGACTTGCTTTCCCCTGCCCTGAAATGCCAGAATACCAAGATGAGAGCAGCCCTCACAGTTGAGAAGCGCGTGGCGATAGCCCTGTGGAAGCTTGCAACGCCAGACAGCTACCGGTCAGTCGGGAATCAATTTGGAGTGGGCAAATCTACGGTGGGGGCTGCTGTGATGCAAGTAGCCAAAGCAATCACTCAGGTGCTGCTACGAAAGTTAGTGACTCTGGGAAATGTGCAGGCTATAGTGGATGGTTTTGCTGCAATGGGATTCCCTAACTGTGGTGGGGCAATAGACGGAACCCATATCCCTATCTTGGCACCGGAGCACCAAGCCACCGAGTACATAAACCGCAAGGGGTACTTTTCAATGGTGCTGCAAGCACTTGTGGATCACAAGGGACGTTTCACCAACATCAACGCGGGCTGGGCGGGAAGGGTTCATGACGCTCGCGTCTTCAGGAACACTACTCTGTTTAAAGGGCTGCAGCAAGGGACTTACTTTCCGGACCAGAAAATAACCGTTGGGGATGTTGAAATGCCCATAGTTATTCTTGGGGACCCAGCCTACCCCTTAATGCCATGGCTTATGAAGCCATACACAGGCAGCCTGGACAGGAGTCAGGAGCTGTTTAACTACAGGCTAAGCAAGTGCAGAATGGTGGTAGAATGTGCATTTGGCCGTTTAAAAGGTCGCTGGCGTTCATTATTGACTCGCTCTGACCTCAGCCAAAGAAATCTCCCCATTGTTATTTCTGCTTGCTGTGTGCTCCACAATCTCTGTGAAAGTAAGGGGGAGACCTTTATGGCGGGGTGGGAGGCTGAGGCAAATCGCCTGGCTGCTGATTACGCGCAGCCAGACACCAGGGCGATTAGAAGATCACACCATGAAGCGCTGTGCATCAGAGAAGCTTTGAAAACCAGTTTCATGGCTGGCCAGGCTACCGTGTGAAATATCTGTTTGTTTCTCCTTCATGAAAACCCTCCCCCTTTACTGACTGATTTTCTGTAAGGAACCCACCCTGCCCCTTCCCCCAGCTTTCTTTCAAACCAAATAAAGTCACTATCATTTAAAAATCATTTATTCTTTATTAATAGATTAGAAAAAGAGGGAGGGAACCCGGGTGGTATTTGGGAGGAGGATTGCTGGGAAGGAAAAAGCCACAAAGAAAAGGTTAAAAAAATGACAGCCTTTTGCTTGGGCTGTCTACTGGGGTGGAATGGGAAGGTGTACGGAGCCTCCCCCCCCGCGTTCTTACACGTCTGGGTGAGGAGGATACGGAACATGGGGAGGGGGGAGGGTGGAACAGGGGCTGAAGCGGCAGTCTGTTTTCCAGCAGCCGTTCCTGAACCTCCACCAGACGCCAGAGCAGCCCCAGCGTTGCATCCTTCATCCTCTGGTCTTCCTGCCGCCATCTCTCATCTCGATCGTCTCTCCTCTCCTCACGTTGGTCCCTCCTCTCCTCACGTTCACTGACTTCTTTCCTATACTTTGAAACTGTTTCCTTCCACTCATTCAGATGAGCTCTGTCACTCCTGCTGGATTGCATAATTTCAGAAAACATGTCCTCCCGCGTCTTCTTCTTACGACGCCTTATCTGTGATAACCTTCGGGATGGAGGAGGGAGGCTTGAGGAATTTGCAGCTGCTGTAGGGAGGGGAAAAAAAGAGAGAATTGTTTTAAAAGCTACATTTTGCAGAACAATGCTTATACTCTTTCACGGTGACCAACACTGTTCACATTACATAGCACATGTGATTTCTGTGCAAGGTTGCATTTTGCCTCTTAATGCTGAGTGCTTGTGGCTTTGCTGCTAGAGATCACAGGTCTGGGCAACAGAATTCGGCTTGCATGCGGCCATGGTAAGCCATTGTTTTACAGCTTCTGCACCCTCCTTTCCCACATACCAAGCATAGCCTGTAGAGTGCTGCAGAAGCCTGGCCAATCTCAGCCAGTTGGGGGGGGGCAGTGTGGGGGGGCTTGTCTGGGCCCCTTCAGGCAAGTAGAGTGCTGCGGTTTTTCTGTTAACATTCAGCAGCACCAGAAAACAAACTAACCCCCCCCCGCCATGAATTCTCTGGGATGATCACAGTACCCCTCCCCCCACCGCATGGCTGGTATCAGGGAAGATCCCTGCAGGCACCAAACTACCCCCCCCCCGCCGCCGACCCCCCCCCCCTCGCCATGAATTCTCTGGGATGATCACGGTACCCTCCCCCCACCGCGTGGCTGGTAACAGGGAAGAACCCTGCTAGCCAAACGCGGAAAACTTCAGGGCCAATTTCCCATCTGCGCTTGGCTAACTGCAGGGAAGGATTTATTTTCCGCCACAGGCAAACAGCCCAGTAGGAACGGCCACCTCTGTCCCCTTAATTAAGTTCCCGTATTTCAACCAGGTTACCAGGAGTGATATCACTCTCCTGAGGATTACACAACAAGATAAAGAACGGATGTTGCTTGAATGCCAGCAAACACCGGGACCATACGCTGCTAGGCTTTGTCAGGCAATGATACCAGATTACTTGCTGCAAGCATGGCGTGGTCAAGTGTCCTACCATGGAGGAGGGAATAAGGATGCACTGCCCAGAAACCTTCTGGCAAGGCTTTCGGAGTACCTCCAGGAGAGCTTCATGGAGATGTCCCTGGAGGATTTCCGCTCCATCCCCAGACACGTTAACAGACTTTTCCAGTAGCTACAGACTTTTCCAGTAGCTGAACTGACCGCGAATGCAAAGTCAGGCAAAGTAATCATTAAAAACCGTTTGCTTTTAAAACAAGTTTTATATTTTAAAAGGTAAACTCACCTGAGGTCCCTTCCATGGGGTCAGAGTCTTGGGTACTGGCTTGGGAGGGTACTTCAGTCAGGGTGAGAAAAAGATCCTGGCTGTTGGGGAGAATGGAGTGCTGTGTGCTCTCTGCAAGCTCATCCTCCTCCTCCTCCTCCTCTACCCCATCGGCAGAATCCTCAGGCGTCGAGACTATCCCCGACCCAGAATCCACGAACAAAGGTGGGGTAGTGGTGGCAGCCCCCCCTAGAATTGCATGCAGCTCGGCGTAGTAGCGGCATGTCCGCGGCTCTGACCCGGAGCGACCGTTTGCCTCCTTTGTTTTTTGATAGGCTTGTCTGAGCTCCTTGACCTTCACGCGGCACTGCTCAGAGTCCCTATTGTGGCCTCTCTCCATCATGCCCTTGGAAATTTTTTCAAAAGTTTTTGCATTTCGTCTTTTAGAACGAAGTTCTGCAAGCACTGAATCCTCTCCCCATACAGCGATCAGATCCAGTACCTCCCTCACGGTCCATGCTGGTGCTCTTTTTCGATTATCAGCCTGCATGGTTACCTGTGCTGATGAGGTATCTGTGGTCACCTGTGCTCTCCATGCTGGGCAAACAGGAAATGAAGTTCAAATGTTCGCGGGGCTTTTCCTGTCTACCTGGCCAGTGCATCCGAGTTCGGATTGCTGTCCAGAGCGGTCACAATGATGCACTGTGGGATAGCTCCCGGAGGCCAATACCATCGAATTGCGGCCACACTAACCCTAATTCGAATTGCTAAAATCGATTTTGGCGCTACTCCGCTCGTTGGGGTGGAGTACAGAAATCGATTTAAAGGGCCCTTTACATCGAATTAAATGGCGTCGTTGTGTGGACGGTTACAGGGTTAATTCGAATTAAAGCTGATAAATCCGAATTAAAGTCGTAGTGTAGACCAGGCCATAGTGTCAGCAACTCAGACTTTAAGGCCAGAAGGGACCATCTTGATCACGGAGTCTGACTTCCAACACATTGCAAGCCACAAAATTTCACCCAGCCACGCCTGTAATAGACCCATAATCTCTGGCTGAGTTACTAAAGTCCTCAGATCTTAATTTAAACATATCAAGCTACAGAGAATCCACCATATACTCTAGTTCGAACCAGCAAGTGATCCATGCCCACATTGCAGTGGAAGGGGGAAAAAATCCTCAAGGTCTGTGCCAATCTGACCTAGGCAAAGATTCCTTCGCATGCCCAAATACAGTGATACTTGGACCCTGAGCATGTGGGCAAGACCCACCAGCCAGACACCAGGGAAAGAATTCTTTGTAATAACTCGGAGTCCTTCCCCTCTAGTGTCCCATCACCAGCTATTGGAAATATTTGCTAATAGCAGTCGTGGATGCCTACAATGGTGTATGACCCGATCTCATCATACCATCCCCTTCATAAACTTATCAAGTTCAGTCTTAAAACAAGTTAGGTTTTTTGCCTCCACTGCTCCCCTTGGAAAGTCTGTTCCAGAACTTCACTCCTCTGATGTTTAGAAACCTTTATCTAATTTCAAGCCTAAGCTTATAGATGGCCAATTTATATCCATTTTTTTCTTGTGACAGCATTGACCCTTAACTTATATAACTCCTCTTCCTCCCTAGTATTTATCCCTGTGATGTATTTATAGAGAGTAATCATTATCCCCCCCATCCCCATCCTTCAGTTGGTTAGGCTAATCAAGCCAACCTCCTCAAGTCTCCTCTTATAAGGTCAGTTCTCCATTCCTCGGATCATCCTAGTAGCCCTTCTCTGCACCTGTTCCTGTTTGAATTCATCTTTCTTAATCATGGGACACCAAAACTGTGCATAGTATTCCAGATGAGGTCTCACCAGTGCCTTGTGTTAGTACCTGTTAGAAAATATTAACACTTTTAGTCCTCTTTTTTTCTTTGTATAGAAGTTTCATTCATGTATTCACTATTCTCCCAGTGTCTTTATGGTATTAGACAAGAGTGTGTTTGAATTCGCAGGCCCACAGCATTGGTTTTTAATTTATATGAATTCCTAACTACAGGGTCACTTACGATTGAGCGTTGGGCTGTATCTAGTTATCCTTAGCATCCTCAGGTCTGTGGCAATCTAATTATCCAGGGAGGGAAAAAACCCTCAAACTATTAAAAGTGTAAACAAAACTTGTTGATTGATAAGGGATATTGGTTATGGCAGATGTTTTCAGTAATGAAGAGGATGGTTGAGAAGGTTATTGTTAGTGCAAATGGGTTCTGTAAGGGATGGAACAGTAATAATGACCAGATTAAAATTCCCCTTACATTAGCGAACATGTAACGTAAAGATACCATACAAAGAATTGCATAAGTAATGAGATAAAATGAAGATGTCAAAACATGACACAGTGAAATTAATCATGGGAAAGTATTTTGCCCTCTAAAAAGGGGTTTCTTTGTCTCATACCCTATAAAAAGACAGAGGGTTTAGGATTTAGGTGGGGAGTGCACTGTCAGCATCCCATCAGTTAGAGGAGAAAGATAAGAGACCAACTCTTTACCTTACATCAAGGGGGTAATGTATTCTGTCAGTATTCTATAATAGTGCTATACTAATCTCTGACAAATAATATTTGATTAAATTTCACTTGAGCCTGTTATCAATCTCAAATTGTTATTAAATTCAAACGCAAAACTCCTGTATAATGGTAATAACTCTGTGTGTGTGAGTGAGAGAGAGAGAGAGAGAGAAATACCTCACAGGATGCATCCTAGGATTGCATTAGCCTTTTTTTTTTTTTTATGGCCACATCACAGTAGCAGCTCATAGTCATCCTGTGTTTGTCCAATGCACCCAGGTCTCTCATATCCTCTGTTGCCTCCAATTGATATGTCCTCAGCCTATAACAAGAATGTTTGCTGTTAGTTCCTCAGTGCATGACTTTGCATTATTAAACTTCATCTCATTCCTATTACTCCAGTTTTCAAGGTCATCCAAGTCTTTTTGCTTTATATTCTAATCCCCCTCTGAATTGGCAATACCTCCCAACTATGTGTCATCCAAAAGTCTGAAGAGCACACTCCCACTTTTTGTGGCAAGGTCATTAATGAAAATACTAAATTGGTCCCAAGACCAATCCTTGGGGAATTCTATTAGTAACCTCCCTCCAGCCTGACCATTCACCTTGCAGCATGACCTAGTGGAGTCTCCCCTTTAACTAGTTCCTTACCCACCTTTTGATTCTCATATTAATCCCCATCTTCTCCAATTTAACTACTAATTTCCCATGTGGAACTGTATCAAATGCTTTACTGAAATCCAGGTAGATGAGATCTAACGCATTTCATTTGTACAGAAAATCTGTTCCTTCTCAAAGAAAGATCAGGTTGGTCTGGCACCATCTACCTTTTGTAAAACCAGGTTGTATTTTATCCCAGTCCCCATTTACCTATATGTCCTCCACTTCTCTCTCTTTCAAAATTTGTTCTAAGACCTTTCGTACAATTGAGGTGAAACTAATGGGCCTGCAGTTTCCCTCATCACTTCCCTACCCTCTGTTGTTTCTTTCTCCATTGTTGTACCCTCTTTTACTTGGATTTTCCTCCCACTCACTATTAGAGTCAGGCATGGAGATTACATGAGCATCCCCAAGCCATCTCCCCCAAATTCCTAGTTTAAAGCTCTTTTAAATCAGTTGTGCCAAATAAATCATGCTAGAAGTCCATTTCCCTCCCTGCTCAGGTAGGGTCCATCCCATTAGAACAGTCCTCGGTCCATGAATGCCTGCCAGTGGCAGAACATCCCAAAGCCCTCCTTATAGCACCACTGCCTGAGTCAACTTTGATCACCACAATCTTGTTTTGCCTTTGCCCTCCTCCTCTAACAGGTGATTTTTTTTCCTCTGAGATTCTACCTAAGCCTCCATTTTGTTAATTATCTTCCCCAGCTTGGCACAGTCTTCTATGATGTGTCCCAGTGAGAATCTAGTAGTATCATCTGTTCCCACATGAAGGACAAACAGTGGATTCTTTCATGCTCCCATTAGGATCCTCTTCAGCCTCAGGTCCACATCCTATTTCCTAGTGCCCAGTAGACAGCACACACATCTGTTCTCCAGATCAGTTCTGGTGACAGACTAGTGTGGAAGTGGAAAAAGGGATAAAGGGAATTTGGACGCAGACATCTTAGTTAGCTTGACTCTCTATTCTGTTGAAAACTAACTCTAATGAAGCGAGACTGTAAGAGATGCTGTTTGACCTTGTGTTAGATAAGAATGGAATGCAGACTGTAGCAGGAACTATTGATAAAAGTAAGCTATCAGGAAGGAATATATATATATATATATATATATATAAATAAATGAGATGCGGCCATTGATCATTATTGTATGCAACAAAAGGTATAAATGCTTGCCCTAATTGTTTATCTGGCAGAGACCTGCCTAGGAAGCGGGGGAATCTCTGTCCGTGCTCACTCTCCCCCTTGCAATTGCTTGAGAATAAACTGTCTCTGATATGTTGCAAACAACCTAAGAGTGAAGACTGCATTTTCTTCCACACCTCTCTGTTCTTCTTAGGAGGGAGTCATCATATAGACCTGCCTCTTCCTGGTGTCTGGCTTCCCCCTTCTGTTCTTTCTGGCTGTAAGTCTTCTTGTCATTGGCAATCTTGTGTGAGTCATCCTCTGTCCTCCTGGGATTTTGAACTCTGGCTATCTCCATTGTCTCTTGCTCATCTCTTGTAGGTCTAGCCACTCTTCTCTTCTTCCTTGCTCTCCCATTTTCTGTTACTGCCTTCCTCTCCTTCATTTTCCATAAGAGTACCTGTCCCTCAATTCTATTTCTCCTTCATTGACCAGTCTTTTCCTTGGTCTTGTTCTCGTAGTCACGTTTCCACCGGCCACTTTCTTCATCCACCTGCCTACTCTCAGTTCTCTGATCCAGCTTGCATCTGCAAGTCTTGAGGTTTCACTTCAAAATCAGTCCAGTGTAGACACACACCAAAGAATAGGAGTGATAGAGAGGGGACAGATTTTCAAAATGCAATTTTGTTTGTGTACATGCAGCTTTATGGATATAGTTTTATGCATGTCATTAGTGTGTGCAAATGATTCATGTGCCAACTGCATTTGTATGCACAAAGTGCATTGCAGGATTAGCGCCTAAATTGTACTATTAATGACTGATGTATCAACAAAAATATACAGTTCGGGTGGAGAATTAAAATAGCTCTTACGTGCACAAACAAAGGGAGGGTAAGAGCAATTTCAATTCTCCACCCTAACTGTATATTTTTGTTGATACATCAGTCATTAATAGTACAATTTAGGTGCTAATCCTGCAATGTGGTCTTTATTTATTCAGAAGTGTTGACTTTAATGGGAGCAGAATGGCAATGGAAATAAGGACAGTCTTGTAAAAGAAGTATTTATTTCCATCAGTCAGAATCCTGAGGTAAAATAAGAACAAACAAGAGTTTTATGATGTCCTTATTTTGAGTAGAACTTCTAGGTACTAATGTAAATATAAATAATTGTAGATCCTGCAAGGTGTGGCCCTGGTGCTTATAACTGGGTGTGGCTTTTTCACGTGGTGAGTCAGGTCCTGGGTTTTTTTTTCCCTCCCCCGCCCAATGCCAGATGGCTCCCCCCAAAGTGACTCCTCATTGTGCCAGAAACACAAAGGGTGCTGTCTCTTTGGGGAAGGAATAATGTTACCACTGCTGGCAAGACATATAAACTCCAACGCACAAGAAACAATAAAGTACCTCAACACAAACCCCAGCAAAGGAGTGACACAGCCAAAAACAATAGTATAACAAAGAGGGATTTTATTGGGGGCCGGATAATAGCATCTGAGGAAGGAAAGGGCTTGGATTACCTAATAAGTGCTAAAACTTCAACAAAATTTCCCACCACTCAACTCTTTGCAACCCCTAGCGCCCTGCCTGGCACATTCCCAGGCAGATGGTATGCTGGAGAGCAGTCCAGAGCCAAGTGCTGCAGCACTCTGAACAATGGCCAGCATTAGACAGAAAAAAATAAAAAGGGAGATCCTTTTACAGCATCTTTGCCCCTGGGTAGGGCAGGGTCTTCTCCTGGCTCCCTGGTCTGGGCTCCTGTGGAGGTCTCAGTAGCTGGCACTGGATTGGCTCTCTGCCACTTTGGATGCAGGTCTCCACAGAGCTGGAACTGCCTGACCCATGCTCTAGTCCCACTGCAGTTCAAAGACTCCCTTTGTGTGTGTGGGGGGAGGGGCGAGTAATCAGAGACTCCCTGAGCTATTCTGCTTCTCTCTATGCTCCAACTCAAAGCTCAAAACTAATACTTGTCTTGGTCTCTGAGTCAGGCTGTCCCCTCCCATGGATGGGCTGAGCAGCCCTGGCTCATCACTGGGCCAGCAAACTGCATGTCCAGATCATCCTATGCAGAAGCCTCCATATTGGCCTCAGCAGGAGTTTCTAGTGCATTCTGTCCCCACCCTGATGCCAACACACTAGGAAATGGCATCATAGGGCTGTGATACCCATTATTCTTGTGGTCCATAGGATAGGACCCCCTAGAGGCTCAGTCCAGAGTTCCAGGAGCTACAAACTCCAAGCTGTGCTTACAAATGATGGCCATTGTAAACCTCTATCAGCCACTCAGAACATGCTCTTTAAACTGTTAACGGTTAAGCATAAGCATACATAATTGAATTCAGGTAGAATTTTGACTGTTTAAGAACTGGAAGGAAAAAGATATGGGACCCCCCCAACAAGGGATGCAATCTCCAAACATGCCTCCTTGTTTGACATGCATGGCATGGCAGTCCCCTGCCTCAGTTTCCCTTCAGGTTCCTGGAATTAATCCACCCTCACCCAAAAGTCTTTAAAATAATATTTCCCCCTCTCTTTGGGGATTTTATTTATTTGATATAGTCCAGGCCTCCAGAAAAGCCTCCCCTTTCTTGCACCTTTAGATTCAGGGCCTCTGAACCTTGAATCCTGGCCTCCCTGACTTGCAAACTCACCCCTTCCGTTCAGATCTTCCATACCTCTCCTTCTGGGACTATGTCCCAGCAGAGTTCTCCTCTCAGCAAGCTCTCCCTGACAGGGCTGGGAGCCTCCTTTGAGTCACTCGTCCCCAGTCATCTGGGAATTCCTTTAACCCTTCCCAGGGAGGTCTAATTATCCAAACACTTGTCTGTGCCAGCTGGAAGAGAGGGGGGCCTTGTCCCATCCACTCTGCAATGTTTCTTTTACAGTCTGGGAAACAGGGCCTGGATTTTTTCCTATAATTTCCCCCTTCCAGATATCAACTATTCATCAGGATCTTCTTCCTCACACCCGAAAGCCATTTTGGTTATTCTGGAACATGAAATTGGGTAAGTGGCCTCTCAAACTATCTTTTGTGGCCTTAAAGGGACAGTACTTTGCTACAGGACCAAGTACTATTACCATCAATTAAAGTACAGCACAGTGAACCTTTGTCTAAGATGCACTCATAGGAAGGGACTATACAAATTATAGCATAGTCACCAACTGGAGATGCAATCAATTCAATTTTAATATGTACTCCACTGTTGTGTTACACTCACCATTTACAAGCATTTTTAAAAGGGTTATATAGAATTTGTTTGAAGGTGACCAATTATGTGTTGTACAATTGTTTTCTTTTACTGGCAAAATACAGAACTGTGCTTCTAAGATCTTCTTAGCCTGTTCAGTTCATAAAGCCACATTTGCTACCTTCTTACTATTATCTGAGTGTTTACCTATACTTTACTACTAGGACCACAGTGACATTTTCTATAAATAATGTCTAATGGATTCTGAGCTTTGGAAGTTCAAAAGCAACTTTACAATTCATCAAGGTTTGGGTTTTCTTAAGAAAAAAATTACAAAGCAACTGATATATTCAACTATACAGTCTTTTTTAATTGACTTTGACAGGAATTCAAATTTCTGTGTGTGCATGTCTTTCTCTCTCTCTCTCCATCAATCTAGACATTCAGCAATGCCACCCACCTGCTGCAACAGGTGGGAAACTCGATGGAACTGGCAGCGATTGGGATTGTCCCAAAAGAAAGTGGGGGAGCACTTACTGGGGAAATGCAGGGGTGGCCCCTCCTCCTCTAGAGGCTCTGCCCACTCATTGGCCAGTTGGAGGCCGAGAGCTGATTGGCCCCTGGTTCTCCCCTTTCATTAATTTGAAGCTTCTTGTGCCGTTTCAGCAGCCCCATGCCCCCATCTGCATCTGTAGGATAGGTGCTATGTTTTGCAGATGCTGTGGGTCTGACTGATTGCCTGTTTGGGGGTCAGGAAGGATTTTTTTTTGGTCCCATTGGCAGAGGTCTGGTGGGACTTTCACCTTCCTTGCAGCATCTTGCATGGTTAGGTTAAATAGCAGTAGAACTTCTTAGTTAGTGGTAGTACTTGCTAGAGATTCATTCCAACCAGTGGGATTAAAAGGACACTTCCCTGAAGTAAGTGACTTGGGATTTTGCTGATGGACCTTGTACTTATGGGATTGGAGAAAACTTTGAAACCTTGTGGGGAAGAGGGACAAAAAGATTCAGAAGAGCAAGCTGAATCCTAGAGGTAAGCTAAAGATTGTCTAGCTGGAGTTAGGGATTATATGGTGGGAGCCCTATAACCCCTGCATTGGAGCCACTTAAAATACCTGGTCTGAAGGAGTCTGAGAATGGGGAGTACCCCTCCCTTGTGTCAAATTTAAGTGGCAAGCCACTACTTTATTAAAATCCATCCCTGTGTCTAGCTGCATTTGCTGCCATGTCCAGATCAAGAGTTTTCATCATTAACGGAAAGCCAGGTTGGTGACTGGTTAGGAGCCCAAAGGAAACACCCAGGTTACATGAAGTGGGGCAGATTACAGTCAGCCTCATCTTCCGGAAAGACGACCAGATCTGGGAGACACTGAGTCCCATCAGTATGCGGCAATTCATCTTTATCAAAGTGGCATAGTCAAGAAAGGCCTGGGTAGAACCCCATCTGTTTGGGCATCAGGGAGCACAGCCAGCGCAGCATAAGGATGCCTAATATTGATTAATGCTGTCACTTTTCAGAGGTGTTTTATCCTGTCTCTTTTCCATTGAAAGTGAAACCAACTCTTTCAAGCTTTCCTCATGCAACAACTTGATGTCTTGAGACCTACTCTCCACTCAGTGATGGGATGCTAAGGGAGGGACTCCAACAAGTGACTGCAGAGTATCACCTCTTCTGTTTTTTATTCTTTGGGCAAGGTTCTGAAGCAAGGATCTCCCATGGTTCTCATTAGATATGCCAGTATTGAAGGAGTATTTTGTGTCAGCTAAGGGTAAAAATATCCTATTAAAATCAGATGTTTGACAGGGATATATGGCTAGCCCAGAAGTATTTTGTTGTATCACAGACTGAATTAGAATATGTTTTAATAATTGGTTATGATAGTCTAAGTATTCAATATCCAGTTTGGATTTTCTACATATATTTTAAATTTACTAAACCCCAGCACTGTTATTCAACTCAGTAGTCTGGCCCTAGGTTTCCACAAGGTATGCTTCAATGTCCAGGGTCATGACCTTCACGCAGCAAGAACTCCCCATACAAAGCATCTAAAGCCTCAAAATAAGATTCCCCAACCAGGGATTCTCCTTCCCCAGTCTCTTTTTGTTCTCGCTCTCTCTGTGATAGCTTTGGTCACATCCCAGGTTCCTTACCATTCCCATCCAAGAGAGACTCACCCACAGAGAGCTCTACAACCAGACAAGAGAAAAGAGAGCTCTTTTATACCCCCGCCCCTTTCCCAGTATGCATTACTGCCAATCTTACAAGTCCCAGAATGCTTTACTACTTTAACAAAGTTGTGCCAAGCTACAAAAATGCCTTAAAGTGCCTCACACTATTATAAGCACATTGCATCAACAACACTTTGTTGCCTTATAAGCAGCCATCATGGATTTTGCTCATCATATCAGAATGGCGTAAAACATTAGCAGCCTAGCTAATCTAGATCCAGTACTAACTCTGAGATTTTATGTGCAATAATCATCGGACTGCCTTAATTGGGCTTGCAGCTATTTAGTTTTCATGAGCTGTTTGGAGATATAAAAATGGCTTTAAAAAGATGTTTTCAATTGTTCTCAAAAGAGGCTTGCCCTGCCAAGATCAAATAAAGCTCTGTAAAGATATAGACACAATAGAGTAAACATATTTTTAAGATTTAAATATTTTTCTGCCAGCGACACTATAATTTGAGAGCCAGAAAGCTGTATGCAGTCCATTCTCTGCAGTGTTCCAAGAGAAAAAATAATCAAAAACTGCAAAAATTTTACTTGGACCTACTATAATCTCATAGTCCCAGAACATTTTTCCCTTTGAAGTCATGCTACAGTGATGATGGTCATGTCATCTGTCCCTTCAGTTATAGCTATTTCTCAACCACATTAATTCCAGAAAAGACATTTGCTTTGCAATCCACACAATTGGTGTAAGGATGGGAAAACATTAAAAACTTGGGGTCAGATAAGCCCCTGAAAGTTTGGGATGAACACGTATCTGAATCATTGCAACTCACAAAACCAGGCATCTGGTAAGGTTCTCTCTACTTCCTGGTTCCAGTCAGGACAGAAATACTGCAAGAGCCACTTCTCATGATATTGTCACACCCAGATAAAGGTAACAACAACATGGCCTTATTGTGTCTGAATCAGTTGCCAATTCCCAACAACCAACCAGTCCTTTGCCTTTCTAGTGAACACTGCACCTATTGTACTTACTGTATCAGGCAATTAATAATACTCGCAATACAAATATACATAAAGCTCTGAGAAGAAGTTGTCGGGTTACAAGTTCAACAGGATTTAGGATTTTTTGGGAGATTCTCTTTGTTTTAATTTTAACAAAACTGAAAGAGCCTTGAATTTTGTCCAACTACATGTGTAATGTTTCTTGTTGCCACTACATATTTCTGCATATCCATTACAGTAAGTACTAAGTGTACTTGACTTAATATGAATAATTCAATTATTTAACCTACTGAACAAGTCTGTGTTTGAATACACCTTGTAATAAAAGTGCTTTATTTTTGTTAAACATCTGCAGTAGACTATTTAGTGTAAGATTGCTTCCTATGGGATTTAGCTTCTTACCAGAATTGTAGTTTTGATGCCATTGTCCCAGTGCAATCATATGCTGGCTTTGTACTTTTGTAGGCACTTAGTTTAAAACTCAAAATTTCATTTCCCATTGTGGTGGGTTGCACTCACCTCCTTGAGCGCCCCCAGAGACCAAGCACAGTGCACCAGTCTCTTCAGCTTCCAGCCTGCCTCTGCAGGTCTTTACTGGTTCAGTCCTCTGGCCAGGATCACACAGTCCAAATCCTTCTGGGATACAACAAACTTAAACAGAAGAAATTCCTTGTCCTTCAGGGCCCATTATAAACAAAATGGTTTCATGCCCTTCTAGGGCTAAATGCCCTTTCTGAAACTGAATTAGTAGGGATCCTTCTGAACTGCTACCGCTGATTGGGTACAGCAATGAGCCCTAGCCCAGACTGGTTCCTTTGACTGTAAGCTTGGGAGCATCTCTCTTCACTCCTCTAGCTCTAGCCAGGAATTGTCTTGCTACCACCAAGCAGCTCCTTTTATTTCAGCCTGCTGGGTCCTGATTGGCTGTTGCTGGCCCCCAATCATTCCAACCCTACCACACCTTCTGTTGCCAGCTTCCTGGTTTATATAGACCCCTCCAGATGATCCTGCTTCCAATCAATTCCCTGCTCCCTGCCTCCTCCTCTAGGTATAGCCTGTGGAGCTCATTGGCCGCCTGCCTGGCCATCTTAACTTCTTCCAGTCCTGAGAAATGTGGTGTTTTACCTAAAGCCCTAGTACCAGGAGTTGTGGGATTACCTGAGAATGTGAACTTTTTATTATTTTTAAGAGTAAGTTTCTAGACCTCATGGTTGCAGAGAAAAGCTTGAAAACATGAATTTTAAAAGGTCAAAAAAAATAGAAGACAAATAAAAATAATGCAATTAAAAAAAAAGTCTGAGCAAATTTCATGATTTTTCAGGGCCTGATTCATGATTATTTAATTAATTATAGGGTGTCTTTTTAATTCCTCATTTTAATTCCCCATCCTTCTATTCCATTACCTTTCATTCATCATCCCAATCAGGTTTTTATTCTTATTTTTCTTGATTCACTACCATATACTCTGCTCCAATCAGTAGCACCAAAGAATATTCCAGTCTGTTCTGAATGAGGCCAAATGACATAAGACAGAAATGGCTATTTCTTCAGAAGCACAGGTATGGCATCTTTTCTAGGGATGCACATCCTTCCCAATTAACTTACTATAGCATCTCGCTGGTTATGATCAGATTTTTTAGAACTATAAAATATGTGGAATCCATTTTGTGCATGAGTACAACATTCATCTAATTAAATGGAAAATATGCTGAAGGGACACTTTTCCCTTAACAACTAATGCTTCTCCAGTTCAAGTTATATTAAAAAAAATACATGAGAACCAGTCATGAAGTAGATTAAAAACAGGTGCATGTTTCATCCACAGTATTTCAGTGATTACCTCCCAAAAATTTTTCCTATGTAACTTCAGTTCTACATCAGCTTCTGAAATGGACCCATCTTTATTAAATCAATTTTGAAATGAAGAACCTAACAGACCAAAAGCCGCAGCACACAGTCAGCTGTATGGACTCTAATTCAGCATAGCGATACCAAGTATAATATTAAAGTATCCTAACATACATATCCAACACAAATGTTATCCTTGGCTAACATTAAAGCTAGTGACAATCTCTGACAAGTGTGAGAAAATTCAAAGCAAAGCTTAACGTTTGTTCCTTAGTTCATCTAATTGCCTCTCACTTGTAGAAGAGGAAGGATGGTCCAGTCATTAGGGTGTTTGCCTACCACTTGGAGACATGGATTCTAGTCTCTATTCAGTCACAGACTTCCTGTGTGAGGTTGGGCAAGTCACTTAGTCTCTTTGGGTATGTCTATATTGCAGCTGGGAGCAAGCCTCCCAGCTTGGTTTGATGGACTCAAGGTAGCATGCTTAAAAATAGCAGTGTGAATGTTGCAGCTCAGGGTCTCAAGCCTAAGGGGAGGTGGGGGGCAACTTAAGAGTCTAAGCTGCAACACCCACGCTTCTATTTTTAGCATGATCCCAGCTGGGAGGCTTGCTCCCAACTGCAGAGTAGTTGTACCCTTTGTGCCTCAGCTCCTCATCTGTAAAATGGGGCTAATAGCACTGCCCTACCTCACCCGGGTGTTGTGGGGATAACTACATTAAAGCTTGGGAGCACTCAGATACTATGGTAGTGGGGGGCCATATAAGAGAGATCTGCAGATTGTGATGGGATGCACTGTGTGCCATGATACCTGGGGAATACAGAACAAGTTAAAAAGGCAGTTTCAGCCTTCTTGCTTGTAAACAACTTTATTTCCGTGTCACTTTTTCCTACCTCATGTTAATTTTTTAAAGTTTTTGTTAAAAGTATTCGTGAATTAAGAGCACCCACGTCAAGTTTTTATTGACAGCATCAGGACAAACTTGCCCACACTTCCTGTCAAGATGCCTCAACCTTTTACTTCAGGAATCATCACTAAGGGAGAGAAGGTAGTTCCTGCTCCATACATGTATGTCATTCATTTAGACCATGGCTTCACAAGAGAAGAGGATGGTGTTAGGATATAGATATTCAGGCCTGTCCGCAAAGGCCTATACTTTAAGAATTTAGGTGTATTCTTATCACTTAGCTAGTTATAGAGGTATCAAACAAGAATCAAAATCAGTCTGCCTGTTTATAGGCCTTCTCTCACTAGGATAGTCTAAGGCCTTGTTCTTAGGCTAAGGCCTTTGGCTAAACAGCAGGGGCAGCCATAAGCTGGGAAGCGAACTGTCACGTCCTCACCAGTCACACTGAAATAAGGCCGTTTTGGACTGTTAAAAAGGTGATCCAACCTATCACCTCCAGAGAAAGGGAAGAGCCTAGAAAATGTAAAAGGAATTTTAGTTTGATGGTGATAAGTGAGTTCTTACCAAACAGAACAATAGACACAGCTTATGTCTTTATAGATGTAGTTGTGAAATACTCACTTCTATATTGTTTTGTCATTATAGTTTCCACTTTGCTATTGTTTATTTGCATGGTCTCTGTCTGGTTCTATGATTGTTTCTGTCTGCTGTATAATTAATTTTGTTGGGTATAAACCAATTAAGGTGGTGGGATATAATTGGTGAGATAATCATGTTACAATATGTTAGGATTGGTTAGTTAAATTTCAGTAAAATGATTGGTTAAGGTATAGCTAAGCAGAACTCAAGTTTTACTGTATAGTCTGCAGTCAATCAGGAAGTATGGGGGGTTGGAATCGTGTTTTGCTAAGGGGGGGAATGGGAACAGGGATTCAGGCAAAGCTCTGTGGCGTTAGAGCTGGGAAGGGGGACACTGAGGAAGGAAACTGGAATCATGCTTGCTGGAAGTTTCACCCCAATAAACATCAAATTGTTTGCACCTTCGGACTTTGGATATTGTTGCCCTCTGTTCATGCGAGAAGGACCAGGGAAGTGAGAGGGTGAAGGAATAAGCCCCCTAACAGGTGTATTTTAATGTTAGCTAACACCGTTAAAATCCTAGTGCAGACAAGGCACTTGTAGTTTTAATGCCTACTAGCTGGTCAAAATATTAATAAGGCACCATAGCATCTTAATAATTAAATGCCTGGACTTTTCACATGAGATGCTGAGTAGCCATTTTTTATTTTATTTAGTTTTGATTTGGCACAGAAAATTGAAAACCTGTCATTTCAGTTTAATGTGAAATGATTTTTTTTCAGTTTAGCCACTGAACTAAAAAAAAAAAAGATTTGCCCAGCTCTCGTGTTGAGGGAGTCCCCAGTGGTCAGTTTTCCAGAGGGCTCCAGCCCATGGTGCTCTGCACACAGATGTCCCAGTTGGCTCTTAAACCCCCAGGCGCAGGTGAGTAATTTCTCTTTCCAACCACGACTGCCTGGGGAGGTTGTGGAAACTCCTTCACTGGAGGTTTTCAAAATGAGGCTGTATAGCCATCTATCTTGGATGGTTTAGACACAACAAATCATGCACCTTGGCAGGGGGTTAGACTAGATGACCCTAGACTAGTCCCCTCTAACCCTATAGTTCTATGATTACATTTGTCCTGAATGATAAAAGAGAGAAATGGAGCAAGGCAAAGAGCACAAAAGAGGAAAGAAGGGAAATATTTCAATGAGGTGTTGATCTCATATAGACCATAACAAATTGCAACCTTCAGAACGCATTAGGACCTGATCCTGAGCAGCGGAGAATTCTTGAGAATGAAGGGTGCTCCCACCCAGAAGGCCCTAATGTTCCACTTGCAGGATTGGGGCCATGCATTTTTAAATACAAAATTCTTTATTGACTGTATGGTTGTTACAGAACCATCAGAAACTACGGAAATATCCCCCTCAACACACACACACTTTGACATGACAGGTTGCAACAGTTGCTTCCAACACAGTCTATTTTACTAACAGAAAGTACATAAAAATAATGTTTGTGAACTAAAAATCTGAATCAAAATAACTGGTTCCTCAACAAGCTTTTTTTTCCAGAACAGCCAAATTCACAGGTCTACATTATGGACTTGCTGTGCAGTCTGCAAACTTTAGTTAAAAGGATTTTTGTGGCCCTGGAAATCCGTAACTTCTAGTTTCTATATAAAGTCAAATAAATAACAAAACTGCCTCACTAATTTCCACAAATCAGTTGTAAGACGTCTTGTGAGCTGAAACGGGAATAGTGCATTTTCATGATCCTGCCGTGAAGCCCGAAACTACAGACCTATAATGCAAATGATGATCCTTAGTATTCATCATTTTTATTATTCCTTGTTTATTTTGCAGTTACAATGTATTAGGCCCTATGAAAGACACAAAGGATATGTCTATGCAAGCAGCTGAGAGTGTGCTTCCCAGCACAGGTAGATAGATGCACTAGCTTTGCTTAAGCTAGCATGCTAAAACTAGTAGTGTGGCTGCAGCAGCACAGGCAGCGGCTCGAGCTAGCCACCCCAGTCTGAGTCCAGGAGGTCAGGCAGGTTTGTACTCGGGCAGCTAGCCCGAGCCACTGCCCATGTTGTCACAGCCACACTGCTATATTTTAGTGCTCGAGCAGAGCTAGCATGTGTCTGTCTACCCGTGCTAGGAAGTATACTCCCATCTACAGTGTAGACATACCCAAAGACAGCCCCTGCCCTGAAGAGCTTACAGTGAAAGGCCCTGATCCTGCGAGCTATTCCAAATGGGTGGACCTGTGTGATTGTGCAGAGCCCCACTGACTCCAGTTACTTCATTTCCAAGCAGTTGCATGCAAGGATCCACATACATTGATCACATGGCACGATTGGGGCTGTTGGACATGCAAACATTTACACCTATGAATGAGCCTTATTCATGTCACTAGTCCCATGTGAATAGTCCGTGGAAACAGTCGGAGTTCAGCCCCACCCAAGAAGCAATCAATCAGCACATTGCACTAGCAGGTCTTTACAGTAGCATCCTGAACATTAGTATCAGCTTTATATCCTGGTGAGTGTACTGCATTTTCACAGTAACCAAACATACCAGAGATGAAGCGATCCAGTGCTTTCCCGAGTGTGTGTGGTAGTGCCTGAGAGCTCTAATGAAAAAAGATCAAACAAAGGAATTAAGGTAGCCCCAGACAGATAGAAACATGATTGCGGTTTCCAAAGTTATTGTAACCAAGTGCTGCAATTATTTGTGTATTTTTATTAAACGGATTCCAGTTTTGCTAAAATGGTATGATGGAATTACTGTAATGTTTAATGTTATTCCTCTAAATGGGACAAAACTGTAATTTTCAAGCAAAAATACTGTTTTCAAATAAGAAGAGAGATAAAATGAGATCTTATCCCTTATTCATGAGAGACAGATGTTATTTTTGGCTGTACAGTTTAATGAATACCATATTATGATCTTTTTAACCTAACACCAGAAATAACACTTCTAGCATTCAGAAGCTTAAATCCACTTTCAGTAAAAGCTTCTATTAACATCCAGAACTTTTCTTAGTTCCCATTGCAAAAGCTTTAAGCTGTCAGCTACATACAGTCCCCATTGTGCAAGGATTTTTTTAAACCCATCAAAAGGTATTCATGCAAATGATAGAATCCTTAGCAGTCTGCTAGTTGAGGTTGGAAACACTATCTTTGCAATATTTTCCTGTTGCTTTTCTTTATAGCACTTCACTTACTGATCTGATATCTTACTGCCGTGTTGTCAGGGAGGGTGTTTGTTTTCTTTCTCTAAAAAGGGAACACTGCATCATTTAAAAAATGCTATTATATTTATGTTTTTTATTGATTTTGGGATATGTCTGCCAGTAAGTACCAGCTGAAACTAATTACCATCCGTACAAAATCTCCATGCTGAACTGGGCTGCTGACAAAAATGCAACTAGAAAATGAATAAAATGTTTCTTGGGAGGCAGAGGTCTTTTTTGCTAACCAGTGAGTACAATGAAAAATAACACATACAGCCCCACTACAAATGGTTATTATTAGCATTTCACTTTTATGGGGATAACTTTCTTTCCAACCAATGAGCTGCAGCTTTTTCTAACTGCTCGATTTAAGCCAACTAGAAAAGATTTCTTGTGTGCCTGCGTGGCGAGTGTGTCAATGTTTGAGATAAGACTTCTCCCATCCAGGGCAGTAGAACAGCTCAGAACAAACAATGTCAGAATGAGAAAGAGCCTCCTAATCCATCATCCAATGCAGTATTCTGAGTTTTGGATGGGAGAACTATTCACTATTCCATGCACTATTAAACTTGTTCATGACTCTTCAGGTGAATATTGTTACTTACACACAAGGGCCAGAGGTCTTGGGCTACAGATTAGCAGCACTCAGCAAAGCTCAGGAGCTGGGGCAGGGAGGAAGAAGGTGGTTCTAAGACACCTTTATGCCCCCACCCCATCCTGAGCTGCCCAGGGACCAGGCCCATTCTACTCATAGGTGTAAGCAGACCGAGGGCTGTCCAAACTTATGCCTGACACATCATGGCCTTATAGAGCCATTCCCACATCTGTGGATCACTGGAGTGGAAGGATGTCCCTTCTCTCAGCCATCACCTCTTCCACAAGCCTGATATGGTGTGGCTAACAGAGCAAGGCAAAGCAGCCAAAGTGCTAGGGTCAGCATCTGGCCCAAAAACTTCTTAAAAGGAACACCAAATTTGTGGTAGAAAACAAGAACAAGATAAAGCTGAAACAATATGCTATGGCCTATTTTTAGCATGCTAGCTTGATCTGAGCTAGTGTGGGCACGTCGTCTTGAGTTGGAATTTATACCTCCAGCTGAAAGTATAGCCATACCCATAGCACACCTCTGTGGCAGCAGAGTAGGGTTCTTTCCTAGCACTCAAATTTACACTGGGGTGGGCCTACCTGCCACACAATCAGTGCACCGCTGCTGGAAGTGGGCATGGTCTGCTGTCTGTGGGGTGTAACCAGGCAAGCAGCCCCCAGACCATGTGCTGTGACATACAATGCAAGTTAAGGCTGCGGCTGCTGCTAACATGGTTTTTCTGTTTGTTTGTTTGTTTGTTTTGAAGGAACAATAAGGTGGGCCCCACAGTGCGTTACCTCCTATGCCAAATTGAGCCATCCTGTCATGTGTCCTCTACCCCCAGCATGGCTCCAGTGAGCAAGGCCAGGCCTTTACCCTACACATCCTCCTATATCAATCTGCAAAAGACCAGTTCTAGAAGTCTAAAGGGACACTACAATGTACTTATTCAATGGAGAACACAAACATGCTACACTTTTTCTTGAAATGTCAGTTTTCATTCCTTTACTATCTTCTGTTGCAAACCCTAATTGATTTCAGTGTGGTCTTTAGTGTATGAATTTCTTTCACTGACATGGATTATTGTAGAGCCATTTTTGGTCATAAACACACACACTCGGACTGATTTTTTGCACCCACTATTTGCAGTAACAAAATTGCTGGTGCAAATTTGCACCAGCAGATATCTGCAGATGCAGCTGATATCATTTCATAGCTGAATACCTGACGTGGGCACCATCAAGTCCCCAAATATCTAACTGACATCATTTATACTCACAATTCTTTGTGCCTGTTAAATTGTCAGTGTGAAAAGGGGGGTCAGGCATCACGTTTCAGTCAATTCAGGCATTGACACTCTCCTCTTGGCATCCAGGCACTCACTATGACTGATTAATAAAATAACATATCCCTGAATCTGGAGGTTAAAAATGCAACAAAGCAGAGGTAGCTGGGTAAAGCTGTAGTAAAGTGACTTTAATAAGGCTGAACAGAATACAATTGATGGTGTTTAGACTGCACCAGTTCTGGCACAGATATATAACGAGAGCAGGCCAAAAAAACACTCAAAACTTTGGAGGTAATTTAAATGTGTCTGCACATACACATGAACAGCTTCCAATATTTTGTTAAGTTTCAGAGTAACAGCCGTGTTAGTCTGTATCTGCAAAAAGAAGAACAGGAGTACTTGTGGCACCTTAGAGACTAACAAATTTATTAGAGCATAAGCTTTCGTGGACTACAGCCCACTTCTTCGGATGCATATATATATATGCATCCGAAGAAGTGGGCTGTAGTCCACGAAAGCTTATGCTCTAATAAATTTGTTAGTCTCTAAGGTGCCACAAGTACTCCTGTTCTTCTTTTTGCAATATTTTGTTTTAACTCCCGCCTTTGCTTTTTATTTTAATATTTCCAAAGTACCTAATCCACCCTAATGATTATTGACCATCCAATTTGAATTTAAAAGAACATTGTTTTGGAGTTATATACATCCATGAAGAGCACTTTTAAAACCTTCACTGTTTTCTTATTATTTGCATTCTTCTATCTCCAAAATCAAATGGCTCGTTTCAAATTTCCTCCAGAAAATCCCCTGCCTGGGCTCAAATGCTGAATGCTAAATTTCACCCGAGAGTACACTTTACGGTTCAGTTAAAAATGGAAAAACTGACAAGAGTATGGGGCTGTG
Organism: Malaclemys terrapin pileata; assembly: GCF_027887155.1. Taxonomy (NCBI): domain Eukaryota; kingdom Metazoa; phylum Chordata; order Testudines; family Emydidae; genus Malaclemys; species Malaclemys terrapin. Next base: position 107,710,813 of record NC_071510.1, read on the forward strand.
GATGTGCTGTTACAGGATAATGTTTCTAGTTTTGTAAAGAGAGAAAAAACACATTTTTTGAATTATAATGCTGCACAAAAAGGGCAAGGTCCTAAGCTAGTGAAAAAAAATCAACCTTGCGTTATTGCTATGCTGACTGACAACAGGTAAGGATTTGGCCCCCAACTCCTTTTCTCCTAAATATTTTACTTTCTTGAAGTGATCATGGCTTAGAAGGAGAGGTGTAATCTAATAGTCTTAACACAGCAAAGGAGTCAGAAATTTGAGCCTTCTAATCCCTTAAAACACTTAAACTGTCACAGTTGCCCCATCCTTAAACTGGGGATAAGAATCCTTACCTGCTGTACTGGGTCGATGCAAGGATCAATTAGTCAATGTTAAGTACTTTTGAAGATGAAAAGCTCTATATAGATGATAATCATGTTACAATCCAGGTCTCAATCCTATCCCTGGGGAATTCTGCACCACTGCGCAATGCAAAATTTTGCAGAAATTAATGTTTTTTGCACAGAATTTCCTTTCCCCCATAGAAATGGGCTGCAGTGCTGCTGGCCACCACTAGACCCCGGCTTGCACATGGAAGACACTGTGGGGAGGGGGACGGGAGAGAGTAGAGCGTTCCCAGCAGCTGCAGTTCCCCACACAACCTGAGGGAAAGAGGCAGCAGTGCACAGGAAACCCCACTCAAGCCTGGGACCAAGCAGCAGGCTGTTTCTCCCTCTGTATCCCTGGGCTGTAAGTAGGGTGTGTGTGTCTGGGTTGGGGGGGACAGGGCTGGGCTTTGGGAGGGAGGGGGAGCCCACGGCTTGCTCTGGGGGGGGGTGTCTGGGCTGGGAGGCACAGCTGGACTCTGGTAAGGGGTTGCGGGTGTCTGGCACCCCAGCTAGGCTCTGGTTGGGAGGGGGCAAAGAAACAAGAACTGGGTTGTCATAGGGATTTCTTTAACGCTTTACTCCTGGGGGAATTTTTTTGTGTCTGTATTGTTACAAACATACTTACTGGCAAGTATTTTGAAACAAATTACCAAAATAATTGAAACTGGTGTGATTATGTAGTGTTATTTTGACAAATTAAATTTGCAGAATTTTAAAATAGTGTGCAGAATTTTTATTTTTTGGCACAGAATTCCCCCAGGAGTACAATCCCTGTGACTTTTTTCAATAGGGAATACTCAGTACTACAGGACTGGTCCTATAAAATGTTAGATTAGTACATCTGAGCCAGTCCTGTAATGTGACGGCAGTAGATCATCCTGATGTTATAAAGGAGGGAGAGGCCTCAGGACTCCTGTTTCCTGGAGATCAGGCTTATGGTGGATGAGAGAACAGCTTAAGTCTTTAAGCATCCACTCCTAGTTGCTGCCTGAAGCCTAGATACAGCAAGACTCTTAAGCACATGTCTAATTTTAAACACAAGTAGTCCCATTGATTTTAATAGGACTATCCGCATGCTTCATGTTAGGGAGGTGCTCAAGTCCTTTGTTGAACTCGGGCTGATAGTGTCAGCTGGAATGGCTGGAAGTAGAAGCTAGACAAATTCAGAATGGAAATATGGCACAAATTTTTAATCATGAGGATAATTAACCATTTGGACAATTTACCAAGGGTCGTGGTGGATTCTCCATCACTGACCATTTTTAAATCAAGATTGGATGTTTTTCTACAAGATATCATCTAGGAAGTATTTTGGGGAAGTTCTGTGGCCTGTGCTATACAGGAGGTCAGACTAGATGATCACAATGGTCCCTTGTGCCCTTGGAATCTATGAGTGAGGAAGAGGAGGTAAAGAATGAGGCTATATGACTATAGGTGAAAATTTACCTCAAGATGAATCCTAAAATTTGGAAGGAATTATTAATTGACCAGCAAAATAATCCACCTGCATCTTAGAATGTTTTTAAATCTCTAGTAGATGAGTGTCTATTTTAGCTGTAAATCCCTTGCCTGCAAGCAATCCCACAGCCTCCCTTGGCAGCTTACTCCATCGCATTGTTCTTCTTATAAACCTTTCATACTTAACTTACATTTTCCTTGCTGCATTGCCTATTACTACTTCTGTCCTCGGTGACTAATGTGAACAAGAGATACCAGCTCTCATCATGACACCCGTTGGATGTATTGTAGTCAGTTCCCATGTCTCCATCAGTCATCTCTACATTAAACATTCTCGCTTCTCTTAACATTTTCCACATAGGTCTTATTTTCCAAAACATGTATCATTTTTGCTGCTCTCCTTTGAACTCTCTCCAACTTGTCTTGGTCTTTTTTAAATGTGGTGCCCAGAACTGAATACAGTACTGTTAATGGTGCATTGAGTAGAACAGAATAATTATACTTGCTCTGTGTGTGTGATACTCTTGCTAATATAACCAAATACAATAGTAGCATTTTTTTCAATCAGTGTTGCATTGCTGAGTGACTCCATAGTCAGTTTACCATCTACTATATTCCCCAGATAGTTCTCTGATGTATATGTCCACACAGAATTCCCTCATACTATATTTATTCCTTCCTATGTGAACCATACTTTTTTTTTAGACTTGTTCAAGTGACTTTAGTCCACTCCTCCAATGTGTCAACATCATGTCAGAGTATTTTTTAAACCATACTCTCCGAAGTATTTATAGCTCTTCTTATACCACTCTCCACCACTTCTGTCAAGTCAGTAATGAAAGCAGTGAATAGCATTGTCCTCACAATGTGCCCCTGCATCATCCTAATTTGACAATAAGTGAATAATTACTTTCTGTGTTGTTGTTTTTTTTAATTCAGTTTTATGGGGAGAATTGTGTCCATTTTACACTAGTTCCATCTAATCTACAGTTCTGCAATTTCCCTATGAAAACTTGATATGCAATTATACAAAATTCCTTAATAAAATCTAACATTAAAATTATGATAAACACCTGAATACTTCTTGCACACAGCTGCCACGTGTCTCTACATGACAATCTAACAGTAGAGGGATGGCAATACACTGCTAAATATTTCCCTTTTATTGTTTCAACACAACCCAGATACAATGGGCAGATATTGTAATTAAGGGGTCTTTGAAAGGCAGAGTTTAAACATCTCACCCTCGCCAAAGTATGTCCTTCCCGTCAAGGGCAAGTATCTTTTTTAAAAAAAAATAAAACTTCCTAATTCCTAAAAAATTTAAGGAAGGGGATATTATTCTTTGGAGAATTTTAATGAGGTGCTTAATCCTGCTTTTGATCAATCAAATGTACACAGCGGGCATTCAAGAGGAGCAAGTGCAAATTTGTTGAATCACTTAGAAAATGAGGATATGGTGAATGTCCAGCAAGATCCACAGGTCAGGGAATATACCATAGGTGTATTTTGATTTACTATACACACTATTCTGCTACTTATGGAACTTATTCAGGGACTGATATGAGTTTTGTTACTAGGACCGTGGCTAATTTAGTCAAAAAAGCTAATCTGGGAGTGATAACTTGGCCTGCATGTATTAGATTCAAAGATTGGGACTCAATGGAAAAACAAAGAGCCTGGCAGTTGAATAGAGCTTTGTTCTCTGACCCTGTTAGAGGTCAAGAGCTGGAAGAAAATTTTCAGAAATATATACAAGAAAGTGTTGAGGGAAGGGATCAATGAAAGTGTTCTCTGGGGAGCTGGAAAGGCAGTACTGAGGGAGATCCTTATAAATAAAGCATCATACCTCAAAAAGATGAGAGCTCCAGAAGAAGAGAGTTTGGTTAATAACTCTGGTTTGGAAGGTAGACAAATCTACAGGATCTCAATACCTCCCCGTCCCCCTTTTAATCTAACAGTGAGGTTTCTCTCTCTGTGATCTCATTTCTCTTGACCTGCGCCTTCTCTGCCTTATAAATGGTTATCCAGAATCTCCTTGCAGGCTTTGTCCATCCTCCACTCACACTTCGTGGGCAGGGGTTGTATCCTGTTTTCTAGGGTTCTCCTCTTCCCCTATTTTGAGCCCTTTCTCAATCTTCCCCAGTGGCTCAGTTCCCTTCTGCCATGGACCTCAAATGCCTACTTTCTTCTTACAGAGCAAAGGGTTCCAGTCCCAAACACCGCTGGATAGGGCAACCTATCCACAACCCTAACCCATTTCCATCTGAACTTTCCCCAGACCTCCAGGGGTATTTCAGCCAATGGGCAGAGTTTTCACTCCCCATGGAATCACTCCAGACTCAGCCTCTCCACTGGCAGGATTCAGTGTGGCATTACCACATCTTTCCTGGCCAGCAAACACCCTGATGCAGTGTCCACTATGCCAATCTCCCGTCTGTTCCCCACCTTCATGGAGATGATTGGCATTTTTATCTGCTAGTCCCTCAAGGTCCCAGTCCAACCACAAAATTCAGTCAGCCAGCAGCCCACATAGGGGCAGTCTCTTTCTATATGTCCCAGTCTCTCACCATTTGTAGAAGGTAATTTCCCAACTCCACAAAGGAGTTCCTTTGGTCTCCTCCCTTTTCTTCTCTGCAAGCTTTACTCCTGCTACTTCTCCAACTTTCTTTCCCTGCTCTAGTCTGTTATGTGTATGCACCCCCTTGCAGGGGAAATCTGCTTCCTCAAATTTCTCTGCAAGTTTGACCGCCACTGCCAGTGTTGTGAGTGGCTGCCTCCTGCCTCATACACAGGTGTGCTCAGGGGGGCTTTGCAGAAATGGATCCCTCATTATGGAGTTCAAAATTTCATTAATAATCAGAAATTTATCCCTAGGAAATATCAAAGTGACTATTCATTGTGCGTAAGAGCGGAGATTACTCAATTTGGGACAGCTGTTCCTGGGTCCTGATTTGAAGTCATACCAAGAGAGATGTAATAATGTAACTAATATCAATATCCCTTATTTCCAATACTTACATGTCAAACATTTTATTGTGAAATCTGGATACGAGATGGCTCTATCTAGACCTTTAATGACACATGAGGAGTTGAACCAGGAGCAAGCTGGAACAAAAAGGTTTAATTTCAAAGATATCAACATCTTTTTCAGTCAAAATTGTATATAACATAAGAACCCCAGATGAAAAGATAGGAGAGGGATCTGGACAAAAAACTGATCTGCATGTGGCTCTCTGTATGGGAAATGAGATACACATCTTCAATTTGTTTAGTTCATAAAGAAAAATTTTATAAATTACTGTATATATGGCATTTAGAATCATAGAATCAGAATATTAGAGTTGGAAGAGACCTCAGGAGGTCATCTAGTCCAATCCCCTGCTCAAAGCAGGACCAGCACCAACTAAATCATCCCAGCCAAGGCTTTGTCAAGCCAGGCCTTAAAAACCTCTAAGGATGGAGATTCCACCACCTCCCTAGGTAATCCATTCCAGTGCTTCACCACACTCCTAGGTTGGATTCAGGAAACACTATTTCACTAGACCTCCCCCACTGCAACTTGAGACCATTGCTTCTTGTTCTGTCATCTGCCACCACTGAGAACAGCCTAGCACCATCCTCTTTGGAACCCCCTTTCAGGTAGTTGAAGGCTGCTATCATTTGACTCCAGTTAAGATTCATCATATTTTTGCTACTAGGGAGGCACTTTGTTGGAGGGTTGTGGGGAAAGAGGAACATACATGTGGTGGCTGTGTCCAGGAATTATTGAAGAGATTCATCTTATGACAAAACGCCGATTTCTTAGAGATCCCCCTGTTTACTTAATGCTCTAGGAAATGATTGACATTTAAAAAAGAATGACAAATTAATTTATTTTTTATTGTTAGCAGTAAGACTTTGTATATCACATTATTGGAAAAATGTGACTTCTCCTCCTATGGAATTGGGCATGGTAAAATATGGACTGTCGTTGTAATGGAAGAGCAGTCACACCAAATATATGCACAAGACAAGCACCAAAAAGAGGACAGGCATTTCAAAATGTGGTCACCCTTTTCAGTGTGCTCAGAGGAGAAGATTTTCCAAGCCACCCACCCAGAATCTTTAGCAAGGCTCTTTGAATATTAATGTGATCCTGAATAAGTAATATACAATTAATATGTTAATGTTTTATTGTAACTTTGCCTTAATAAAAAGTTTAAAAGATAAAATAAAATCTCGCATTAGCATTGGCACAGCATTTCCTTACTTCACTAAACTGCAAGAAAGTAGCAAAGAAATAACTTAATTTGTCATGATTCATTTGTAACAAATCCACATTCCCTTCTATTTATTATCTTATTTTCCTCCATCTTGGTTCCTCTATCGCATCCCACCAATGTAGTATCTGAGTGCCACCAATGATATTTTTTTCTTCTTTCCTAGTCAGCATATTAGATAGATATATATCAGCTAAAATAAGAATGTATGTGTACACACACAAACACATATCCCTGTGTATGTAGTAATATTAGTAATCATTCTTATTTCTGCTGGTATTGTTTCAAACACTTGGTCCAGCTCCCATGAACATTTTATACCCTGTATAAACATCTCTCATTGGTCAATATTTTAATCATTCCTGTGGACCATTGCTGTTTTGGGAGTTCATGGGCACAGGTAGAGAGAGAGGGGGACTCATGTAGCTCGGATCAATTTCAGGCAGGGCTTTGAAAATTGGGAGAGGGATCTGGAAATGGAGTGTGTATTTTATGCAGAGCTAATGCAGAGAGCAAAGCACTGGAATGATGTGGTCCCAGAAATCTGAGCTTGGGTGAAACAGAGAGGGCCCAAACCAGCTTCAATCTGCATTCTGTATATTTTGCAAAGGAGGGTCCCCGAAACTTCGATTCAGTACTTGCAATGGATGAAATTTACCCTTGTGCAGAGGGACAGCACCAAAGCAAAGACAATAGAGATGAAATGGTTCATAGATTTTGTGTTGGTTCTCTGCATTGGGAAGAACTGCATCCATAAATATTTCACATTGCATAGACACGAAATAATGAAACTGTGAAGATACATATACTGTCAGTATAAAAATACTCTTTCCCACTGTCTTTCCGTTAGGGAAAGATGCTAATCTGGAAGTTATTAGAGGTTAAGGTTGAAGATAGGTTTCAGTCTACCATTCATTTTGAGCCTACCTGTTTGTTGTCAGCCTCTCAGAAATGCCAGGAAGTGAAGAGCATGAAGAATGAACTACTCCCAGCCATGCAGATGATTTTTTAGGGTTAAGGCATATTGGTGGTAGAGCGGCTCTGCTATACCTGTTCTGTGGATAAATAGGACTGTTCTGTAAATAGAGATCTTCATTTCTCAAGGCCGTCAATCTGATACCTTCCACAAGCACTGCATTTACCTTTTGTTGTTGCTTAATTCTTTGGGCCTGATTCTCTTGTCTTTTATGCCAGTTTTCCACTGGTGAAACTCCACTGAAGACAACAGAGTTTCACTGATGTAAAACTGGTGTCATGGAGTGGCTCATTAGGCCCTTTATCTTTTCTTTGTTATGAAATTATATTTCAAAGTATTAGGTAATTTTATACTCTTGAAATGATTGCATTGCTCATTTTTATAACCCTCTGGACTTGTTTTGCAAGTATCATTACATAATAAAAAAATTAGAAAGCTTAATTTCTACATTTTCCAGGAACAGCTGGAATAAGTCATTAAGAAAAATGTGAAAAATATATCACATTTCAAAGATCAGACTGCCAGTGTTCCATAATATGAGCGACTTTGTGCTGTCCCACATATTGGCACCATCTTAAAACTTTAAATCTTCCCAAGGAAGACAGTTGAAAATTAATATGCAGACGTCTTAGAATTTAAATTGACACACACACAAAAGCTAGAAGGAGAGAAGGATACGTTTTGACACCTAATTGTCATGTGGAGCACCTCCAAAATGCCCAAACTATTGACAGGCAGGCTGTGTATGAAGGGTCAAGGTGTTATTACTGATGTTTTTATGTGAGCCTCTAAAAGCCTGACAAGAAAAAAAAGGCCTGATCCACAGCCTGATGAAGTCAATGAGATTCTATTCATTGACTACAACAGGCTTTGAATCTAACCGAAAGGGAGTATTTCTGGCACTGCCATTATTAATATGGGCTCATGATCAGAGTTCATCTTCAGCCAAAATGGGCCAGATTCAGATCTGGTGTAAATGGGTACTACTCCACTGACTGTATTTTGGTGGTTGAGAAGCAAAGCATCACTTAAGATGGCAGCAACCATTGATTGGGTGTGGTGTCAGGCAGTCAAAAATACCCACCTTAGCCAAATTGGGCCTCAACACCCGTGGGAGTTCAGAGACGCTGACACATTTCCAAACTCGTATATCCATGTCTTTTAAAATTAAAAAGTCCAAGGTAAAATCCAGGCTAAGAAAATACATCAGCCGAGGAGTTTATATTTATGGCAACTGTTACTATGCTGGACTTTAATCCACTGAAGAGACCTTTTGAAAGTTATCACTAAGGCTGTGAGTCTTTCACGGAGGTCACGGAAGTCACGGATTCTGTGACTTTCCAGGACCTCCGTGAATTTCACTGCTGCAGCAGCTGGTGCGGCTGACCCCAAGCCGCCCGAGCAGCTGGGGCAGCCCTGGTCCCGGGTGCTGCCCCGGAGCAGCAGCAGCACACAGGGCAGGGCCCAAGGCCACTCCTCGCCCAGAGCAGCAGCAGTGGGGCCCCAAGCCATCCCCTGCCCAGAGGAGCAGCGGTGGCTGCCCCCAGCCCAGAGTGGTGGCGGCAGGGCCACGGGCTGCCCCATTCCCACCCCACACCAGGAGCAGCAGCGTCCGCTGGAGCACACCTCCCCTCAGCACCTAAGATATAGTTAGGGGCATTTTTAGTAAAAGTCACCGACAGGTCACTGGCCTTGACTTTTTGGTTGCTGCCTGTGACCTGTCCGTGACTTTTACTAAAAATACCTGTGACTAAATTGTAGCCTTAGTTATCACCATGAAAAGCCAGAATATAAGTAATTGGAAAATCCACATAACATTCAGATCATAAATGTATTGGTTCAGATTTCATGAAAATTATTACTTGTACCATAAACTATAAGTCAGCAGGGGAGTGTTTTTTTAACTAGAAATCATTCCCTGAACGTTTTTACACACAAATCAGATGTAACTGGGAAGAATTATAGTAAAAAAAACACCAACCAAATTCAACTGGTCTTACATAAATGGGAATCTGCATGAGGAGAGGAGATGGATGAGCAGAGATTTATGAACCTGTATTTAAAATGACATATGAACGCATCCAAGTTTTGTATCTTTTGAATACTCACCTGGTTAACAATTGGAATTTGAAGAGCCCCTTAGCAAACATAATATTTATTCCCCTAACATCCACAAAGTGACTGCAGAAACTGCCAGAAATACTCTTTAAATTCTCTAGCTTTTATTGTCTGACAATCTTCAGTTTCATTATCGAATCGGGGCAAATACACTGACAAAAGGGACACCAACAATAATGGTTCATATATTCTAATTTTGGCAAAATGCAGCATTATGCAATAGAGACACTGTCTGAGGATGGCCATGGAGCGTATTATGTGCTAAGCTTGTCATGTAACATCTTTTGGATACAGCAATCTTCCTTGTCATAATTCCACCTATAGGGCTTAATTTGTTCCTGATGGTGGGGTGGGGGAAAGTGCAGAGGGGCTCACTGAACTGTGCCCCAATGGAGATCGAGCTATCCCTTTGTGCTATTGCTTTCCAGTGGGAATTGTGTTTAGAGAGGGCACCTGGTTCTCCATCAGCAGAGACTGCCCAGAGGATGAATCAGTTCACTCCCTGAAGCATCTTAGCCATAAGCCTTCCACAGACACATTCTCTATTTATGGGCCTTCCGGGGCAGCCAGCATTGTGAGCACCTTGCAAAAGCTGGTATACCACAGTTTATAAGTGTTCTTTCCAGCAGCACAATGACTTTTCTCTAGTCTCTTGTTATAGTCCCCTTTTCCTTCTGTCCTAGGATAGGATAGGAACATATTCATCTAGCATTTTCATAGCTTCTCTTTCCCCAGTTCTCCTTTTGTCACCATCAGGGGCACTTCCACTTCATTTTGCTCCTTTGATTTCTCTTTTATCCTTTCATTCCTGCTGCTTCCCAGCACCTCTGCCAGTTTATCAGCCTCAGATTCTAACTACTCCGATTCAGAGTGTGGTATAACACTGAGGACTCAAAGCCTGTACTCTTGTGGGCTGCTGCCACTGGAACAATATGCAACAGTTCTTTAAAAGAAGAGTTGTGCATAGGAATATGGTTATTATTTGGATACTTAAAAGAGACATTCCCCTCCCGCCCACCCCCAAAAAAAGACCTTCCACAAATCACTTTGCAGCTCAGCAACAAACTCTTCCTTTAATCTGATTTGCCAAACAACCATAATTGCCCTGTGATGTCCCACAGCCCTTCTGATCTGTCCCATATGTGGAGCCAAAGGCAATTAAAACCTTTGTCTGTATTTGTGATCTCTATCCTTTAGGGACCACTCTGCTAGACACAGAGCAACCGCTAACAGCAGCCATGCATTCCTCCTCCCAGACAGTCACTGCTCTGTCTGCTACCTCCCTACCCACCACTCAGCCTGCTCTTCACTGCACCACAGCAAGGGAGTAGCAAAGGGGGGGGGATGGGCAGGTTGACACTAAGAGCAGGAAGGTAGAAGAAGCAACCACCTTCTCCCAGCATCGGTACCATCAGCTCCTACCCCTGCACAGGCTAAATCTCCAAGGACAAAAAGGGGGAAGTGGGAAACACCAGAGAGCAAGATGGTGGGGCAGAGAAAGAAAATCTCCTGGGGTTCTTCCCGCCGTTCTTCCTTCCGAGAAAACTAACTAGTCATGGGGTGAGAGGTAAAGCTCTGACATGGATTAGAAGCTGGATAAGAGCCAGAGAACAAGGAGTGGGAACAAATGATAAATTTCCAGGTTGGCAAAGGGATAGCAGTAAGGTGCCCCAAAGTTCTGTACTAGCACCTGTGTCTAACACACGTATTAATGATCTGGAAAATTGGGTGCACCGTGCAAGATGCACGCTCAGAAATTATGGTGACGGGTATGGAATAAGAACACAACAGTGAGGTGGCAAAAATGGGAGGTGGCACAAAGTTATTTAGATTCATCAAGAAAAAGACTGAGGCAGAGGCAACTCCTGGAGGCAATACAAAGCCAGAATGCTCCACTGCAACTCAGGCTGCTATTGGGGCAGCAGGCAACGCGATGCTGTGATAAATTAAGGGGGAGAGGGTAGCTCCCTTTTATGGCACCCAGCCAGCCAATAGCTATAAAATCCCTCTTACCGGTAGTAGTTCTTTTCTAATTGCTCTACCTGTAAAGGGTTAAAAAGTCTCACTGCTATGCATAGGCAAAAGGAAGTGAGTGGGCACCTGGCCAAAAGAGCCAATGGGAAAGCTAGAACTTTTTAAACTTGAACAAAGGCTCCCCTTTTTTCTGCCAGTTGTTGTTCTCCCGGGAAGTGGCATACAGGGCAACACCTATGCTGTAAGAAGCTTGGGCCAGGTATGAAAAATCCTCAGTATCATACCTAGAAACTACTAATTTAAAACCCCAGATATGTAAGTAGATTAGGAAATGTCCAGGAAGATGCAATTAGGTTTTTCTCTTTTTATTTCTTTATGGCTTGCGGATTCCATTGTGCTAACTCTGGGTGCTTTTGTTTTGCTTGTAACCTTTAAGTTGGACCTCAAGAAAGCTATTCTTGGTGCTTAATTCTTGTAGTGGCTCTTTTAAAATCTAGCAATTGCCTGAGTTCACAGATACATCTTTTTTTAAGAACAAAATTGGATTTTTTGTGTCCTAAGAAGTTTGTGCACATGTTGTTCAATTAGCTGGTGGCAACAGCTGATTTCCTTTTTTTCTCAGCTCTTCCCTGGGGGCGGGGGGAGCTAATGGGCTTGAGGGTACCCCACAGGAAGGAATTCCCAAGTGCGCCTTCCTGGGCTCTCAAAGGGGTTCTGCACTTGGGTGGTGGCAGCATCTATCCATCAGAGAGAAGCTGTAACTTTGGAAGTTTAATACAAGCCTGGAGTGGCCAGTATTAATTTTTAGAATCCTTGCGGGCCCTCACCTTCTGCACTCGAAGTGTCAGAATGGAGAATCAGCCTTGACAGGTGCTGTAAACCAGGACACAGTCACATTCTGCAATCCCTGGAAAATACATGGTAGTGGGAACACCAGCAACTCCTCCCTGCAGTACCCTTACAGCAGTGCTCCCAGTGGCCATTCCTGTGTCACAGGCCCAAGGTCAGGGCAGTGAGAACAGCTGCACTTGGGAGCCCAGCTCTTTTGAGCCATCTAATGCCTCTAATTACTTCAAGCCTCACCACTCAACACCAGAAAGCACAAGCACAAAAGAAAGTGGAGGCAAGGCAGATACTCACCTGTGACTTGAATCCCACTTCCCTTTATTGCATTCAGCCCTCCGCTGCACTGTGCCACTTTGATTTTTTATTGCTGTTTGCTATATAATACATTGTTTAATAATACAAACTTAAGCATTCATTTATAAAGCTTCTTCAATGCATTTTACACAGAAAACATCAATTTTAAATAATTCATAAGGTTCTCCAAAAGTATCTAGGCACATGCACAAGGTAAAATAAGGATTATCACAATGTTCCACTTCCACCACCCATAAACAAGACTGCACTGCTCACAATCCATCCCACCCAAGGTGTTCCCTTGGCTCTGTCCTATGGGGGTTCCCCCCTGCTGGTCCATCCCTCCTTCTTGGGCTCCTGGAACTCCAGGTTCAGGCCTCTGCCCCATCCGCTGCCAGGTAGTCCTCCATTAGTCCAACTGCTTCTGTCAGTGTTGCCGGTCAGTGCCACTGCACCGATTCCTTTCCCCCACCCGGGAGAATCTGGGTGAACTGTCTGAGGACCATGGCCTCTGCCACTTGAGCCCCCGATTGTTTTTCTGGCTCCAACCAATGCCAGGCGCTATCCCGTAGGCGTTGCGCTACTACCCGTGACCAGGTCCCTGGGGGGGTATTTCTCATGGTGAAAGTGGTGGCAGTATGTCGGGGTTGATCCCTGTCTGATCCAGAATGGCAGCCTTCACTTTCCCATATTCCAGAGCATCCGGAGGGTCCAATCCCTGATTGGCCCAGTGCAGGCAGCCTGTCAGGTAAGGGGCTAACAGTGTGGCCAGCCTAGAATGAACTGGGCTGTTGCCTTTTATACTGAGGCAGCAGTTGAAGCATGCCCAGCACGGTCTGAGGGGCAGGACTTCTGCCGCCCATAATGTGGGGTTAACTCTATCTCGCCTAGTGAGGGGTATGCACACCCCATCACTGCATCCCTGACAGTATTGCTGGGACTGTTTCCATGTTGTATTGGATGCCTTGCCAGCTACTCAAACCGCAAGTCTGTATGCCTCAGCCTCCCACTCATCGCTAAGGCTTTCTCCCTTACTCTCACAAATATAGTGCAAAAAATACAACATGCTCGTATTATCTTAGGCACATTTTTCCTGCTGCTTCCCACCTATTCCACCAACAGCTTCCTTCCAAATGGTCAAATGCACACTCCACAGTCATTACTGCAATTCCTTAGGCAGCCGGTAAACAGTTCCTTCCTTAACTTCATGAGCCAGGGCAGCAGAGGATAAGCCAGGTCTCCCAGAACAACCAGAGTACTCTCCACATCATTAATGTCTCTAGGGATCCTGGGGACAAACAGTCCTTTCTCCATTAAGGTAAACAGAGTTGAGTTCTGGGAAATCCTACCATCGTGGACCCTTCCAGCATTTATGTCTCTAAGCCTACCACGGTGGCCAACCAGTCCTTGGAATACCCTGGGAAAATACCCCTTTCTGATTACAGAATCATAGGACTGGAAAGGACCTTGAGAGGTTGTCTAGCCCAGTCCCCTGCAATAAAGGCAGGACTAAGCATTATCTAGACCATCCTTTATAAATTCTGCACCCTGGTGGGAGGGGGGGGGAAGGGCAAATAATAGACACATGGATCCCATCAATTGCACCATTATTGTTTGGGAACCCCATGTGTGCAAAGCCAATGCCATCAATAATCTCCTGAGCATCATCATGCTTTACAACCTGGTGCAACAACACCTTTTCCATGGCATCACACAGCTGCATGACAATGGCCCCTGTTAATCTCTCCAAGCCAAACTGGTTGGCTCTGGAGCGGTAGCATTCAGGAGTGGCCACCTTCCAGATGGCAATGGCAATCTCTGTGCTAGTTCAGCACATATCACAAAAAAGGTTGCCTTCACCATCCTGAAATTCTTTCACCACTGATGGTCATCCCAAGTCTGCAGAACGATCTTTTCCCACCAATCCACGCTGGTTTCTGGAGCCCAGAAACAGCACTGTACACCGTGAAGCTGCTCCAGGAGCCGCTCCTCTTGTATCAGTTGCTCAGAGTCCTCCTTTTTTTCCTCATCTCCATCTTGCTTCCTCTACTGCCGCTGAGTCTGCTGGTAGAGCTGCTGCTGCCACATCACCTGGTTGGTGGTGCAGCAGGCAAAATCTAAACCCAAATTCATCCAACATTGAGTGCTGAAATTCTGCCACGCAACCTTTGTTGCCACGGTTGCCAGCACAGCAGCACAGTCCATTGTTGGATCCAAGCTGGCAACAGCAATGCAAAAATGGTGCTAGCCCACCCAGAAAGAAAGCATGGCTTTGAGACAATGAAAACATGGGATTGTAAAAAATTTGAATTTGCCTGGCTTCTGTTATGCAATCCACAATTCAGAGCCAAAAAAAATCCCAGAATGCACGCTGCTGAGCAGTGAAGCGAAGGACCATTGGATTCTCTCCGAGAACACCCCATCGTAGGCACCAAGCTATTGCTATCAGTTAACAATGAAGCAAATTGAAAGAAGGTACAGCATCTTGCTATTACTGAGGCTTGTGTACTGCGAGTTAAATAATGCGTGTCAAATCAATCCAGGTTATAAACCCCCTGCATCAACAAGCCCAAAGACTGGAGTACTTAAGAGGGAACTAATGAAGCTGTGTAACAGGGCAACATGATGGCAGATGAAATTCCATGGTAATAAATGCAATGTACTGCATATTTGAAGGAATAATGTGAGGAACTCCTACACAATTGCTAGGTTCTAAAGTAACTGTAACCACTGTGGGAAAAGCCTTGAGCGTCATTGCCAAGAGCTCACTGTGGAGATCTCTGGTCAATGAGCAGCAGCAGTCAAAGAAGCAAACAAAACGTTATGACGCCTAAGGAGTGGAACAAAAAAAATACTGAAAACTTTCTAATTCCATTATATAATTCAGTGCTATACTCTGATCTGGAATACTGGATTCTGTTCTAGTCACCCTACCTTCCGTCTCAAACCCTAGTTCCTTTAACTCAGAGAGACACACAATCTCTTTTATATTCCTGGGTTGGAGCTAATGAAATCCATCTGAGCTGGCTGCCAGGAGGAGTCAGACATCTCAACACAGGGTCCTAGAGTCTGACATATTCTCACACACTTCTTAATTCTACTGGGTTGAAAGATCTCAAAACAAATTCCCTGAATATCCAGTGCTTAATATCTTCAAACCTATACAAAATGTTGCTACAAATATTCAGCCAAATATTGTTTCAAAATGTTCAATAAAATATTGTTTTACATTAAGTTAAATTTGTGACTCTCTTTAATCATTTTATATAATCTTGCCCTGAAAAATACATGATCTAATTTAACAACATTACCAGCACTTCTCAATGTTGAAATAATGATTATAATGATAGCATTTATATTTGACAAGTTAAGTTTCTAAGTCAGGAACTCTCTGTGTTCCCTCTTGAAATAGCAGTAAAGACCATGTCTAACAAATAATATTATAATAAAGTGAATTTTGCAGCAAGATTAGGCTATCATGAAATTTGACTTTGAGGCTGATCCTACAGTCCACAGGCTTTTGCCAGAGTAAAAATTTTAGGGATTAGACCCCATACAACTTGTCTAATTTACCCTAAATCTAATGCCAGAATTTGGGGGCGTGGTTGCTGACATTCTTTTCATGCAACAGCTAGTGTAGGAGAGGGATATTTTAGAATTTCCAGTTAAATATCCTTTCCCCTCCATCATGTTATCTGCATTCTATTTAGTAATATAACTGCTATACAAGTATTAATGCTCTTTGGTTTTGTAATGAAGACCTTGCATAAACAAGAGCAATGCGCCAGATTACTTCCTCCTATGGAAAAGCCCATGAAAGGTGGCTAAGGGAGAGAAAAACTGACAGGGTGTGTTCCCGCTCTACACAGTGAACCATAGGTCCAGCTCCAAAACCAATGGAATGCATAGGAGCTGCAGGAGGCCAGCATCATCTGCATGAAGTCCCTGTGTCACTGCACTGGCTCTGGACCTTTGGCATCTCTTCCCCTCATTCCCTGGCAGCATGACTCCACTGGAATAATGCTATCCGCATCTCCCCAGACCATGGCTTCCCGTCTTCACCACTGTAGAGCGGCCCCACTGGCAAGATAATAGAGCCCTAGGCTGTTTTATTTCCCACAGTGATCTCCACAAAGGACAATCTGTGTCCTGCCCTCAAGATGACCTGCTCCTTTCTGGCCTGTCCAGTGCCATCACTTCCCCCATATAGATCCCCAGGCTGCTGGATAGCCCACTGTGGGGTCCAGGGAAAGAGGAGCCAGTGGGACGGAGGCAGCTGATTGCCATCCCCATTAGGAAAGGGAGACACTCCATATACAGGATCATGGACCATGAGGCATGATGGAGCCCCATGTCCTCTTTCTAATTAGATGTCAGATTAGAGTCTGATGGCACAACTATGCATGAACAAAATAAAGAAAATTGGACACAGCATCATCGTGACAGATTTGGAGGAGATACCATTATACAGCAAGGGTATTTTTCGTATATATTTCCTTATAGGCCAAATTCTGTTTCTCTTTCTCACTGTGAACAGGATGAGTGGAATTTGACTCCATACTTTTACATGCGCATTGATCCTTCAATGAGGAAAAGGCCCCCTCCTTGCAGTAATGAGAGGCTGAGAAGGCCCTCTCTTTGTAGTAGCAAGATCTGTATTTTATTGCACTCAACTTACAGATTTGGGAAGTTTTTTAGTGCCTGAAGCAGCAAACTCCCATCCACTTCAGTCACCTCAGGACTGGGCTTGCAGAAAGCCTGACATTAAAAGCCTCCATGGTATATTGGATACATACAGTATGTCAAGTACAGAAATTAGGAACAATTTTACTGACTCTCATTTTTACAGTTGTCTCCTTGTGTAGGTGGACGAGCAGAAAGTCACACACTGAGGTAAAAATCTTTGCCGTTCTGTCACCATACTAAAGTTACGTTCTGTTAACTGGATCTGACAGTACTGAGAGAAAGTCTCATTAAATTAATTTCAGAACATAAAGGAGTTGACAGTCACAAGGTGAAATCTGTTGGCCAGATCAAAAAAAGAATCAGGTATGAATGGAATTTCATCCCCACCCTTCCTACTCTACATTTCTGGACTCAAAATTAAGGCAAAGTGAAAGAAAATATTACCATGAGTCCACCCCTCCCTATTGGAGGTAAAAGGTGCTTATTATATACAATTAATTTTCCATTTGGCCCCACAAAGCACCACATGACTGTTCAGGGACCAATGCTGAGCTAGGTTTCAACACTGAACAATCCTTGTACATACAAAGAGAATCTTAAATGTTGATTGTAAAATGTGAATACAACACAGTGTTTATAAATGAATACATAGACTGGGATTTAAAATTTACTATTGATATTCAATGGCAGTTGGAACCCTAAGGGTCAAATTTTTGAAGGTATCTGCAATCCATGGGAGTTAGGCAACTAGGCCCATTTGAAAATCCATTAGGTGCCTATTTGCAGCTTCAGGTGCCTGAACACCCTTAAAAATCTGGCCCTAAGTCAGGGGACTTTGAAAATTCCAGCCTTAATGAATTATGTAACGATGGGCCTAGACCTTGTCAGGTGCCTAGCACCTTCTACACCCTTTGATTGTAGTGTGAGTGCGTAGAGCTTAGCACTTCACAGTATCAGACCTAATATCACCTTCATCTGCCATCAAGATACAATGTTCTAGGCTTTCATTTGACCTCTGCATGCCCCATATACATCCCTCCTGCAGATCTTTTCCACTGACAGGTCAAGATCACTTCAGCCCAAAGGAACTCTCTCTTTAGATTTTGTCCCTTTGTATGGAAGGCTATGTTTATTGACTAATTGCTTATAACTCTGGAGAAACTACCTTGTCATTCTTTTTCTACTGTCCTTTCTCCAACTGTGAATTCTCCTGTTAATTTTATTATTTCATCACTGCAAACTCAGCAGCACAGTTATCTTTGCAGTAGAGGATACATTTTATGTTGTGAACAGTGTGAGATTAAAGCTAAACTGTCTCAGCCTCCAATGTAAAAAGAAACACACATTTAGCATGCATGTGTATTGTCAGACCTATCTGCTTTAAGATGTATCACTCTTTGTGGATCTGTGTCTTATTTCATTGTATTGGTAAATATTTTAAAGTAATCTGGACTTACAAATAAAACATGGTATGATATTTTCCTTGAAGCTGGGATGAATAATTAAAGGAGACACTGATTTTTTTGAAAAATTGAGGAATTCGTATCCTACAGAATTGCAGTCTGCTCACACTACTGATAAACTTAAAAGTCAAAAACATAAGGATTGCTCTGAAGCGTAACTCTAATATTTACCGATGATGATGTAATTTTTCTGTTCTTTGCTGTGAACATTAGGGTCGAAATTCCCCATAGTATAATGAGGTAAAATTTATATAATTTGGCAGTTAATTATTTCTAGGCTGTCAGGAAAAATACTAAAATTCAGAGCACATGATGAAAAATAGTAAATATTACCAATACTGGACCACTCTAAACAAACAAATAAATAAATAAGCCTCTCCAAGTCTTAAATCACTGAACTGCAGTTTCAAGAAAACTTATTTATTTATTTGCACAAAATATTTTTAAATAATATATTTTTGCTCAATCTGGAAAAAAACACCTAGCAAATGAGTTATGATTTACACTCTGCAAGAGCACTATAAACAAGTCATTGGGGAGGCTCCATGGAAAAATCATCTACATGTCATTACAGCGTAAGTTACATGGAAACTAAATGTATCAAAATAGGTTTCCTAATAGGTAGCAAGAGATTCTGGGGCACAAACCTGCAAACCCTTACTCATATGGACCTACTCACAAAAGTCAAGACTACTTACATGAAGAAGAGGTGCAGGATCAGACCCTTCTCTATAAAAATGGAGGAAAGAATGTCAACCACCAGCAGAATTTGAACAATTAAGCAACAGATGCCGATTCATAAAACTGATTCCTACATAAAAAACTTTGTCAAATTTCTGAAAACTTGAATGCATGTTAGAAAAATGAACCCCTTGGCAGATTTGCCATGGAGACAAGAAGCCCGTAGGCAGATCTGCCATGTACATAACTCATACTGTCACTGACAAGTGGCTATATTATTAGGGATGGAATAATACTATTTTCAGGAGATAACTGTACTGTATCATTCCCTCCAATCTACTAGACATAAACATCAAAGTATTTTTTTGCCAGACAATCTCAAGATGTCTGAGCAACCATTGTTCAACTTTAACAAGCCATTTATCAGTGTTGTTTAATCATTGTGCCATGATAGAGAGCTTTCCAGCTAGTCCTTATAAGGTAGCCCCCAGTGAAGAAGTAGCTGGTAAACGATTTCCAGTATTCATGATTTCTGGTATTTCCTTATTTGAAGGGCTGTGTGATTTAGAGAGCGCAAAAGAAGAAAGCCTACATATATCACAAGATGGCACTTCCTGAAAAGTGAGAGAAGACAGATAAGTTTTTTCTTGTGGTCAGGCACTGAGCCAAATTCTCAGCTGGTATAAATCAGCATAGCTTCACTGAAGTCCATGAAGCCATCCCAATTTATGCCACCTAAGATTCTAGTCCATCTCTACACTCCAGAACCAAGATGATATTCTTGGGTATAATCTGAATTCCTTAAGATACATGTAACTAAAAAGTTGTTAAAAAGCAAAAAGACTGAAAAAATGAGACCCTGGGCTAGATTCACAGAGGAACTTAAGAGCCTAACTACTACTTTATTTGCCGACATGCCAGATTTAGGCACCACTGATATTCACAAAATCCCTATGTGAGAGGGTGTATAGACCCCCCATTCAGATGAGGAAGGTGCCAGAGATGCCCTGGGGGCAGGGTTAGCCCCACCTCTCCAGACCAGTCAAGCATGTATGGTAGGGAGGATGACTTTAAAGGGAGGAAACTGCAGTCAACTGGAGGGACTCCTGGAGCCTCAGAGGTAACTCCCAGCCAGGAGATCTTCTCCCTGACCTTATGGAGAGTGCAGTGAACTCCCAGGGTAAGCCAGAGAGACTTAAGAAAGTCCGCAAAGGGCAGGGCTCCTTGAAAGTAAAAGTAAGAAAGAAAGAAGTTGGGGCCTGCACTGAAGACACCCAGCATAAATAACCAAATTTGGTCAGATTCTCCAACCATCTGGGCAAAAAACATCAAGGGACCCTTTTACAAGTGGTAGAGAACACGGGTATTAAGTCAGCCATGCTGTGAAAAAGAAAAGATCCCCACAAGAGAGGTTCTGGAGTTAAAAAAGACCCTTAAGAGAAGTGGATCTAGAGTGGCTGTTAAAATGGGTGACTGAAAATCAGCAGCAGCAGGCCACCCAGCAACAACAACAGAAACAGCTGATAAGGGAATTAGCCAGTGCCAACAGGAGCAGCAACAGAATAAATGCTGACTGTGCTCCAGCCTCCAGGAGCGACCGGGGGGGGTAGGAGGGGGCGGAGAGCGAACACTAACCCTGCTTCCCCCATATGACGCCCATCCTGGTGAAGCTGGCCACGATGGACCCAGATAACAATCCTGAGACATTCTCGCTACTTTTGAGTGGGTGGCATCCACCACAGGATGGACCCCAGAACACTGGGCCGTGCTAGGTGCCCCATTTATTAGAAACAGTTCAAACCGCCTACTGGGAACTCGACTCAGCGTTGGCCCGAGACTAAGTGAAGGTAAAAATGGTGATCCTCAATTGCATAAGAACATAAGAATGACCATACTGGCTCAGACCAAAGGTCCATCAGGCCCAGTATCCTGTCTTCCAACAGTGGCCAATGCCACGTGTTTCAAAGGGAAAGAAAAGAACAGGTAATCATCAAGTGATCCATCCCCTTTTGCCCATTCCCAGCTTCTGGCAAACAGAGGCTAGGGACACTTTAGAGCATGGTTTTGCATGCTCTATTTAGACATCACCAAGGAGACCCACCTGTGACGGTCCTGGGAGGAGGCATAACACCCAGGGGGAGACACCTGTGGATGGTGGCCCAGAAGTTAAAAGATCACTGCTGGTGGAGGTTGAAACCAGAGCCCTGGTTGGGGGTATAGGTGGCAGAGCTCATACTCATAGAACAATTTGTCCAGATTTTACCAGCAGGAGGATGGGCATTGGCCTGAGACCCTGAAGAATGCTGTGAATATTCTAGAAAACTACCTAGCTGCCTACCACCCCCTGTCACCCCCAGAATGCCCGGAGGCTGGTCACAGAAGGATAGAGAGACTTGCCAAGAGCCATTGATGGGCGGTACAAGGCCCAGCCAGGCTCCACAAGGACCCCTGACTGAAGAAAAGAAGCTAGATCCCCACACCAGAGCAGCAAGGAAGGACTGTAGCTTGTCAGAACCCTCTGCCACCCATAAGGGCCTTTGGTACCATCTAGTAGAACCCATTGTGAAGCCACAAAGAGGTCAGACCAACATGGCAATGGCTTGCCAACCCAAACCCTGACATCTATGCTATCCAACAGGAAGTGCTTCCTCTGTGAGCAGATGGGCCCCTTCTGTAGAGACAGTCCCTATATGGAATTCAACTTCGGGCAAGTATGCACCAGTCTAGGGCCCATAAGAAAAGTCCTGCCAAGCTAATAGTCCTAGTGTGGGGGAGAGAAAGAAAGTACTAGGGCTGATGGACTCAGGATGTAATCAGACCCTTATCCACCAGCAGCTCACAGTCCCAGGGAAGGACACAGGGGGAACAATATTCCTCCAGTGTGTCCATGGGGACATAAAGCCCTATCCCACACAGCAAGTATGATTGAAAGCAGGGCCGGCTCTGGCTTTTTGGCCGCCCCAAGCAAAAAAAAAAAAAAAAAACCTGCGGCACAGCCGGAGCGCAGGTGCAGGGGACCAGCTGGGGGAAGAGAGGGGGAGGGAGCGGACAGGAGAGAGAGAGAAGGGGGCGGCCAGGGCTACAGCAGGGGCGCTGCCATGCAGCCCCTCCCGCTGCGCCGCCTCCTGCCACGAGGGCTCCGCTCCGGTCGGCGGGGAGGGAAGGAAGAGGACTGCCCTGGTTCTCCGCGCCGCCGCCCCCTACAGGGCGGCCGGAGCGGAACAAGAACAAAAAACAAAAACAAAAAAAGCGGCCATGCCGCCCTAGGATTGGGCAGAATGCCGCCTCCAACAATCTGCCGTCCCAAGCACCAGCTTGCTCATCTGGTGCCTGGAGCCGGCCCTGATTGAAAGTGGGGGAACATTCAACAGGCATGTGGGTGGGCTTAGCAACCAGGCTGGCCTACTCAGTTATACTAAGCAGGGACTGGGAACAATTTGGTGAGGTCCTGGCAGAACAAGAAAAACATCATCTCAGGATCTAAGCCATTCCTCTATGGAACCTGCATGGGTAGGGGTGAGTGAACTCGACAACCCTGGTGAGGGACCATCATGCCAAAGAGCTCAACCCATATCCCACCCAAGTCCTCTGCACAAAGCCGAGACCTATAAAGCCTACGCAGAGATCCTTGCCCAAGATACCAATTTTGTGTGGGAACCATGGGTGACCTCCCACCTTCTCCCGTGCATATGATCAATTAGTGGTGGTAAATGAGGAAGTGATAGCTCCCCAATCCCAGAAAAAGAAACAATGGCCCCATTTTGAATTACGGGGAGAAAAAGCTTATCATGTACAGCAAGCGAGACAGACTGGGAAACTGAGGCCCAACTGCTGCATGAGAAAATGTGGGAGATACTCCACTTGGACCGTGAGGTCCCCTGTGCAGGGCATCTAGGGATGGAGAAACCCTCCAGTTGTCCCATGGCCTGCTTTTACTGGCCTGGGGTGTTTTGAGACGTCACAGATTACTGCGTCTCTTGCCCTGATTGCCAGCTTTCAGGAGCTCCTCCTGCTATGACTGCAAGTGTTGTTTCTTGCAAGAAATGCCACAGGTGCCTGACTCCAGGAAAAAATTCATGATTGTGAATCCCAAGCAGAGATAGGTGCCCCCCTCTGCCTTGAGTGGGCAAGGCTCAGCACTCCCCATCTCCTCAGCATCTCCCGTGGGCTATTTTAAGTGGCTGCCCACTCAAGAGAGCTGTCTTTTTGAATCACAGTCTTAGGCAGCTATCTTTCTCCATTCATTGTATAGGGAGTTTAGGTGCCAAACCCAGGATCTGTGAATCCCAATGATTTTCTAGGAGCCTAAAAATTAGGCATGGTGACTCTGAGCATCACAATGCCCATGTCCCTTTGTGAATCTACCCCCCTGAAAGAAAATCAGAAGCTTGAAACCGCAAGTCCTTTCTGTTTTTTGCTAAGATCTGATCGGTGACTACATATTTTACTCATAGGTATTATGGACGCACTGTCAGATGATGTATCAGATTGTTGCCCCTTTTGGACCAGAGTGAGTAATCAAAGTTTGGGACCCTGAGGATGTTTCAGTTTAGGAAAGCTAGATCCGCACACTAGATCCCGGTGACAAAATAACCCCCCATCCCCCAACAAGGGGAGGTAGTTTCGTCGCTGGGAAAGCATCGCCCACTGACAAAGCGTTGTTCACAACGGCACTTTTCGCCGTTAAAACTTTTATCATTAGGGGGTGAGGGTCCACACCCTGAGCAACAAAAGTTTTAATAATGAAAGTGCAGTGTGAACATGGCCTAATACCTGTGCATGCAGGTGATGGATTCTAATGCTTGCATGCACAGGTGTTTGTGCATGAAGAGTTGGTCATGTGCATTTTTTGAAAATGTGACCCATTTTCTTAGACGCATTAGCATGTAGTGTAAGATTCTGGTTATATTTTGATTTAGATGTACAAATGGATTTGAAAGCACAACTCTAGGCCCCTTTGACAATATTTGGAAATGTAGTCGTAAAAATTTACAACTCCCTCAACCACTCCCCTGTGCAACTGTGGCCAGGCCAAAAAATAACCATTGAGCGCCCGCCCCCCAAGCCCTCCCATTCAGTGTGATACAGGATTACTATTAACATTTTTCACATGACAAATACTTCCCTGCAGAATAAAGATTTATATTGTGGTTTCCTGAAAATAATCTCTGGGGTGGAAGTAGAGGGAGAATATTTCCTCTCTGACAACCCTCCTCCCCCCAAATACACACACACACATTCAGAAAAGAAAAATTAGGGAGGATGTGATTACTTTCCCTAGAGAAAGGCTACTCCCCTCCCCAGCCAATGAGATATTACAGGTCACGTCAAGTAAGGTCAAGTGAGTGCTTTTAAGGGCCAGTATCCTTGATTTATTCTTTCAGCTGTTAGTTGTCATGTAGCACTGTGGCCAGTATGAATAGTGAAGCAGTGCAAAGTGTTGGTTTAAATAAGGGGGGTATCATGTTCAGTTGAAAGACACTGTGTGTCCCGCTGGGTGATTATGGATGTTGGGGGGGCTTGAACAATTTATTAGCACAGATCATTTATGTACTATGCTGTTTTCTCTTTTAGGATTCTGTCTCTGTGATGAGAAACCCCCTTAGGTTCACTTTCACCTTGTGATCCCACAAAGGACAAGGAAAGACAAAGGAAAGGAACATGGGGGAGTGATTTGATAAAATGAGGTGCTATATATCCCTCTGTTATTGAGTTTGCCTCACATTTCCTCCTAACTAGCTCCTCCCCTTTGTTCACCTTTCTGAACAATCCAGTTTAATATGTTGGGATTTTTTTATATAGTTTGATTTTGCTAAATAAAAAATTGCTAAAAATATTTGAAAATATTTGTTTATTGCTGTAAGTGTGTTGCATATGAGAGAATGACTGCTAGGAAATCAATGCCTCTTAAGTAAGCAGAATATAGTTATTTCCCATAGAAATACCCACAAATGTTCAGGGTTAACCCCCTTCCATTGTCAGCATCAAAGTGCTGACTTTCAAAGTGTTGTGCTTTGTAACTAAATGGACAAACACTTGATCTAAACTTAGAGCCCCCACCCCCATGTCCTGCACATTAATCCAGAAGTTAAAGACAAGTGGTGGTCAAAAAGGGTAAAGTATGTTAGGAAATATAAGGAAAGGGATAGAAAATAAGATAGAAAAGATAATGTCACTATTTAAATTCATGGTGTATCCACACATTGAATACTGTGTGCAGTTCTGGTCACTCCACCTCAGAAAGAATATAGTGGAAGTGAAAAATGTTCAGAGAAGGGTAACAAAGATGATCAAGGGTATGGAATGGTTTAAATGTGAGGAGAGACTAAAAAGATTAGGGCTATTTAGCTTAGAAAAGAGACAACTACAGGGGGACATTATAGAAGTCTACAAAATCATGAATGGGTTGAAAAAGTGAATGGGGATGTATTATTTACTTTTTCACACAGTGCAAAACCCAGGTCACCCAATGAAATTAATAAGTAGCAGGATTAATACAAACAAGAGGAAGTACTTTTTCACACAATGCACAACTAACATGTAGAACTCATTGCCTTGGGATGTTGTGATGGCCAAAAATATAACTGGGTTCAAAAAAGAACTGAATAAGTTCATGTAGGATAGGTCCATCAATGGCTTTTAGCCATGACTACCAGAAGTCCGGAATGGAAGATGGGTGGATCTCTCCATAATTTCCCTTTCTGGACACTCCCCCTGAAGCTCTGGTACAGGCCACTGTTGGAGATCGAATAATGGGCAAGATTGACCATAGTCCAACCCAGAATGGAGCTATTATGTTCCTATGTACAATCTATAACAGCACAAATCACAAATTTCTGATTTTATGAGCGATTTTGATGAACTCTCTAAAATCCAATTTTTTAATTAAATGAAGCTTCTAGCCCATTCTATTTGCTATTTACAAAGACAATAATAAACTATTTTCATGCTGGGGATACAAACAAAATAAAACAATTTCCCTCATTCATCTTAATGGCGCTTTATATTCAGACATGTAATTACAGCCATAGAAATGTCAACAATGTTACCAGAGCTGCTGCCTATTGAAGTGTAAGGTACTGTAGATCCAAATAAATGCATTCATACAATGCAACTAGATATGTCCAGCATGTCCTGACATCCCATGCATTTGAATGGATGCTTCATATGACACTGCTACCTGAATACACAGAAATTCCAACAGTAGCAAAGACAGACAGACTACAATCTGAGACAGCTGGGTCCAGTTTGGACACCAGGGAAAAGTTCGCCACCTTACCCAAGGTCACAACGCAATGCAGTGGAATCAAAACTCAAAATTTTCAGTCTGCCACCCCTACTAGATGACTTAGGTGTATTACTTACTGTATGCAACTAGGCCACATCAAATTCCAATTACAGATGGTGGAATCCGTCTTTTTTGCAGAAAAGGCAAAACATATTTGCAGATTTGTCTTTATCCAAGCACAAGATGGAATCAGCCCTGCAACTTTTTTTTTCTTTAATTGTATTGAATAATGAAAACAGTAGGGGTTATTTTTGTTAAGCCTTTTATTAGGAATTAAACATATTTGTTTGTGCTGGCCTCTCTCACAAGTACACACTTCTGTGGGCAGAATACAAAGTGAAACAATTGCTGAAAGAGGTTTGACAAAGAGCAGAAAATGCTGAGCTCTCTTTAGAACTGCACCTTGGAGAGCCTCAGATTTTAAAGGCCTGATTTTCACTAGCTCAGTCAGAAGGCAAGGGCCACATGAAAAAATGTGGGTGAAATTATATGCCTCATTTTTACAATAGTTACTATAACTACATGCAAATATTGGGTAGTTGTACACGCAAATCCCCAATTTGCATGCATAGTCAGGGAAATATTATATGCATGTTAGGCATTTCGTTGCACATGTATTTTTATGCATGAGCTTGTAAACACCACTCTCTCAGGGTATATCTACACTGAAATCGGAGGTGTGATTGCAACTCATGGAGGCATACCCATGCTAGCTTAAATCTAGCTAGCATAGCTCAAAATAGGAGGGACAGTGCTGCAGCATGGACCCTAGTGCAGGCTTGGAACTTAAACGCATATCCAGGATCCAGGATTGTACAGTCTGCACTGAAGCCAGTGCCAATGCCTCTTCACTACTACCTTTAGCTATGCTAACTAGATTAAAGATAGTACGGGCATGCTGGCCCGAGCTGCAGTCATATCTCCGATTGCAGTGTAGACATACCCGAACAAAGAGAGCTGTTTAGTACTCTAAAAATAGCTGTGTAGATAACACTTCGAAGTTGTGGCTCGGGCTGCAGTTGGGGCTCTGAAGCCTGCAGATTGGGGGGAGTGGGGGGGGCCTTCAAAGCCCAAACTCCAGCCCAAGCCAGAACTTCAAAGTGCTATCTACACAGCTATTTTTAGAGCACTAGTGCAAGCCCCGCTAGCCTAAGTCTGTTGAGCAGGGCTGGGAGGCTTGCTGCCACTGGCTATGTAGACCTACCCCCATTGACTTTCAATGATGTCAGGATTTCACCCTGTAGCAGGGCTGCCCAGAGGGGGGGGGCAAGTGGGGCAATTTGCAGAGGCCCCCACGAGAATATAGTATTCTGTAGTATTGCAACTTTTTTTATAGAGGGGGCCCCTGAAATTGCTTTGACCCAGGCCCCCTGAATCCTCTGGGCGGCCCTGCCCTGTAGGAATATTAAAAAAGAGCCTTTTAGTGAGAGTGGAATAGAATAAACCAGCTTCAGATCCTAGCTTTGATATGCACCTTTTTCTGAACAAATTTCCAAAAAGCCATCACCAACTGTGCAGAACTTATTACTGAGCTGGGGCCTGATCCAAAGCTCAGCGGAGTCAGTGGGAGTCTTTCCACTCACTTTAGTGGGCTTTGGGTCAGACTCTTATCTGGGTTATCTTATTGAGGATCAGGCTCAGATCCTCAAAGGTATGTAGGTGCCTAACTCCCATTAGTGCTTATTTCAAGTGTGATGTGAAATGCAAGATTGGGCCTTGATGCTCTAACAAACAAAAGTAGCACACGCCTATTCGAGGGAATCTGAAGAAAAAAACAAGAGTCAAAATAACAGAAAATGCCACTGACAAACTAATTTGTCTTCTTGCTCAGCTTGATGTCACTGAAACAAGAGAATCAAAATGTTGTCAGAGAAGCCATGGGAAAATAGGTGGTTGTACTGTACCAGGGGGGCTGCGTAAACATTTCCTACAGTTTCTATTCATCCCAGCTCATAGTGCCTAAATTTCACTTGGAGCTTCAGGTTCAGATAAATCCTCCATTCAGAGTGAACTTTCTACTTGAAACTGGGTCCGGGTTTGGTCAAAAGATACCTGAACCTTTCAAACAAAACTACATCAAGCCTTGGCATTGCCAGGCTTCTTTTGCATAGTCATTGATCTCACCAAAAATGTTTTACATAATTCTAATTTTTAGTCTTTACAGAAAAAAGTATTTGATTATTAAAATTTAACAGTCATCCCAAAAGATTTTAAGGCTCTCAATCCTGCTTTTATTGGTCACTAAGGCCTGAAAAGAGAAATGCACTAAAGCGCATACATAACTTTAAGCATCTGAGTATTCCCAATGCTTAAGTGCTAATCCTGCACTTATTGAAGTCAGTGGGACTTTTGCTATTAAATTTTATGGGAGCAGGATCAGACCCTAAGTGCTTTGTTGGATCAGGGCCAACATTCTCACAGATTTCAGTGGAAGCAGGATTGGGCCTGATCTGCAAATAACCATCACATCTCCTCCTAGAAAGACCAAAAATAAAAACAAACGATACTAAGCCACGGGAATGAACACAACAAACCGGTAAGGATCGTTCAGCACAAGACAACCGATGTAGGCTCTTCTCATTTAGGTACCACTATTTCAGAGAGCGGTAGCAGACTGTTTTTGTCACAATATTGTTCACACTGAGTTCTACAGGCAGCAAATAAATGAAGCATCAACCTGACTGAAATCCTAACCATCAAGTCCACCTGCCATGGAGCAGGAACTGCAGGTTTTCCCCGTCAAGAGAGTATGCTGCAGTAGCCAGGCGTCAAACAGACTGGAACACTGAGCATAATAATCATGTCTCTTCCATGTATCTTTCACAGCCAATAATGCCAGTGAGTAATATGTATGTCATTTTTGATAGTCAAATGTATTTGTAGTATCACCTCATTGAAGTCAACAGCTGTACGTTCAGGACAAATTTGGCTCAATATCATAATATACAAATAACTGTATATTGTATTTCCCTGACATAACATTATTGTAATGTTTTATCCATAAAAATATCGGTATATTTCATTAAAAATACAAACCACCTATTTTGTGCTTGCTTATATAATGCTCACAGTTTATACTCTGTCTAGCCCACCTATTGTACATTTTAATATAGCAGCTATCATTGTGGAGCTGTATCCTCAGCCCTAGTTTTTAAACCTGTGAAATTGTTTTATTAAAATCTTAGGCTAAGAATAGAGTGTGTGTGTGTGTGTGGCTCGCTCTAAACTGGTGGCAGGCCTTTAGAAAGTGTTACTAGATGAGGAAATGCAAATACCGGTAGATATTTTAGGGGAATAGCTCTCAAGCTTTCCAGACTACTGTACCCCTTTCAGGAGTCTGATTTGTCTTGTATACCCCCAGGTTTCACCTCACATAAAAACTACTTGCTTACAAAATCAGACATAAAAATACAAAAGTGTCACAGCACACTATTACTGACAAATTGCTGACTTTCTCATTTTTATCATATAATTATAAAATAAATCAATTGGAATATAAATATTGTACTTACATTACAGTGTGTAGTATATAGAGCATATACACTGAAATGTAAGTGTATAAACAAGTCACTGTATGAAATTTTAGGTTGTACTGACTTTGCTAGTGTTTTTTATGTAACATGTTGTAAAACTAGGCAAATATCTAGATGAGTTGATGTATCCCCAGGACAACCTCTGCATACCCCCAGGGGTACACGTACCCCTGGTTGAGAACTATTGTCTTAGGGCCTGATTCTGCAACCCTTTCATGAGTAATCAAGTTATCCTTACTCACATTACCTCAGCTTAAGGTCAATGGAATTATTTTTTGCATAAAAATTCCCCACATGAGTGAAGGTTGCAATGTCTGGGCCCTTAATTTTCATCTACGTTTGCTTCAGTGGGATTGTCACAGCTGGGAAAGACATATATTTATTCCCCCCATTCTCTTTACCTACACCCTTCAGGGGTCAGTGTCACTTTTATGGAATAGATACACTTACTATCAAATTTAGGAGTCCAATTCTCTATTCTTTCAAAGCAGCTAATGAGCGAGGCCTTCAGATGCTGGTCACAATACAAATAATTTACAGTCTACAGAGTGTGTGAACAATTAACCCCCATTAAAGAACAGATATCTGAAATTAATAACCAGCTCCAGCTAGGTCAGAGAATGCATTTTAAAATACAGTGTCACATGCAATTTGTGAGTGAGCAAGAAGCTATGCCACTATGTTGCCTCTGGAAATAATCCTTACTGTTTTCCCTAGGCATTTGGTGACCTTGTGTGTTGATCGCACTCCCTTTTCCAGGACTGTAAATAAGAGCACTTCAAAAAGCTTTTCTGTTCACACAGTTGTAGTTATGAGGGAAAGTCCTGAAAGGAAGAGCTGTAACTATCAGACAAGTGCAGCAGCTGGCAAAGGACAGATTGTATTAACAAGGAGTGTGGCTTCTATGGCTTTTTATTATGGCAACTGAATTTGTATAAATATAAATGAAGCTGCTCTCATGCATAGCAAAGAGCTAGTGGGCCACTAGTCTGCTAATTTGCTGTTTCCAGCACTGTGAACTGAATGGTGGGGTTCAGTAAGTTGGTGGAAATTCAGATCTATATTTGCCATAGCTACTTGTGGTCAGCTGAACTATCTGTCCCATTGCTTTTAGGTTCAAGTAGACCCTCAGATTTGGTTTTGTGGCAAAAACTTAAGCTGGATTAAATGAATCCGTAGAATGTTTCATTAACAGTATTGCAAACCAAATAGAAATATGATTTTTCCACTTCAGTTTCTCTGGTGGCCATAATCATTTATATATGTATTTATTTTATTCTTTACACAGCTTTGTTCAGGACTATCCATGTAGCTTGTCCATATTAAACTAAACACCACGTTCATTTGTATACTGACTTTTATCTCTCTATCTTTGTTTTTTATACAGTGTATATCACTGTAACACAACAATGCTCTTCGCATGGTATTTAGTGCTAATAATCTAAACCAGGGATTTCAACCTGGGGTTTGCAGAAAGGTCAGGGGCCCTTCCTATATTGGGAAATGGGGTCCTTGGTGGGGGTCCCAGTATAGGAAAGAGTGTCACAGTATGAGAAAGATTGAGAAACACTGGTCTAAACCCATGCCAAATGTGATATCCAAGTTCTGATACCCTAAATCCTCTGTACTTGTATATGGCAAGGAAGATTCATTCAATCACGAGAAGTAGCTTCATTGTGCTTTTAAAGGAAATCCTCCATCATTCCAACCATCCTCCACTATCATAACTATTAATTTTAGACACAAATAAGCATCAGAAGAAAGAAAAGAGAAAACAGGAATAACTAGATGAGTTCCATCTGAGGTTACTGGTCATGTTCTTATCTTCTCCCTCCCTCCTGTACACCTCCTTCTGAGCATCCATGTAAACAACTATTATTAGAGCTGGTGACAGAATTGGAAAGTCAAGATTGCTCTGCATATCCACTGAGGTCCATTCTGTTCTCTGCCTCAGTGCAGGAAGAAACAACTGTAAAGTTCTCTAGTTCATATAAAGCTCCAAGGGTGAAAACCTGGCCCCACTGAAGTGGATAGCAGATCTCCCATTGATTTCAGTGGGCCCAGAATTTCACTCCAGTAGTATTAACTTAAGTATTGCCTCTCAGTTAAAGTCCAATAAAGACTTGTGAGTAGAAGTTTCAAGTCCTTGGCTACCAGAGCACGTTGTAAACTTAGATTTTTGTACATAAAGAATTAAAATGTCTTAAATCACTCAAGGTGGGAGTTCATATAGGAATCTCTGACCCAAGATGGAAAAGGGAATGGTGATAGGGTTGGAGAGTCCTGAAATTGCATGGAAGATGGCACAATGATCCTTGAGACATCGAGGGCATGACCTACAGTATCCTTAGGCTTCTCCATTCTCTTACACAGAGAGGTAGAGGATGAGGCTTCATTTGAATCCCTCCAAAAGACATGTTTTACTAGTCTTTTGAGCTGCCAAACAGAGATCCAAACCTTTCTATAGCAACAAAGTGAGGGGAGTCATTCATTTGGGAACCTTGGAAGGGCAGAAAGAGAAATCTGCCAGTGTCGTCTGTTGTCTCTCTCTATTTATACCTTTAAAGCCCATGAGGAGCCTAGCTGAGCATGAGGACAATAGCCAGCTAGGAATTCCTCACAGAGCTAGTATTCTTAGCAAGTGTAAGATCAGGTTCCCATGTCTAAGTTGACTGCTGCTAGGTGGAAATTACAGCCTTGTAAAATATTCATGTGCTTTGCCACTATTTCAAAACAAATAAATTAAGAATTCAGTGAAAGTGAATACACAATGTGTTTTGATAGGAAATACAGGAATAGTAGTCTATTCTGCATTCAGTCATAGGAAGGTGGAAATGGGAGTGCTGAATATAATATTGATGCATATTTTATACTAGCAAAAACAGTTCCTTCCCCCACCAGTACCGGGTTTACTATGGCACTAATGGCACCATCGCGCTGGGCCCACACTCACAAGGGGCCCATTATGGTTGCCAGGTGTTCGGTTTTCAACCAGATTTTCTGGTCGAAGAGTGGACCTGGCAGTGTCCTGTCAGCAATACAGACTGGACACTAAAAGTCTGGTTACAGGAGTAACCGCAATCAGCCTCCCCACCAGGAGGGTGAGAAAAGCAGCTGCTGCTGCCTGGAGAAGCTGCAGCTCAGCTGGAGAGAGAAAGAACTGGCACCCGCGCACCCGACTCTGGCAAAGAGAGGTAGGTACTGCGTCTGTACTGCCCCAGGGTGGGGTCCTGTCCGCCCCCCTTGCCCTGCTATATTTGCCCCTGGCCCCTGCCTTGCTCTGGGGACCGACACCCTTCTCCCTCCTGCCCCCCCCACTGTGCACTTGGCCCAGCCCTCTGCCTCACCCTGGGAACTGACCCCTCTCACCCCAGTGTGCTCTTGCCCCCAGCTTCTGCCTCACTTGAGGACCAACTCCCCCCTGCTGCCCTGCTGTGCTTGCCTCCATCCCCTGCCTCACCCCAGGAACCGACACCCCCCCCCCGGCTGTGCTTGCCTCCATCCCCTGCCCCCCCCCGAGGGACCAACCCCCCCCCCCCCCGCTGTGCTTGCCATCAGCCCCTGCCCCACCCCAGGGACCAAACCTCCAGCCCCCCCCCCCCCCCCCACTGTGCTTGCCGTCAGCTCCTGCCCCACCCCAGGGACCGACCCTCCCCCTGCCCTGCTGTGCTTGCCATCAGCCCCTATCCCTACCCAGGGACCAACCCCCCCCCCCTCGTGCTTGCCTCCAGCCCCTGACTCACCCCAGGAACTGACACCCCCCACACACCCTGCTGTGCTCTTGCCCTTTGCCCCTGGCCCCTGCCTCACCCTGGAGACCAACACCCCACCAGCACCACCACCTCAGAAAAAAAAGAATCTTTAAATATAGTCACTAGCAGAAGAGTCTCTGGCCCTTTCTTTGCCTGAACAGAAAAATATCTGCTATCCAAGTTTTTTTTTCAATCAAAAAATAAATAATAAAAAGGTATTTAATGACCATCTAAAATATCTGCAACTTAGTGGAATAAAGCACAGTTTGTTTCCAAACCAATGCATAAAGAACTCTTCTTCCAAAATATTAAAGTATGACGATCTTTGTTAGGTGGATCACTAGCCACCCGGGAACATTTTTTCAATCGATTCTTAAAATACTTTTTTAATTGTTCCCATGAAAACCTGCCCTTCTAACCACAGTTCCTCAGAAACTTTCAGCGGCTTTCTTTGCTTCCATTTCTGTTTTGAGCCAAGTTATTCCTTTCTGACTGGATGGGCCAGATTCATCCCTGATATAACTCTAACCACATTGCTTTACTCTATCCCCATCGATCAGAGTTTTGCAGTGATGATTGTAGAAATGGCACCACTGATGCATTTTAATGGTTGTTGCTCGGTCCCAACGCTTCTCATTCCTAATTCTTGTAGTGTTACATGCTTCATTCAGCACTGTTGCCTGTGATATTCTTATTCAACATTTTTCCTCAATCTTTGGGTCTCAGGATCCTATTCTTCTTTCATTTTTCTCTAACCCCTATTGGTCTAGTCATTTCCCCCCAACCCCAAGTTCTGAGGAAAAGGCTTTTTTCCCCAGAATGACTTAAGTTTTCTTCAGAATTCAGTCCTGTGTTCCGTATTATATTCTTTGAGTGTACTGTACTTCTTTCCCCTAGGCAAACTGACTAGACCTGACAGGTTTGAGGGTCATTTATATGCTGTTGATACTCAATGATTTCTTCCATATCTCCATTCTCCTAACATTCAGTGTATGGCAGCAAACTTCCTTGGGTTGAATGTGACCAAAGCCAAAGGGTTAGATTCTATGCTGAGCCTCCTGAAACACACAGTGTAGGTGAAGTAGCCCAGAGTGGACAATTGTAGTTTTACAACACCCGGATTCTGGCCTGCTGCAGGACCAAAAACATAAGTTAAAGCAGCCCTGGGCTTAGCCCTGTTCTCATTGAGAGCAGCCTCCGAGGGCTGCCTGAGAACTACCCCACACCTCAAAAATCCTCTCAGCATCACAAACACATCCCTGATCAGGCGCCCAGCCCCTGTTCTCTACAAGGAGGAAAGACAGTGTAGGGCTACTTACATCCATCTAATGCTGCTCTTGTGCTGCGAGAATTCTCCCTTTGACTTCAATGGGCTTTGACTTAGGCCCTAAACAGAGAACTACTTCTGGTGATTCATTACTGACTTAACTCTTTTCCTTGATGTGCTTATGTTTGAGTGTTCTCTGGCATGTGCTTTATGCTTCATCGTTTGTTGCCCTATTCCTTTCATTTTTCACATTCACAGTATACACGGTGTGCAAATCTGGCTCCACTCTGCAGCATTTCTCTCCAAGAAGCATAATGATCCTCTTTCTAAGGTAGGCTTCCTACTCCACATACACACCCATCCATAGAGAGGGCTGGGTGCACCAGGCAGAGCGGGAGTCACCATCGTATAGCAGGATACAGCCTGTGCACTCCCAGTGTGCACTGGGAAGCTCAGGGTGGGATTGCTCCCACCCTGCAACTTTCTCTGAGGCCGCAAGCCTCTGTATTGCTCCCCGCACAGGGTGGGGCTTAAATGACACAAATTAGCCCAGTTCCTGTAAACTCTTACTCACAAGAGTAGTCCTTAGTCAGACAAGCAAGCCCATCAGAATCAAGGATTCGCAGAACAAACCTTTAATTCACAAAGAACATTAATAAAAAAAATGAATGTGAAGTGCTGAGCATCCTCAACTGTCATTGAACCCCATGGGCTTGACCTTGCTCTCATTGAAGTCAATACGTTTTCCAACTGAGTTCAGCAAGAGCAGGACTGGGCAGCTGAGGGCACTCTGAAGTTCTCCTGACCAGGTGGTTAGAAAAGAGAAGGACATATAAGATGTGATCATGCAATGTCTGAAACTTCAAATGAAATCTTCTGCTTCCATATTTTCCCAGCCGCTCATTTTTCAAATTTAAAAACAAAGCAAACATGTCAGGAAGGAGATCCAGAAAGTATGTTTCCAGCTGGCCTGGGATTTAAACTTCTTGGCTTATGGTTAACAGAATGTTTACCAGTTTATGTGAAGCTGTAAGTGTGTCATCAGCATGCCACATGCTTTGATAATTACTCTAGCTGGTATTAAAGTTAATCCCAGATCATATAGATCACTTACAAAATACAATAACTAAGACCAGAAATCCATAGCTGAGACAGTCATAAAATTGATGGCTAAAAATGCCAGTCTGCCTCTGACATGTCCTGCATAAACTGGAATCCGAGAGTCCTGTCTGGTGCAGTCTGACAGGAGTCCAACTCCTCTCTGGATATTAAATAGAGACATCTGAGGCATGGCAGATGAGCTTATGTCAGATGTAGTGCATATCCTGAAGTCACGACCCAAGATTTGTGAACACAACCCCTGCCCTTCCTGATTTGTAAAGGAGAGGTATGAGCAACTGGTGCCACTCCTGACCAAAATAGCCAATGCATCATTTAGAGAAGGAACCTTCCCTTCTTCCTTCAAATATGTGATAGTCCGGCCAAGACTGAAGAAACCCACCCTTGATACTTCACCCCTAGAAAACTATCACCTCATGTCAAACCTCCCATTCCTGATGTAAGGGGGCATGGAGAAAGGGGAAGGGACAAAGAGGACTCAGGATCCTGAGACTGACAGGGCCCTAGGGACAATCGAGAGAGGCCAGCAATCGAAGTCAGCTGGATTGACAGGTAAGGCAAGCCAATGAGGGAGCTGAGAGACCAGGACCCATCATCCATGTGAGCTGGTGCGGCCAGAGCAGAGCTGGGGAGAGTGCAGCAGCAGCAATAGCCCAGAGCAGAGCCGGGAAGCCAGAGCTGCAGTCCAGAGCAGTGCATGAGAAAGTGCAACAGCCTGAGCAGTAGCCCAGAGTCTAAACCTAAATCAAGTTCAGAGCCTTTTACTCCCTCAGAACAGTGGCTATGGTAACTATTGTAACCTTTTCCCTCCACTTCAAATGCAAAAAGGGGGTTGGTTATTTTTCCATCAATCTCATTATTTCATCAGTCTTCCTAATATTTCAGTCTTTTGGTTTTTTTAATCCGTCTTTTTAAATCTTACACTCTTCAGACTTATTTTCATCAGTCTGAATTGTGTTTTTTCCCCATTGCTCTTATTTTCTTATCCATTAGCCTTATTATTGTGGAGTAAGGCCAAACTGATGCCAGTTTGCTCTGAGTTACATTGCTAATAGCTAGTTTGATCCAAAGAGATAACTCTGTGGCCATAGTAATCCAGGACAGATTCTCATCCACCACTTCATTTTGAGAGGTATTTTACTCATTGACTATGAGACTAAAGTGTTACTTGACATGAGCAAGAGTGTCATAAGCTGACCCACACTTTTTTTGGTGGTTTCTGTGAGAAGCAAAAGGTTAGTTTAGAGGGAGCTCGTTAGGTTCCCAGGTGGGCTGGCTAATACCCACCAAAGATCCTCAGTGGTTCTGACCCAGTTGCTTATTGAAAGAAACATGACTCAAGATATCACTAAGGCTGCACTACTATAAGCATCATTAAACTAAGAATTGAATAATACAGTTATCAAATTGAGGTGAAAATCTGATCAAATGAACAAGTTAGTAGCAATGTTGAAATTGCAGTTTAGCCAGATCAAATTAAAACAGCAGAGACTCAATCCTTATAAATCCTGAAACAGGAAGTTCATAGAGGCGGCCAATTGTTTAATTATAAGCTACAATTATAGGACTTTTACCCACCGCAGTGAAACCCACTTTTAACTG
The DNA here is from genome assembly GCF_027887155.1 of Malaclemys terrapin pileata. Lineage (NCBI taxonomy): Eukaryota > Metazoa > Chordata > Testudines > Emydidae > Malaclemys > Malaclemys terrapin. Next base: position 107,748,506 of record NC_071510.1, read on the forward strand.
AGTGAATAACAGTGAAAATTACTGTTTATGTCTAGAGCCCAATCTTCAGGCCAATTGAGGTTTCCTCCTTAAATTTTACTATTGTGTGGTGGCTAATTTGTTTTGTGACCCCTCTCCACACATCCCTCCACACCCCAGCACTAATTACCAACTTCTAAAATAACAACAAGGAGTCTGGTGGCACCTTAAAGACTAACAGATTTATTTGGGCATAAGCTTTTGTGGGTAAAAACCTCACTTCTTCAGATGCATAGAGTCTGGTGCCACCAGACTCCTTGTTGTTTTTGTAGATACAGACTAACACGGCTACCCCCTGATACTTGACAACTTCTAAAGGACACTTTTTAGGAGGATGTTTAGCAGCTCTCTACTTAGCACTATATATAGCTGACAGCTTAGTTTCTTTGGACCCTTTCACAAAATTAGGAACACACAGATTCAGTGAATTTAAGGCAGACTTTAGGACCATTTAGATTTAAGGGATTTTTCTTTGGCACCTGTCTGTGTGGTCTTTGCAGGAATTCCTATACATATTCATTCATCCCACCACATATTCACACCCTAAAATAATAGAAAGCTGGGATGTCTCCCACTTAATAAAAACAAAAAGGAAAAACAGAAAAAGGAAAAATAAGATACTTAAAATAAAAAGTAGTTCAAACACTTCAGCTCCCATAGTCTTGGGACTGACACGTAATGGGAGGAGTAGCTGCAGTCAAGGACCAGGCAATGGTTGCAGGCAAGTGTTCTCAGATAAAAAGAACTGGTTAAGGCTAAATAGCTGGTGTGATGTCATGAATTCCTTCCTCAGACATGATCAGTCTCATGGGCTCTGGAACATCAGTCTTACTGAGATGGCTTGCTGACCCAAAAGGCAAAGCCTTCTTCCTTTCTCTTCACCTTTGTGGTTGAAGTTTCTCACTTATCCTTGCAGCACCTCCTGTGGAGTCTCTGGTCAAATCAGGTGTGAAATATACCCTGGTACAGACAACATGGTCCAATCATGTTGAAGTGGGCAAGCCGTGGCCTAGGCCTCAATTTAGGAAGTTCTGCTTAAGATAGGAGTTTCCTTAAAATATTTATTGTTGCAATGAACCCAAGATATCAAAAATAGAAAAACATGAGGCCAGTTTTGAAGAAGTTGCCCTCAGCCTTCCCCTCTGAAATAAATGGCCAGAGGGTGCCACATGGCATCAGCATTCAGTGACAGGCTTCTAAAAGTCCATAAAAATAATTAATTATCTACCAGCAACAGCCAAACCTCCACTCTTCTCATGTACTCTCAGCAGTTCTTTAAATAAATTTAAATCTCTTGGGATTGCTGTCACATCTTTCCTTCACAAACAAAAGAATGGGGGAACTAACCACAGAGCCTCAACTGGGTAAAAGGACACAACAGCTTCTCCCTTCTAAAAGCAGAAAGTTCCTCACAACTTCAGTATAAACTGCATTTAAAATAGAGATAATTAGAACATAAGAACAGCCATACTGGGTCAGACCAAAGGTCCATCTAGCCCAGTATCCTGTCTTTCAACAGTGGCCAAGGCCAGGTGTCCCAGAGGGAATGAACAGAACAGATAATCATCAAGACATCCCCTGTCGCCCATTCTCAACTTCTGGTAAACAGAGGCTAGGGACAACATCCCTGCTCATCCTGGCTAATAGCCATTGATAGACCTATCCTCCATGAACTTATCTAGTTCCTTCTTGAGCCCTGGTATTGTCTTGGCCTTCACAACATCCTCTGGCAAGGAGTTCCGCAGGTTGACTGTGCGTTGTGTGAAGAAATACTTCCTTTTGTTTGTTTTAAACCTGCTGCCTATTAATTTCATTTGGTGACCCCTAGTTCTTTTGTTATGAGAAGGAGTACATAACACTTCCTTATTTACTTTCTCCACACCAGTCATGATTTTATAGACCTGTATCATATCCCCCCTTAGTTGTCTCTTTTCCGAGCTGAAAAGTCTCAGTCTTATTAATCTTTCCTCAAATGGCAGCCGTTCCATACTCCTAATCATTTTTGTTGCCCTTTTCTGAACCTTTTCCAATTCCAATATATCTTTTTTGAGATGGGGCGACCACATCTGCACGCAGTATTCAAGATGTGGGCGGACCAGGGATTTATATAGAGGCAATATGATATTTTCTGTCTTATTAACTATCCCTTTCTTAATGAGTCGCAACATTCTGTTTACTTTTTTGACTGCCGCTACGCATTGAGTGGATGTTTTCGAGGAACTATCCACAATGACTGCAAGATCTCTTTCTTGAGTGGTAACAGCTAATTTAAATCCCATCATTTTATATGTATAGTTGGGATTATGTTTTCCAATGTGCATTATTTTGCATTTATCAACATTAAATTTCATCTGCCATTCAAGCTTATACCAAGTCTGTTTCCCCAAAGATGCTATTTTCCTCACATTTGGAAAAGATGTTAGAAGTGACCAGCTGGTCGTTTCTTTGGGAAATTGCAAGGTCAGACTTCTCCCACCAAATCCATCCAAATATGTTAGGACAACAGTCACACACACACACACACACACACACCATGGAGCTGAAGGTACTCAACGCCTGACGAGCAGGGGAGCTGAGATGCCAGGAGAAGAATCATGACTTCTTCTCCTCATTAGAATGTGATCTTCACTCTGTCTTATAAAATACATCTGATTCCAAACAGGTTGGCAACCCCTACCTTGCCTGCCCTGAGAAGCCCTCAGAGACTCCAAATCTCCTCATTTAGATCCCTGAGGCTCTACGCATAGGTAGCCAAAAAGCACTCATATTCAAGCTCTTCAACAAAATGTCTTACCCAGTTTGTCCATCTCTAGCTCCCAGGCCTTTCAGAATGGCTTTAAAGATGGCTCTCAATCTCAGTATTTCATTATTTCTCTTCTACAGAATTCATTTGATCAACTGACTCCATAACCTACTGAAAGGCCTTAAATACTAAGGGATAGAAAACATCTTTGTCTGCTCAAATTTGTCATTTTGTCCTGCTGTTCATTTTCTTACCTCTTTGAAAACAGCCCTCCTAGCATTGAATTTCTTCACTGAGGAAGTTATCGGATGGCGTAAATAGACGTCGTTCCATTGACTTCAATGGAGATGACATCAGTGGAGCTGCACAGATTTACACCAGCTGAGAATTTACCCCAGTGTTCATGGCTGAATGTCACCTAGCTCATATAAAGAAAAAGATTACTCCTCTCTCTTCTACTTTGTCTTCCCTGCTAATAGGCCTTGGCCACACACCCTATCAACCCTATGGTTATTCCAAGAGGTGAATATTATTCTTCCACCAGTGATGTCTGACTCAACAAAATTCCTAACTGTGTGTAATGAGGGCTCTGGTCTTAGGTCCAAATCTGTCATATGTGTAGGCTGCTGTCGGCTGTTTTGCCATCTCTTGAAATGCCTTGAATATTGAAAAATTTTATCTCTATTATGTGTTTTCAAACAGCACCTACATTAAGATCTTCTGCCTGACTTCTACAAGCAGTAGTTATGATGGAAGAGTTTTGAGGACAATAACATTTCAATAGGGTTCCTTTGCACGGAAAAAAATAGTTTTTGCCTAGAATCATAGAAATGTAGGGCTGGGAGGGATCTTGAGACGTCATCAAGTCCAGCCCCCTGAGGCAGGATCAAGTAAACCTAGACCATCCCCGATAGGTATTTGTTCAACCTTTTCTTAAAAGCCTCCAGTGATGGGGATTCCACAATCAACCTTGGAAGCCTAGTCCAGAGTTTAACCACCTTTATAGTTAGAAAATTTTCTCTAATATCTAACCTAAATCTCCCGTGCTAGAGATTAAGCCCATTACTACTTGCTCTACCTTCAATGGACATATAGAACAACTGAGCCTCATCCTCTTTATAACAGCCTTAAAGACTTATCTGGTCCCTTTCAGTCTTCTTTTCTCAAGACTAAACATGCCCAGTTTTTTTAACCTTTCCTCATAGGTCAGATCTTCTAAACTTTTTATCATTGTTGTTGCTCCCCTCTGGACTCTCTCCAATTTGTCCACACCTTTCCTAAAGCATCATGCCCAGAATTGGACACAGGACTCCAGATGAGACCTCACCAGTGCCACCTAGAGAGGGACAATTACCTTCCATGTCTTACATACAACACTCCTGTTAATACATCCCAGAATGATATTAGCATTATTTGCAACTTCATCATATTGTTGACTCATATTCAGTTTGTGATTCACTATAATCCTCAGATCCTTCGTGTGATTACATGAACTCAGATCCTCACCTGGTTTAAAGTACCATTGAAAGATCTTTCCAACCATAATTTTAACATCGTAACAGTGATATATGTAGTTGCCATTATATGCAAGGGCGGTGAGTTGTATGGGCCCCTGGTGCCTGGGCTCCAGCAATATTCAGGGCCTCAGGACCCGGCTCTACCAATGTTTGGGGCCGGGTCTCTCCCCCGGCCCTGCCTGCCCCCCTCCCGCACCTCTCCTGAGTCCTAGTGCCCCCCATCCACCAATGCCAGGGCAGGCTGCCCTTACCCTGCCCTTCTGCCTCGGACCCTTCCTTTTTCCAGCAGGACCCTCCACCAGCACAGGGCCCCCCCCCCCACCTTCAGTCACCGCTCCTGCCCTACACTGGGCAAGGAGCAGCCCCATCCCCCACCCCCAGTGAGGGGCAGCAGCAGGGAAGGAGGCACACATGTGATGGCAGCCCCACCCTCTGCCCCCCAGCACCCACCACAGGGGAGGCAAGGGGGCTTCCTGGACCTGAGAGGAGCATATGCAGTGACAGTGGTGCAGAGTGAGTGTGCTGCCGGGGAGGAGAAGGGGGGTCTCCCCCGGAGCTCGCTGCTGCCTGCGGGGAGAGGGCTGGGGGGAATCCTCCTCTCGGGCCCCAGCCCCGGGGCAGCCTGTGTGCACCCCAAACTCATCCCCAGCCCTGTCCCACCCCAGAGCCCACACCCCCAGCCAGAGCCCTCACCCCCCGCACCCCAGCCCTCTGCCCTCGCCCTGAGCCTCTCCAACACCCCAAACCCCTCATCCCCAGCCCCAGCCAAAGCCCTCATCCCCCCACACCCCAATCCCCTGCCCCAGCCCAGGGCCTGCACCCCAAACCTCCTCCTCCCACCCAAACTCCCTCCCAGAGCCTTAGGCAGGTGGGGGCGGAGTTTGGGGGGGGTTTCTGGGCACCACCAAAATTTCTACAAACCTGCCACCCCTAATTATATGTCAGTCATGTAAACAAGCAACACCAAACTGTACTAAGATTTTCTAACACATATAACTCAACAACATTAAAAAAGAGAAAATTATTTTCAGATTTCAACTCTTATGGCTGTCTTTTCCTGGGAGCAACCATTATAATGGAATAGATGGCCTCTAACATACACCTGCAATATTTTATCACTCACTGTGATATTCTAAATATCGTGTGTGATTGTCTTGCTGAGACATGAATGGGTTCACACATGGAAATGTAGGGGGTTGAATGTATAAAATGTCACACTCCATTTTCACGGATTTGGTTTTGGAAACCCTTTGAAATTTTGCTCAGATGAATGTTTATATCTCAGGCATACTGAGGATATTGCTTTCCAAGGAGAACCTCTCTTATACAAGATATATTGAACTGATCTAGCATATGTAATTTGTAAATAATGAGATGTAGTGACTAAAAAGAGGTTATTTTACACCGACTGTTGGATGGAATGGAGGGGCAAAGACGCACAGTATCCTGAATCTACAAGTGGTGAATTCACAGGTAATGAGATAAGTATTTGCTGGGGATGGGTGACAGTCCTTCAAATCCTGAAATTTCAACAAAATTACTTACTTCAAAAAAATGAGGAAAATTTTCCAAAATATTTTAAAGTATAATTTGTGTTTCCTTTTTATTTTTGACCATCTCTAGTATATCTTTACTACATCTGAAGTCAATTAAAAACATAATGTTAAAAAACAGTAATTAGCATGTTGCCATTGTAGAAGGCACAGGGATCAATTGTGATTCATTGGGAATTACTGCTGTGAAAATGTATGTTTCACGAGAGAACACAGAGGGGGAAATGCAACAGAGGGTCCTGTGGCACCTTTGAGACTAACAGAAGTATTGAGAGCATAAGCTTTCATGGGTAAGAACCTCACTTCTTCAGATGCAAGAGGGGGAAATGTTTTCAGTCCCTTTATCAGTCTTCACAGTCCCTGTGTCCCAGGTGAATCCTGAGCAAAGAGAAATTAATCTGCATCCAAAGGATTTACAATTTGTATTCAGATCCTCTCCCTCCAATGTGAGCAGCAAAAGGAAAGAAAGGAGCAGGGAAACCTTCTCAAATGGGCAAAAGGGGAAGGGTGGAAGTACCATAATGCTCCTTTTCTCTGAGCCCCAGCAGCTTCTCTATGCGAGCAACATACAGTTAGTTGGTTTTGGGGTTTTGTTTTGTTTTTTTTTGGAGGGGGGGGGGGAGAGGAAAAGGTCCATGTATAAACTGTGGTGGAGTCAGGAAAGAACTATTTGTGTAACATCTTGCCCTGAGAAAGTATCAATGGGAATTAAAACTGGCCCTGTCAGCATTCATCTTTATAGGTTCCTGGTCCATGCTTCAAAACCCCGTTGAAGAGTTGTGGCTAGACAGGCAAGGCCTGGCTTCTAAGAAATTCATGCTGTAGTAGGTGATAGGAGTCCCAGAGGATCGGCCCCATATCATCTGCTCTTGGCAACTTTCATTTTATCCTCTTCTTTGTTCAGAGGAAAGGGGAAAGATACGCAGAACATCAGTTAGTGAGCAAGAGGGAGGTGGCTGCTTACACACATGGGAAGAATTGCTTTATGAATTTGAATAGCATGTACTTTACTGGACGTATTGTTTTACTCACATCCTCCCCTGCAAAGTGAAATAAAATACTATGTAAATAGTTCATACATTACTATGTAGTTAGCCAAAATATAGCTCACAGTTCATGATCTATTTTTAGCTCTTGCATGCAGTATATTTTAATACATACAGCACAGTATATTCATATCCTGTTAACTATTTTTTTGATTTAAGGAGCAATGTCAAACTTAGATATGTGATGTTAGGTGTTCTGTAAGGAGGGAGGGAAGGAGCGAGGGAGAGAGCGAGAGATTATCCTATTAATTTGTAGATAACAAGAGTTTCTAATCTTTCAGGAACAAATAATCTTTGTCCTATGTCCATACTTGAGAATTTGGGGGCAGATTGTCAGCTGGTGTAAATCAACAAAACCACATTAAAGTCAATGGAGCCACGCTGATTTACATCAATGGAGGCTCATATCTTTTTATTTATTCTGACACATAAACAGACTATACCCCATTCAGTAAAAACATGACCAGCACACTTACGGATCTTATACCAGTTTGGTGTATAATGTTGCTTTACTAGCCCTTCTAGGCTGTACTCTTTGGGAGTGTGTTTGTCCCAATGTGGGCTGCATCATAACTTGCTTTGTTCTAGCTCAGTCCTTAGAATTCTTTGATTATTCTTTTCCTGTGTCTCCCTTCTGTCTGTCCTCTTCCTTTCTCTCCTGATCTGGCTGGTGTGGTTATTACTAGAAAACTCCTCCATTCTCTGATGGGAATTTGTATAATTGTCCAGATTCTTAACTCAGAGAATACCTAGTTGCCTAAACTAGGGTTACCATACTTAACAAATAAAAAAAGAGGTCCCTCCCCGGGGTCCTGGCCCCGCCCATTTCCCACCACATCCCCGCCCCAAACTCCGCCCCAACTCCACCCTAACTCCGCCCCCTCCCACTCCCAGCCACGCGGAAACGGCTGCCCGAGCGCTACCGGCTTCACGGTTTGCCGGGCAGCCCCTAGACCCTGCGCCCCTGGCCGGCGCTTCCCCAGCGCAGCTGGAGCCCGGGAGGGGAAGTGCCCAGCCGGGGCCGCAGGTCTGGGGGCTGCCCGGCAAACCGTGAAGCCGGTAGCGCTTGGGCTTCGGGCAGCCCCCTTGCCTCCGGACCCTGCGCCCCCTGCCAGGCACTTCCCCTCCCGGGCTCCGGCGGCGCAGGGTCCGGAGGTATGGGGGCTGCCCAAAGCCCGTAGCGCTCGGCTCTTAAACAGAGCCGAAGAGTCGGGGAGGAGCAGAGCCGCCGTGGCTGGAGGCTCTGCTCCTCCCCTGACTCTTCGGCTCTGTTTAAGAGCCGAGCTGCCCCAGCGCTACCGGCTTCGGGCAGCCCCCAGGCCTCCGGACCCTGCACCGCCGGAGCCCGAGAGGGGAAGTGCCCGGCCGGCGGCTGGGGTCCGGAGGCAAGGGCGCTGCCTGAAGCCCATAGCGCTCGGGCAGCTCGGCTCTTAAACAGAGCTGAAGAGTCAGGGGAGGAGCAGAGCCGCCGCAGGAGGGGAAGTGCCTGGTCGGCATTTTCCCGGACATGTTCGGCTTTTTGGCAATTCCCCCCGGACGGGGGTTTGAGTGCCGAAAAGCCGGACATGTTCGGGAAAAAACGGACGTATGATAACCCTACCTAAACCAGAGGATCAGATTCTGAGCTCAATTACATGTTATAAATCTGGAACAACTCCATCTGTTTCAGGGGAATTTATCTGGATTTACACTGGTGTCACAGAGATAAAAATCTGGCCCAGACTTTCTATTTCTTCACTCACTCTAGATTTCACCTCCCACACAACTCTGGCTGCCAATAATTTGACTAGCTCTGAAATATTGGAGACAGGACTTTTTCACAAAGAGTTACATTCCATATACTTTTGCAGCTATAGAACTTCAGCTGTCTATCCCTGGAAGCTTCTGTTTACAAAAGAAACTTCAAACTCCAACCCCAAATTCCATTCAACAATTTAAAGCTTTTGCTACAATTTCATTAGATTCTTGTTTTAATCAAGTGAAGCAAATTCTAAATACCTGAGAAGCTTTAAATCCAGCGGTGTTACTTGCTATGGGTCTGATTCTCACACTACTCTGATGTGCAGTACTCTCCCTTTAAGGCCCATTTACACTGCCAGAGCAATATAAAGTAGCCTGAGAGTAAATGAGGATCAGATCCTTTATGTTTATGATTTTCATTTAGTGTCTGTTAGCAATCCTCTTGTGTAGCAAAAAAATTCTCTTTGTTCAGGCATTAGACCAGCACATGCAGATGGGTGGGTGGTTTTTTTGCTAATGAAATTTTTAAAACAAGTGCTCCTAACTGTTCCTTCCTTTAAACTATAGCATTCTCTCAACAGACTGTGCAGCATTCAGAACACTGCATGATGGATGCATACAAAGGGTCTGATCTTGCAGTCCTCATTCAGGCAAAATTCCCTTTGAAGACAGTGGGAATTTTGCTGTAGTAATGGCTGCAGAGATCAGGCTAGCTGATATTACAGACCAGATTCTGCACTGAAATCAATGATGTTGCACAGAATGTAAGCCCCTGCTCCTGTTCCACCAAAGTCAACAGGACCTTAAATCAGCAGAGAATTTACCCCGGATAGTTTCCCTTGTCCTCCTCTTCTGAGTGAATAAAGCATCATCTTGCATATTATTGGCTCCTGTAAAATACAGTTCCTTATTCGTTTTTTCTTATGCTGTAGAATCTAGACATTTTGCAATTAATGAGAAATTAATGACTGCAATTTTTACTCAAAACAAGTGAGCTCTGTAGCCCTCTTTTGAGCCTAAATTATGAAATCTACTTCTGCAGATAAATTATCTAGAGCCAGATCAATCAGTGCGTTGGTATAATTCTTAGATTTTTGCCTCAGGGCACATAACTGACATTTTGTATATGTAAAGTACTGGAGTTTTTCATATGCCAAAGTTTAAACCACAGAACGAATCTTCTAGCAGATTACTATAGAAGCTGGTTGCAGACATTTAACATGGCCTATTATCTGTGCATGCCATATTAACTAAAAATTAAGCACAGGCTGCACTCCACAAGAAGCAAGTTGAGCAAACAATGGAACCCTTATATCTGAATTGCTTTTGGCCCTATCCAGTCCAAATGAATCTCTGCAGCTGTTGGCTCTCAGGAACTTCCACTAGTATCCAAAGCTGCACCAATGCAATGCTAATTCTAATTCTTGCTGCGTGGGGAGCTTTATGCATTCATGTACACCCACCCCATAACCAAGGGACGATCGAGGATACTGCTGTGCCTATTCATTGGGTATGGCTATTGGGCATTTGTAAATGATAAATTATGTGGTGTAAAGTCTGAGAAATGACAGATAGTCAGCTAGAAAATAATTTTAAAACTCCGGGGCTGCACATGATAGGGTATCCCTAACTGGAGGCTCTTTTAAGTAGGTTAGAAAGAGTGAAGAGAGAACATTAGGCAGCCTAAAGATTATCCCATTCATCCACCCTGAAAAAAAAAAGTGGACAAGAGAAACCCCCTCCTTCTTAGGACTCTAATAATCTTAGAGAGGTTTCCACACAAAGGCTTGGGAATGGGTTGCCTCTAGAAGGGAGTTGTTTTCGAACATCTTCAATCTCTATCTCACCTGCTTAATTGTAAATTCAGGATGCCGCTGCAGAAGCGCTACCACAAGTAGCAATGCTTATGCTGGTGCCATTGCTATGGAGAAACTGAGGGCGTGTCAACACTAGAAGTTTTGCCACTTTAAGTGGAAAAACCCAACTAGAGTGGATGAAATTATACTAGCATCTGAGGGCCCTGAGCTTAATGAAGGGTGTGTTTTGGTGGCTCCCACTGTGGGAGAGGGCAAAAAAGGACAGGATGGGCTGGGTCCCACAAGATTTCCAGTGCCCAGGACTTCCAGAGAAGGCTTGAGGTCTAGTGGGATTTGGCATTTGATTTGGAGCCATGATAAGAGCCAGGTGCTCAGGGCCACTTCCTGTTAGCTGATTTCCAGCAATCAGCCCACCATTCCTCCATTATCTAGGTCTCTGCAAGTGAGGTTAGTCACCACTTTGGGGCTGGGAAGAAATTTTTCCCCATACCACTAGACTGGCCATGGCTGGTTGGGTTTTTTCACCTTCCTCGCAGTCAAATCTAGGTGTTGGGTTTTGCTCAATGGGAGGACTGTAATTCTCCCCGTCCTGGAAGTCACAGTTTGGACCTATGTGAGAATCATTTAGTTGGTGGGTACCTGATACAGAAACTTGCTGATTTAGGCTCCAGACAGGGCCAGCTCCAGGCACCAGCTGAGCAAGCAGGTGCTTGGGGCGGCACATCAGGCTCTTCGGCGGCAATTCAGCAGAGGGTCCCTGTCCCTCTTGGAGGGAAGGACCTGCCGCCGAATTGCCGCCAAAGAAGAAAGTGGCGCGGTGGAGCTGCCACTGATCGCGGCTTTCCCCCCCACCCCCACCCCCCGCTTGGGGCAGCAAAAACCCTGGAGCTGGCCCTGGCTCCAGATCCAAAAAGGTAATATATGGGGTAAAATTAATATACTGGAAATGAATGTCCTTCCCAGAATTTGGTATGTTTTGAGAGGTCTCCCTATTTCTATTCCTCAAACTTATTTTAAGAAATTCAGTAATATTTTCAGAAGACTCCTTTGGGGCCCAGGTAAGAAAGCTAGACTCTGAACAAATTACAGCTCCCCCTATCTCTGGAAGGATTTCATTTTCCCAACTTAGAAAACTATCACATCTCCTTGTTAAGCCAGGCATCGATGTGGCTGTTAGATGTGACCTCACAGATCCCACCTTTGGTACAGATTGAACAAGAATTGGTGTACACTCACCCCCTTTCAGGCATTGTGGGATCAAATTATTATAGATTTGGTGCCTCCAGAGCTCCCACAATAACAGCTCTGAGGCGAGCTTGGTCAAACGTGGCTAGAAAGTTCTGCTTCCATCTATTCTTCCATGTAGAGGCAGTCCTATGGAGCAATCCCATTCTTAAAATCGGTGGCAAAACCTTGATGTGAGGGATTGGATGAAGAGAGGAATTATGACTGTGTCGCAGCTAAATGACAATGATAAATCTAAACCATTTGTAGATCTTCAGCAACAATTTGGCTTGTCCTGCTCCAGAGCATGGAAGTATCTCCAGTTATGAATGTATTTGGACCAGATGAATTGGAAGCTCCAGAACTTTTATTATTTTGAAAGAAACTTCCTGGATTTACTCCACCAGTGGTATCCTTTTATGATCTTCTGTCCCAAAAGCTCTGCCAGAGATCAATAATTTGAGAGTTGCTTGGAACAGAGATTTGGATAAACAGCTACATCCAACCCAATGGAATTCAGTTCAATAAATATCTAATGTTCAATAAGCAACTATAAACCTGAGACTACGACTTAGTCACTAGAAGACATTTTTTCAAATATACTGGTCCCCACATAGACTCACGATAATGAGCTTCATAAATGTTGACCGCTGTTGGAAATGTAACTCTTTTGGTACTACATTAGCTCATATGTTTTGGGAATGTCCCTGTATCACAAATTTTGGGTATAAGATGAGTCAAAGGACCAATTGGATATTGGAGTTGGAGCCCTCCCCCCTCAAGTTTCATTCTTGGTTATATTCCTTATACCTGGAGATTACCTGGTAACAAAGCAGCATGGTTCCAATGTGCAACTAAATAATTAATCCTGCAAAAATGGAAAAGTCACTCCCCACCATGGCTGACCTCGCAGCTAAAACAAACAAATGTATTGACTACAGAAGATAGATTTTATGTGATTATAAATGATAGGCAAAAAGTCAGAGTTAGTTACCAAAACAAAATAAAATGTAAGAACAGTCTAAACTCTTAACCCTATTAGACTGGCCAACATCTAGATTAAGCAGTTTTTCTCACCCCACTGGATATTATAGTCCTTAATATACAGGTTCATCCCTTAAACCAGGGCCAGTCTCCTCTGTTGGAGTCTTCAGTCTTCTGAGTGTCTTTGTTGCTTGCAGCATAGGTGGGGGCAAGAGAAAGGTGAAGCATGGGGCCCGTGTTCTGTTTTACACCCTTAGCCAATGTGCTTGGAAAACACAAGTCCAGGCATGTCTGGTGGGCATTGCTGAGTCCCCAGGCAAGGTTGAGCAATTCCCCTGGTGTGGCCTTACGCAGGTAAGTCATTGCATTGTAGCTCCCTTGCTGAACAATGGCTGGTGATGTCTTTTCAGCAGAACCCACCTCGGTGTTGGTTACCTCCCTTGTCACGGTCTCTGTAGAGCTAGTATCTGGGCGCCTCCCAAACCCACAGCATTTTTTAGTGAAAACCATACAACACAATTCTTATAATTTCATATGCATTGATGAAGTACATATTTAGATAGAAAAATGTATTTCAGCAGATCATAACCTTTCCCTGATACCTCACATGGCATGCTTTACATGCAATATCACAATTATATACAGATGAGGAATATGGGGGTTGCAAGATGCTCCCCCAAGGTATAGTATGGCACAGTAGCTTACTCCAGTTTGGGAACTGAAATAAACCATTCAGGCATAAGTGAATCTACACTAGGGCTTTTACCAGTATAACTATTTTGGCAAAAAAAAATTTAAAAAATAAAAACACGCTGCTAAGTAACTGACATAGTTAACTGTATGCAATGTTGTAGCCATGTTGGTCACAGGATATTAAAGAGACAAGGTGGGTCAGTTAATATCTGTTACTGGACCAACTTCTGTTGATGAGAGAGACAAGCTTTTGAGGTTACAGAGCTCTTCTTCAGGTCATTGGGTATACTAGTTATATAGTTATACTGGTAAAACTTAAGCAGATGACACTTTTGATTAATCACAAGTAAAATAACTCATGTAGACCATCATTAGGAGCCATGTATGTATTTAATATGTTTTCAAGATGACCTAAACAATGTGTGGTGTATTGTAGTCAGCCTGTTTGTTTTCATTACCTTGTTGTACGTAAGAAAGTGGTTTTAGATCATTTCAGTGCTCATTACGAGCATCTGAAATTCCAGTTGATTTAGTTTATTGACACTGATTATTTCAACACCTGCTTTAAATGTTTGTTTTCTTTGAGTGCTTTACTTTTTGTGGGCACCTCAGAGCAGGCATGTGCATAATACCTAATGCTCCTTCAACTCATTTATGATTTATTAAGTGACACAAATATCGGGGATTACATTTAATTTGTTGTATGTTTTTGTTCTTCAATTATAAATGTAAGAAGATTAAACAGAATGCACATTAATCTTCATTAAATATGTACTTTTCCATACATTAAAATGATTGCAGTGGTAGTTTGTTAATCAAAAACAGGATTAAATCACTGGACCTGATTCTCATTAACAAGAAGGTCCTTTTACTCCACTCTGGAAGTGTAAAGTAGGTGTAAAGTTACAGTTACACCTATTTTAAGAATGCTTTATACTGCTAGAGGGGTGTAAAGGGGTCTTAATGTACATAAGAATCAGCCTGTGATGTTTAGCATTGCCCAAGCTGATTCCCCCTAAAATTCAGCCCTTCGTCTACACTAATATTTTACACTTTCTTCCAATTTGGTCAAATAACTATACCAGATCTTTTACATCCTATTGATGCAATTTAGCAACTGAAGTTAAAGGGGTCGTAGATCTGGGCAGAATTTGGCCCTCCTCAATAAGCCAGAAGTAATATTTTAACCATTTATTATAAAAAGATTTCCCCCCCCGAAAGTCTTCCCTACCCCTCCTATTATTTAGCATGCTAGGATGCTTTGGGCACTTTTATACAGGAGCGATCTTTGCTTCCCATGGTTTAGAATGTAGTTTCATGGAAACTCTGCCATCAGCTATAGCAGTGCTAAGACCATTAACATAAGAGATTCCCACCCCATCCATCAGATTTCCATATTGTGGTCAAGTATTACAACAGTTGGTTGTTGCTTATATATAAATCAACAAAATATATAGTTTGGAAGGACAGGAGGATTTTTCTATTGTTTGAAGTTGGGATTCTGTTTATCGCTTGCTACAGCTATTACATAACTTCTCCCTTTAGTCTACAAACAAAAGGTCACTTAGAGGGTAGACTGAAGTGGTTGGCCCAATGTGAAGTAAACAAATGTGGCTCAGCCGTTTGAGCACAAAACTGTAGCTCTGTGAGGTTCCCTGACAATTCTTGTGAAAGCAGATCCTTGGCAATGTGTCACAGGAGCAACCTTCAGATAAATCCATAGTGAAAGCAGCTTATTTGAAGCCAGAGCTTAGGAAAATGTACTTTTGGAATCTCAGCCAAGATCTGCCACCCCACTATGCTTTGTTTCAAGATCTTCCAGTTGCAGTAACCAGGTTTTCTATTATTCGGGTCATTCTCCTCTCCCTATGCCCCCTTGGCCATAACTAGTGCCCCCTCTGACACTGGTTAGGGAAGGGTAGCACAATCCCTTTACCCGCCTTACAATCAGGCCATTACCTGCTTCAGACCCTGCTTCATCTGAAGTCATCGTTCAATTTCTCCTCAAGACACCAAGCAGTGACTGTCCCCAACTAATATCTATTATTGAATCTAATCCATCTACCAGTATCTAAGTACTGAGCTATGAGATTTGAGGTTGCCTTAACCAAAAACAAAACAGTCCAGGTAGCAGAAACAGCTTAAGCAGCTCGCCCAGATAGGGACGCCCCTTCCTCACAATGCCCTCACAGATCCAGAACTCTGGCAGAGGACACCACCTCTTAAGCCACTAGGACCCATTCTGTATCCCTTCTCCACCCAGCCATGTGGCCTTTGGGAAAGAAACTGCAGAAGCAGCGTAAGCTGGGACTGATGAACACTGACAATATATTCTATAGTTTTGACTGGACATTCTCTGCCCTGTGCTGATTGGCTGTTTGCTCCAACACCCCCCTCAAGTCCCTTCAACTCAGCCTTGTTCCACACCTGCCTCTTTGGTCTTCCTCCCCTCCCTCTTCTCACCTGTTCTGCGGCCTTTACCCATCTCCCTCCCCTTGTCTTGTCTTTCCTTTCAGCTAACAAAACAAAACAACAAAAGCAGATTTTACTGACAGAGCTAGAGCAAGAAAACAATAAAATATAAGGAGAGGTAGGAATAACACTCATCTAGTCAAATACTGTAGCATTCTGGGGCACATCCGCCTATTCTGAAATCATTATTGAAAACAAAGCTGTCACATTATAACCTGCATTTAAGGAGATTTGGAATAACTGTCATGGCAACACATTTTTTTCCATGAAAGAGTAAATCACGTAGCCTTAACTATAGCATTAGTGGCAATTAAAGCTATACACCTCCACCTTGATATAACGCTGTCCTCGGGAGCCAAAAAATTTTACTGCGTTATAGGCGAAACCGAGTTATATCCAACTTGCTTTAATCCACCAGCGTGCACAGCCCCGCCCCCCTGGAGCACTGCTTTACTGCGTTATATTCGAATTCGTGTTATATCGGGGTAGAGGTGTAGTAAGGGTTGAAAAATGTAACCACCATTATAAAACCCTATTCTCACTCACTCAAAAATGTCTCAGGAATTCTCCTTTTGGACTGAGACTTTCCATGCTTGAACACAGTCAGAACACGAACTTTATGATCTGAAACTTTGAGCAACATCTGTTCTGCTATTTTTCAATTAGATGAGTAACAAAATTATACATTTCCCATTGAGAGAGAGAGCTTTTTAAAAACCACATACATAGACTTCAAATTATTGCTGAATTCAGTTAGGGGTCAAATTTTCAGACACTAACATCCACTTCTGTGGATGCAAATCAAAGGCGCGATTTTGATAATATCTAAGCACTCTAAATTGTGGATGCAAATCAAGGACTTAAACCTCTGAATGGTGTAAACAAACTTGAGTACAAAATTGAGCCCACAGTTATTTGTGTCTGCAAAACTTAAATCCTTTTTTAAGTCCAGGCTGAAAATGTAACTCTAAAAATTCAAAGTTTGCATCTGCTACAACACAATGAGAAACAGACTTCTGATAAATTTGGAAGAGGGGCAGTTTAAATAGCAAGGTCATATTGATTTTAAAAAATTCTGTATGCAGAGGACACAAGGAAGGATACAATTCAAAATGTATGGAGTCCTACAACATGCAGGTGTGCAACTCTATAGTGCCTCAGTCAAGGCTTCATTTTTAAACTCTCATTGCTTCTGCCCTCTTTTCCAATGTCGTCATATTGACAGATGATTGATTGATATAGTGTAAGACTGCCAGACTTGTAATTTTTAATATTTATCTTAAATCCCCAATTCCCGGAGGCATGTGAATACATAAGAATTTCAGTGTTCATTGTTTAAAAAAGGAAGTTTCTAGCCCTCATGATTGCAGAGAAAAGCTTGAGAATGTAAGCTAAGTGCACCCTAAATGCTCAAAAACCAGAAGGCAAATAAAAAGAACTCCACATTTATTATTATTTTTAAATCACAGCATATTTTAAGACAATATCATGATTTTAGAGGGCCTGACTTGTAATTTTTGAATGTTTGGGATTGGCAGTGCTGCTTTCTTTTTCCCCTCTTAGAAACATGAAATGAAGTGCCAATATCTATATTTTAATGTTAAGGCCAAGTCTTGGCAGGTCACCAGTAAATCTACTGTCATACACACAACAACATAAAACAAGATATACTGCCAAACATGACTCTCTGTTCTGTGTTTGTACAGTGCCTGCCACAATGGAGTTCTGGTCCATGACTGGGAGTCCTAGGCATTTCCACAACACAAATAATAAAATAAATAATAATAATCCTGACATCACAAGGCACGATACTGCATGTCAGATTGGCTCAGTGCACTTCCAGGTGCTGTTTACTCCTGCTAACTTCAAGAGCAATGTGCTGTTAGAACCATCATGCTCTTGTTGTAGATGGAAACAAAGATGCTTTCTGGATTATGTGTCAGGCATATGCCTTCTTCCCTTTGATCAGATCCCTTGTGCACATCCTATTGCATTAGCAGAATACTTTTGTGCACCATGGCAGAATCCCATTTGAAGCCCTGCATCCCATGTACTGCTTTTGAATGAAGAAACTGTTTATATCCTTTGTCCTCCTTGGACATGTGCAGAAGCACAAGAAAATGCAAATAAGTTAAGGTATCAATAGCCACATTTACTTGGCTATATCACACAAACAAAGCAGTTTCAACTCCTGATTGGACTCAAATATAGACTATTATATACAATTTACATTGTCAATGGAAATTCAACTCTTGCAGGGGTTCCTGTATACAACTGTAATGTTCAATCCACATCAGTTTTTGTATTTCATAAGCAGAAATATAATTCTCAAAAATTGTCTGTGAAAACTAATGAACTTAGGCCAAAGAAGGTTGAGTTTGTCCCAGTGATATTGTATGAGAACTATAGCTCTTACTGGCAGATGACCAAGAAGACTGAATTTAGATTCCTGCTCCAAACTGAAATGTTTTCAGCAGTTTGTCCCTGTTATGGGGCAGGTATACCCTGTCACCCCTTGCAGCCGAGTCCAAATAACCATGCTTTTCCTCAGGGCAGTATGACCTAATGGTCAGAGTCAATAGGACTGCCCTTCAATGCAAGGCAGTAAGGCCCAGTGGCCCAAGTCAATGGGATTGCCCTTACAGGCAGGGCAGCGTGGCCTAACAGCCCGAGCCAATGGTGTGGCCTAACAGCCTAAGGGGGATGGGCCGCCCCCAAGAGGTGAGTTGCTGGCCGGGGTAGGGGACCCGGGTCCTCCCTACTCCACCAGGTCCTAGCCCAGGGCCCTATCACCAGTGAGTGTATCTGCCACTGGGTCAGCAGGGATTCGTCTGAAACACACTGACTGGGTTCCCAGTTCCACAACCAAAACAATGTCTAGTTTCCCTGTGCTGCTTCCTACCCTGTCTTCCTGTGCTGTAGTCCAAAGGTCCTCTGGATCTCTGGGGTCATTGATCAGTGAAACGCACAATGACTCCTTCCCCGCATGGGCTTCCGCAAGCAGCCAGGTATTCCCCAGGTCATGGCACACCTGGCCTCTGCTGTCTGCATCTCTGGCTGTTCCCAGGTGGGAGTCCACAACACACATCCTCGCTCCTCAGATGTCACCCCAGACTGAGCTGAGCTGCTCCCTTTTATACTGTGGTTTCAGCTGGAACATGCCTGGCAGGAGTGAGGGGGTGTGGCTTCCTCAGCCCGCAATATGGGGAGGTATACCCAATCTCAGTTCCTCACACAAAAAGACAGACATATTATCTTTAAAAGAAAGCTGTTTTTACAAAAAGAAATCAAGTTTCTAGACTGCGTTATCTTTTCACCTCTGCCCAGTAATTAAATGTTTACCCATAAATTAGGGGTGTTTCTCAAAACATCACAGTCACAACTGACCTTTAGGTCTTGAGCTGGCTCCAGTACAACAGGTTACTCCTGTTCCTCTTTAAATCAATGGGAAATTTGCTACTGATTCGAATGGGAGCAGATTTGGGCTATAAGTTACATACAGCTTGGTCCTGTGAAGTGCTAAGTCCCTCGATCCCAACTGAAGTCAATGGGAGCTCAGCCTCTCATAGGATCATGGCCAGTAAAGTGTTTCACAAAATATACCCACTACAATAGCTCAGCCTGCAATGCCAAGCTGACAATTGAGAGCACAGTGTAAGTGAAGCCTTCAGTATTGATTTAAAGAGTGAAAGAGCAGCAGCATCTCTGGCATCTTTGGACAGGGACTTTCAGGGAGAAGTTGCTAAATGTCTGAAGCAGCAGCTGCCCAGTCTGTGTAAATTTATGAACTGGCAGAACAAGCAGGCTGTTACCAGTGATCTCAGCTGGCACTTGTGAGGCTGGAAGGTGTGATCAGATCAGAGGGAGAGAGAAGGAGTTCATACCCAGATTCTGAAGGGCTTTATAAAGTCAGTGGAAGCACCTCAGACAGAATACTGAAACTGACCTGTAAGCAAAGCAGTAGGACTGTGTTCACTCACAGGGTGTGAGATGGAGGCACAGGAGCGGTAATTTGTACAAGATGAAGTATGTTAAATTTTGTAGACTGGAAGCTAGCACAGAGGGCTTTACAATAACATAAACCAGAAGAGACAAAGACAGAGATGCAGGTCAAGGACACACAATGACAATATTTCTAAGATGACTGAAGACAGATTTCACCACAGGAGAGAGATGTGATTCAAATGTCGAACCTAGATCCAACAGCTGCACTCTTAAACTAAAGCGGTGTAGGAAATAGTTCCCAAAAGATAGGATTGAGAAGGTGATTGCAGATCTCTGTAGATCCTCATGGTGTTGGTCATTCTGAGACGTAATAAACTGTAAGTTTCTAGATTCTCTAGTCCTTTTTGACACACTGCAGAGAGAGAAGAAATATGAGACCTAATTTTAAAATAAGCATGACATTTTGCCATGGTGACAGATAAATTTCCTAGGATGAAGCATGTATAGTAGGGGACTGAGAACAGAATCCTTAGAGCAGAGACAACAGATTTAATGGAATCATCACAGGACACAAACTGCTTGAGATCCATCAGAGGTGAACCAAGGAAGAGAACTTCTGCTCACACCAACAAAGGTCTCAAGGTGTTTGAGAATAATCAGCCAAGAGGCGTTGAAGAGCAGTTGACACAGTATTCAAAAGCAGCTGTCTCAGGACATTGCACAGGAAAGGCAATAAAGAATAGTAAGTTTTGCCAATGACCTATGCCATACAACCACATGGCCTAAAAGGAGCCAGATTTCCAGCCATACTTGAATTGAGTCATGCAAAATTCCTCCGGGGAATCGGGACTGAAGCACAGCTTCTCAGCACCCCACCCAGTTAGTTTCTGGCTCTTGTAGCCAGAAACAGGTCCTCAATGTTTACCCCAGTATAAACAATGCCCTCACTATAAGTATACTCTTCTTTCCTCTGAAGTCCTTGGGGAGTTTTGCCATCAAATCCAATAGCAGCAGGGCTGGGCCCCTTACACCTAAAGCAGTGTAAGGAAAACAGCTGCCTGCCATGTTTTATAGCAAGAATTAATGTTGTCATTAATTGCTGCAAGTGAAACTCAAGACTTGGCCACGAGAAACTCTTCCAGGTCACCGTTAAAGACTAACCATCATTTTAAAATAGATCATTACCTCTACGATTATTCCACTCCACCATGTCAAAAAATATTTAGATAAGTTCGATGTATTCAAGTCAGTAGGGCCTAAAGTATTTCATCCTAGGGTATTTCAGGAACTAACCGAAGCAATCTCCAAATAGTTAGTAATTATCTTCAAGAACTCATGGAGGATAGGTGAGATCCCAGAGGACTGAAGAAGAGCAAACATAGTACCTATCTTTAAAAAGGGAAACAAAGAGGACCTAAGGAATTATAGACCAGTGAGCCTAACTATGATACTGGAAAGATACTGGAACTAATTAGTTTGTAAGAACCTAGGAGGGTAGGGTTATAAGGAATAGCCAGCATGAATTTCTCATGAACAAATCATGTCAAACCAACCTAAATTCCTTCTTTGACAGGGTTACTGGCCTAGTAGATAGAGAGGAAGTAATGCATGTGATAGATCTTGATTTCAGTAAGGCTTTTAACATAGTTCCACATAACATTCTCATAAGCAAACTAGGGCAATGCAGTCTAGATAAAATTACTATAAGGTGAATGGCCATACTGGGCCAGACCAATGATCCGTCTAGACCAATATCCTGTCTTCTTACAGTGGCCAATGCCAGTTACTTCGGGGAAATGAACAGAACAG
The DNA here is from genome assembly GCF_027887155.1 of Malaclemys terrapin pileata. NCBI lineage: Eukaryota > Metazoa > Chordata > Testudines > Emydidae > Malaclemys > Malaclemys terrapin. The sequence goes on from NC_071510.1 coordinate 107,770,067, forward strand.
GCAGTCATCAAGTGATCCATCCCCTGTTGTCCACTCCCAGCTTCTGGCAGTCAGAGGCTAGGGAAGCCCAGAGCATGGGGTTGTGTCTCTGACCATCTCGGCTAGTAGCCATTAATGGGCCTGTCCTCCAGGAATTTATCTAATTCTTTTTTAAACCCAGTTATAATTTTGGCTTTCACAACATCGTCTGGCAACAAGTTCCACAGGTTGACTCTGCGTTGTGTGAAGAAGTTCTTCTTTTTGTTTGTTTTAAACCTGCTGCCTATTAATTTAATTGGGTGACCCCTGGTTCTTGTGTTATGTGGAGGGGTAAATAACATTTCCTTATTCACTTTCTCCACACCAGTCATGATTTTACAGACCTCTATCATATACCTTCTTAGTCGTCTCTTTTCCAAGCTGAAAAGTCCCAGTCTTTTTAATCTCCCCTCGCATGGAAGCTTTCACATACCATTAATCAATTTGCCCTGCTCTGTACTTTTTCCAAGTATATATCTTTTTAGATGGGGTGGCCAGAACTGCAGACAATATTCTAGGTGTGGGCGTACCATGGATTTATATATTTTCTGTCTTATTATCAATCCCTTTCCTAATGGTTCTTCACGTTATGTTAGCTCTTTTGACTACTTGGGAGGGTTGTAAATTGGGAGGGGTTGCAAGCACTTTGGAGGACAGGATTAGAATTCAAAATGACCTTGACAAATTGGAGAAGTGGTCATCTAAATGCAACAAGAAGAAATTCAATAAAGATAAGTGCAAAGTACCCCAGCAAGCTTCATTTTACTATTGCCTCATTTAGGAAGGAAAAATCAAATGCAGAGCTACAGAATGAGGAATAATTGGGTAGATGGTAATACTGCTGAAGCAGATCTGGGGTTATAATGGATCACAAATTGAATTTGAATCAACAATGTGATGAAGCTCTGGGGGTGCTTGGAAGGCAGGACTCTCTAGAGCCCCTTAGGCCCCACTGTCCATCATTTATTCTCTCTTCTATTCCAGTTGGCAACACTTGGAGGGTGGCTGAAACAAGGGCCAGTCTCTCAGACAGCCCCTGGATGTTTGGCTTCACTGGCTTAGTCTCTCAAAATCTATTGTCCCTTCATGCGGATTACCTCCTACAGATCTTCCTGGGGCATATTGCTTTTCTGACAGGCAGGGTGGCTCCAGAAATGGTGGGTTCCATGGCTGTCTTCTCCTCAGCTGGACTGCCTCTATTACCCTCAGTCTCTGGGTGGAGCAGCCTTCTTCTTGTTCACTGCCCCTTCCTGTAGTAAGTTAAGATTCCTCCTCCTCCAGGATGAACAAGCCTTGCAGTTTTGCTTTGTTAGCACAGAACAAGCCCAGAAGAGCTTGTTAGCCTCTTCCCACCCAGGATGAGGGTATGTTTCTTCACAGAGTGTATTAACAGGAATGTCATATATAAGACATGGGAGGTAATTGTTCCACTCTAATCAGCTCTTGTGAGGCATCATCTGGAGTACTGTGTCCAATTCTGGGCACCACACTTCAGGAAAGATGTGGACAAATTAGACAGAGTCCAGAGGAGAAGAACAACAATGATAAAAGGTTTGGAAAACCTGACCTGTGAGGAAAGGTTAAAAAAACTGGGCATGTTTAATCTAGATAAAAGAAAGCTGGGGGGGGGGGGGAACCTGATAACAGGTTTCAAATATGTTAAGGGCTGTTATAAAGAAGACAGTGATCAATTGTTTCCATGTCCGCTGAAGATAGGACAATTAGTAATGAGCTTAATCTCCAGCAAGGGAGATTTAGGTTAGTTATTAGGAAAAACTTTCAAAGTATAAAGGTAGTTAAACTCTGGAATAGGCTTCCTAGAGAAGTCGTGGAATCCCCATTACTGAAAGTTTTTAAAAACAAGTGGGACACACATCTGTCAGGGATGGTCAAGGTTACTTGGTCCTGCCAGAGCACAGGGGACTGGACTTGATGACATCTAAGGTCCCTTCCAGACCTACATTTCTATGATTCTATGTGTTTGGCTACAGCAAGCAAAATGTCGTGTGTGTTATATTTAAAGTTTCTTACAAATGATCAGGCTGAGTTAACTTTAAATCTCCTGGGAAAGCTGAAATAAATGTGATTTAATCCAAAGGCAGACGGATTTATCCCATGTGTTTTCCATTTTCTAATCAGCATAAGCTGCAGCAGATACATGGAGAGCAGACATAGATATGATGGTGATCTCATTTCAGCTTCAATTTTGATACAGTTTATTATCAAGACAGCAGCCACTGTTGGCAGGAGAAACTTTTGTTTCCTTTTCCAGGCAATCAGAAGCTGGCATCTATAGAAACCTTATAAGTGTGTGAAACCAGTTTTCACAGATGAGAATTTTGATCTCATAACTGTTGTATTTTCCTTTTAAGATGCCATCAGTTTAGCAGTAATTCATTAAAACCTGACATTCTTAAATATTTGCTACTGTGCTTGCTGTGTTCAATTAAAGGTTTTCCCAGGTGCCTTCTCCGTTTTTTCCTCAGTGTTAGTGAGTTAGGCCAGAGCCCACTTTTCTCCTCATGTTGGGTAGCCTAATAAACTGCTTAGCAAGAAGGGCAATTACCCAGGGCCCCACTGCACCGGGGGCCCCTCACGGCAGGACTCGGACTTCGGCTTCAGAAATGTTGCAGAAATCCAATGTGTGAGCAGGTAAGGGAGGCCGGTGGGGAGCACTCCTTAGTTTCTGCCCTGGGCCCCAGTGAGTCTAATGCCGGCCCTGGTGAAAAGCTGCTTCTGTCTTGCACGTGCTTGAAAACAATGTGTGTATGTTAGCTGGAGAAGGGAGAGTTTTCGTAGAGATGCAAGGTGAGTTCACATTAACTTGAGCAGGATTTGTAACAAATTCCCTGTGCACCTGCCTAACAATACACCTGTAGGTCTTCTTCATGATATATATTCAAAGCATAAAAAGGACAGATTCTGCCTCCCAGACTTGCATCATATAGGGTACGTCTACATTTGAGCTGGGAGATGTGATTCCCAGCTTGCATAGACATACCCACACTAACCCTGTCCAAGCTAGCCACACTGAAAATAGCAGGGTAGCCAGAGTAGCATGGGCAGAATGTGGCTCAACAGATCAATTTTTTCAAGCAACACTTTTTTAAAAAATTGGGAAAATAAAAATCACATTGTAAAATGGACCTGTCCCTGTATGTACTAGAAACTGGTATTTTATAGTGATTTTTTTATCATGTCCATTGAGAGAATGGAGATGGAAGAAAATGTTGTGCAGAAGATTTACCATTGCACTGGGGTTTTATTAATGGGTGTTATTTATTTTCTAATTGCTGCCAGTGAGCTAAAAGCTGTACAAATAAACAGGGGGGGAAGATCCTGCTCCACAGAGCTGAACATCTAGATCAGATACACATAAACCATACAGTATCAACACACAGGGTGTGAACTGAAGGTCATATTTCACACCTGTGTTTTAAAGTCAGGAAAGTTTGTCTGAGAAAGCCTTGGCTGGGATGATTTAGTTGGGGTTGGTCCTGCTTTGAGCAGGGGATTGGACTAGATGACCTCCTGAGGTCTCTTCCAACCCTAATATTCTATGATTCTATGACCATCATTGGCACAAATTACTATTCTGAATGAAGATGTTAGGTCAGCTATTTACAGCCTGCCATTCCAAATGGCCAGCATCACCTCACTCTGGCATTAGGACTTTGAATGAAGAGACACTCCCTAGACCAAATAGTTGAAACTTGTGTTGTAATGATTTGTAAAGACCCACTGATGCCTTGTGGAAAATTTAAAAAAAACATTCCTGCTTGAGGCAACTCTTCTCATTCTATATATTCACAGTCTATTATTGCTAACAGTAGCTACATGAAAAGCTTAGCTGTAGAGTTCATCTGCTTCTACTCTTGCTTATGCCTATCTGAGGTCTTAATACTCTATTTATTTGTGATGTCACAATTAATTGCTATGGAGATGATTATATTGCAAAGGAAGATTAAGGGCCAGATTCTGACCTCCGCTAAGTCTGCTTTTCACTGCTCCAGAAGCAAACAAAGTCAATAACTAGCTCCCCAGGGATTTACTTAGTGTAAGAAATCCCCATGACGTAGGGCCAGAATATCCACCTCCATGCCATTTCTCCCCTCCCACAGTTCCACAACCCCAGCAGTGTAGTGAGGGTGGTACCAGGTATATGACCAAGGAAAAAGGGTATGCTAGGAACATGCAATCCAGCTGGAAATGATCCAAAGGGCCAGAGGCAGCTAAGTATAAAATAGAGCAGTCTCAGGGCTGCTCTATTGTGCTCCAGTAACCTGCCCGGGATCAGGCCTACACAAAGGTAGCTTACAACCACCTTTGTACCATTTACAGCCACTGCGGGAGCAGCATTACCAGCATTCAGGAGCTGAACCTTAAGCTGCAGGTGTGGAATAAGCAATAGAAGCTTTAATTTACATAGAACCTTTGAAACAAAGCAGTGGGGAGGGTTAAAATTTACCTAGAATGGGGAGGGGAGGGGAAATGGGTCTGTGTTATTTGCTCTGTGTTGCAGCTCTATGATGTATCAAAGAATGTCTGAAATGGTTTTGTTTCTTTCCCCTGACTGTTTTTACATTAGAAATGTAATCATCTATAAGCCACTTGAAAAATAATAATTAATCTCTCAGATAGTACTTGTCATCCATAGATCTCAAAGCATTTTACAAAGGAATATTATTCCTTTACTAATTATATTAGCAGTAGCATTACAGTAGTGTCAAAAGGCCACACCAAGGCTGGAGTCTCATTGTGCTAGGCGCTGTACAAATACATAATAAGAGACAACCTCTGCCCCAAAGAACTTACAACCTTAACAAATAAACATCATTATCCTCATTTTACAGGAGTGAAACCTGATTCATTGAGATGGAAAGAGAGTTTAATTTTTCCTTTCGATTTGTTTTAATTAATACCCAGTCCACCTTGATTGCCCAACAAACACTTGGGAGAAAATGCAGTCCTTGTTAAAGATCAGTGCCATTTACAATTTTATTTCAAACATTTTTCTACTTGTCCCCCAAAATTTCTTGTTTTCATTTAAAAAAAAACAATATTTTGATTGCAAAAAATTGAAAGTCACAATTCACATTCTTGTAATTAAAACAAATTTACTCACAAATAGCCCAAATGTTATCATTGTAAGTTTTCATGCAATTTTTAAAAAGTTAACTAAAATTTACAAAACAATGTTAAAATACTCACATTTCAAGCATTTTGAAAATGGTTGTTGCTCCATTTTGTTTTCTTATTTCATTGTGTTCAGCCAAAAACACTGATTGCTGTAATTACAGCTGCTGTTTCTCAGTGGTTTGAGCATTGGCCTGCTAAACCCAGGGTTGTGAGTTCAATCCTTGAGGGGGCCACTTAGGGATCTAAGGCAAAATCAGTACTTAGTCCTGCTAGTGAAGGCAGGGGGCTGGACTTGATGACCTTTCAAGGTCCCTTTCATTTCTAGGAGATAGGATAGGACAAGGTGGCAGTAGAGTCTTTAGTGACTGCAAAGAAGTAATCACTATTTCAGCACACTTGAGGGAGTGCAGGAAAGTTGTTAACCATGCTGTCCTGAAGCTGGTCTGGAAGGCTTCATTAAGGGCAGACATTCCTGCATGTACACACATACCCCCTTACTTAGAAGCTGCAATGCTCTGTGAAAGAACCCTTTCATTCACCCAGGCTCTGAAGTAAGAGCCATGCCCTGGGACAGATTTTTAGGCCTTTGAATTTACTTTTGAGTTGTTTTGCCTGAATGGACCTAGCTGCCAGTAAAGGTAGTGATTGGATTAGCAAGTGTGTGAAGTCTGTGTAAAACGGCGTGGAAGAGGGAGAATAAAGAACATGGCAGTACAGAGGCACCCCAGGGTCAGCCAACTCATTTACATTTGGCGCCTGAACAGGGACTTGAACCTCCCCTCTGAGATGGGCCATGTAGGAAATCTTGTGATTAATGATACAGCAGCAACAGTTTGAGAAGGAGCAAAATCATCTGTTCCAGGAAGTCAGCTGCACATGCCAGAGGCCCAGCTGGCCAAACAGGAACAGAATCGGCAGTTCTAGGCCAAGATGTCCAGGCTGCTTGCGGAAGGTCTACTAAGCACACTGCTGAGGTTCTCCCAAGACCCACCCTAATCAAACCGACTAACTCTGAGGACCCCAAACCTTCCTGACAATGTTTGAGCATGTGGTGCCCACTGCCAGCTGGGAGAGGAGCTCCTGGACCACACAGTTCACCCCTTACCTGACCGAGAAGACTTAGGCTGCTTACAGAGAAAGCCCAGTCCTATTCCATCCGGAAGCTGCCATATTGGGTAGGTTTGGAGTCCCCCCAGAGCTCTATTGGAAGAAGTTTCACAAGGAACCATTCCCAAATGGGGGCTGCCCACAGGTCATCACCCAATGACTCTGAGATTTGGCCACGACTTGTGGGCTGATGCCAGAAATCAAGATTGTGGATGACCTCATGGATAGCATTGTTTTGGAATAGTATTTAAAAATTCTCCCTCTAGCACTACAAGCCTGGATCTGTTAGTTCCACCCAGCAACTATCACAGAGGCCACAGAGACAATGGAGAAGTTCCTCCCTCCATGGTAACTTGAGGGTCATGGGAGCCCGACAGGTTTTGGTGCCCCAGAACAAGAAGGCACCCACAGTATAGGGCCCTCTCGAGGGACAGAATCTCCTACCTCCCCAGGGATCTCAAGGGGCAGGTGTTCCAGGCTCCAAGGTGGGGCCCTTGTCAACCATTCAAAAGAGCTCAATTATATGTTATTGTTGTGGGGAGTTGGGACATGTGCAGTGAGTGTGATTACCTTGCGTGTCACTTCATCCAATAGGGTAAGACCTCAGACCTGCTAACGAGGGAGCCCATGAGACCCTTCCTAGTTCCCATCAAGATAAGACTACACTGGTTAAAGGTGTTAATGGCAGGGCCGGCTCCAGGCACCAGGCAACCAAGCACGTGCTTAGGGCGGCACCTGGTAAGGGGCGGCCAATCTTGGGGTGGCGGGGGGCAGTGCGGCATGGCACTTGGCGGGGGGGGGGGTTCTGGCAGTGCAGCGGGGGGGCGGGGCTGTTCGGCGCCGCAGCACTCGGCGGGGGTTTCGGCGGCGCACCACGGGGGGCGGGGGTATTCGGCAGCACAGCACTCTGCGGGGGGGCAAGGGGTGTTCAGCAGCACAGTGGGGGGGTGGGGGCTGTTCGGCGGTGCGGCGCTCGGCGGGGGGTGTTCAGCAGCGCGGCGGGAGGCAGGGGGTGTTCAGCAGCACGGGGGGCGGCGGTTGTTCGGCGGCGTGGCGCTCGGCGGGGGGCGTTTCGGCAGCGCAGCACTCGGTGGAGGGGGTGTTATGGCGGGGCGGCGCTTTTTTTTGCTGCTTGGGGCAGCAAAAAAGTTAGAGCCGGCCCTGGTTAATGGACTCTGGCTTTGGCCAAACACTCCTACACTGAGACTCCCATCCAAAGCCTCATACCTGATTGAATGGTCCAAACTTCCTTCACACCTGGGAAAAGATGTACTTACCCAAGTGCATCTATTATATTACAAGTAGCCATATCTCTGGAGGTGGGGGAGGTGTAGAAAAGCACTTTCTCTGGCCCATATTCCTAGGTCACAATTGGAAATACTTCCCCATGCTCCTGAACAGAAACTCTGTGCCCCTTCTGCTAGGCAATTCTCCAGGGCTTATTCAATCTTGGGCATGTGCGGGGGGCGGTGCACTCCCAAGATCAGGAGAAGGTCTGTCCCAAGAAGAAGACCCCCTGATCTCCCAGGGATCTTCTGTAAGGCTCCCGATCAACCTTCACCCATGAGTGAGATGGAGACCCTGTCCACCCATCCCCTACGCTTGAGTCTGATCAACTCAGCGTAGCTTTGCTGTATGCCAAATAAAAGAACCTGAGTGATGAAACCCCAAGTTGAACTGAATGTTTCAGATCCCAGAGAACTGGATAAAGTGTTCTCCCAGAACTGGACAAGGTGTTCTGGATAAGCTGAGTGGAAAAGTTCTCAGAGCAAATCCCAACAGATGTATTTTGGGAAGTAGCAGACTTTTGTCTGTCCTGCCCAGACTGAGGGATGAGGCTGGGCTCCCTTAATTCCCCTCCCCCTCAAACAATCCCATTCAAAAGGGTGGAGATTAACACTGTAAGCCCCGCTAGAGAAAAGTGTCTGGGGCCACAAATTTATTTTAGTACTAGTCAACTTTGCCACAAAGTACCCAGAGGCTGTTCTCTTGTGCAACACCTTCACTTCCACCCTCATATAGGAATTACTGAAGACCTTTTTCAGGGAAAGCCTCCCCTCAGATATTATCAGATCAGAGGACAAACTTTATATCCCAAGTGTTTCAACAGGTCTGGTCCCCTCTTAAAAGTACAACTGCTCCAGACTGTCCCTGCCAGCAGGTAGGGGATCTTGGGGGACAACTACTGCACTGATGGGGTGCAAAATAAACTTTATTAAGAAAATGCAAAAACAGGGAAAATTCAATAGTGAGGGGTATGGGGTTTGTTAAGGTAGACAATTGGGGAGGGGGTTCTTTTAGTAAATAGGATAGGGGGTTTCAATAGTGGGGTACAATACAGTGGGGTACAATATAGTTGGTAACCAATTAACACTGAAGTATAAATGTAACAGGTAGCTAACAATTTCTATGTAAAGAGTGTGTCACAGCAGCATATAACCAACTAACAGTATGGGTAAAATGTGTTAAATAACCAACAACTTTAGGTAAAAATGTGTCACAGTGGTGTAAATGTAAAACGTGAGGGATGTTAGAGAGAAAAAGGGGTAACCAATGGGGTTTTATGCTAGACTTCAGTAATACAATTGAGGTTTGGCAGCAGTGGGAACGGGGTGAGCACGTGGGGGAAGGGATTAAAAGAGAGAGAGAGAGAGAGAGAAAGTGGTAGAGAAGTGAGGTTGGGGGACAGGGGAAGAGGAGCCCGTGGTGGAAGAGACCAAAGGCAGAGGGAGATTTAAACTTAGGGATACACAGAGAGCAGACAGGCTGCAAGTTTAAACAGCAGAGAGAAAGAGAGAGAGAAAACAGACAGGCTGCAAGTTTAAACAGCAGAGAGACAATTATACAGAACACAGTAAAATCTTATCTATGATTTAACTTAACCAAGACTACACAAATTAGCAAGTAACAAAACACAATGCAACAATTCTTTAAGCCTAACTTACAGAGTACAATGCAAGCGATTTCCTAAACCTAACTTAACCACAGCTCTGCAAAATGAAATTACTACTTATCTAGGCTAAAAGCTAAATCTAACCTAATGGGTGCACCTTATACTAGGGGTAGTTCCAGAGGGCAGACTGGTGTGTGCCCAGGATACAGCTCCAGGGGGTGGGGAGGGGGATTAACTAGTGGTGGCTGCAGCAGTGGGGTGGCTGCAAGCTGGCAGCCCAGGATACAGTCCAGGAAGGCACAGCAGCAAAAGCACTGTGGAGCAAGAAACAGATTACAGATACAGACCAAGGAGTTAGCTTGGGTCTGCCTGCTAGGGGAAACAAAGCCAGCAGGTAAAACAAGGGGTGTGTGCAAGAGGTTTTTCCTTACCAATCCCCAAAGCAGCAGCAGGAACAGCAGTTTCAACATCAGAGGACACAGAGAGGACTCGATTCGCTTACAATAATCAGGAGATCTCCAGGCACAGATTCGTTGTTCGTGGGAGGGGAGTTTAAAAACAGGGGTATGCTCAAAAACAAACGAGAGCGGGGAGAGGGGCCCCCCCAAAGACCCCTAGCTGATCAGACCAGGTGGCAAAGCAAGGACCTTCTCCAGGGGTCTGATCAGAAAATGTCTGGTTTTAAAGGCAAATTCAGGCAGTTTCCCGCCAGTAACTTTGATTGGTTCCCCTTAATCCAGGGGAGGAGAGAAGGCAGGGAAAACTTGCAGGTAGGCACAGGACATGTCTGGGCAAGTTCTGAGTCACAGGTATGACTCATATGCTTAGCTATGTGGCCACTTTAGGTCTCGCATACCTGGGCAGAGCACCCAGAGCCGGGTTCGAACAAAGAAGCTAGACAAAGGAGCGAAAAGCCCCCCCACCCCCCCACCCCTGAGCAGAGCAATGGCTCCAGTCAGTCTGCACAAGCCATTTCCATGAGCAGGGCCAGGCTGTGACTTTGGTCAGTTCCATGGCCGGGGGGGGGGGGGGGCACTCAGCACAAACAGAACAGCAGGGGGACAGCTGTAACAGACACAGACCTTGATCTAGCATTCTCTGACCAACAGCCTAGTAAAATAATTTCATGAAACCCTTAAGTCAATTCTGAGTAGTTCGTTAGGACAGAAGCCAGAGACTGGGATCAGTTGCTGTTGTACCTTTTATTTGTGGTATGAGAAGTACCGCAGGTGTCTACTGGCTTCTCCCCCTTTGAACTTCTCTAGGGAAGACAACTCTGGGGAATTGAGAAGTCCCTGGGATAATCTGGTGGTCCATGTGCCTAAACTGGATGGGACCATTTGATTCTGCATGGACTTGCACCAAATCAACACAAACAAGTTAATGACCTGCTCAATTAGCTCAGCCAAGCCTGATACATCTCCATGTTAGACTTAACTAAGGGCTGTTGGCATATCCTGCTGTCCCCTGATCACCATGACAAGACAGCCTTCTCAACATCATAGGCCATTTCTAGTTCGTTAATATGCCCCTTGGTTTACAAAAAGCCCTGGCCACCTTTCAAAGACTAATGGACCAGGTATGGTCGTATCAACCTTACATGGCAGCCTATCTGAATATTGTGGTAGTCTTTAGTTGGGGCTGGCCAACCCACATCAGGGACTTAGCTGCAGTCCTTCAAGCCCTAAGGGACACCATTTTACCACAAGCCCAAAGAAATGAATATTAGGCAAGTAGGAGACCACATACTTAGGGTATGTGATGGGGAAAGGCATAGTGGAAGCCCTAGCCAACACAGCCATTCTGAAACAAAAAAAAAATTTGGGCATTTCTTGGGCTGGCAGGATTTTATAGGTGATTAATACTTGAGTTTGCTTCTCTAATGGTTCCCCTTACCTATTCCATGAAAATAACAGTTCCTCAGTTCTGTTCCTCTCCATTGTGATAAGATGTTCCAAGAAATTAAAAGCATTCCCTGTAACAAACCAGTACTGTGTAGCCCTGATTTTTTCACAAGAATTTATTTCACACACAGACACCTCAGACCAGGCCCTGGGAGCCATACTGTCCCAGAAGTTCCATTGTCAGGAACCTCCTATTCTGCATATGGGCAGGAAACCCATGACCATGAAACCTGGTATTTGGTCCTCGAGAGGGAGTGCCTAGCAATACATTGGGCAGTGAAAGCCCTGTGCTATTATTTGTTTGGGGCCACACAGTGCTCTGATGGCTCCAGATAATGAAAGATGCAAATGCCTGGGTTACCTGTTGGTACCTCACCTTACAGCTCTTTCATTTCTCATAGAGCATTATCCTGACCACCAGGACCACCAGAATGCAGACTTTCTGTCCAAGGTGGATGAAGATGGCGAGCCATTCAATGAGTGCCCAACATGCCCACTCAAAAGAACAAGAGGGATGTGAGAGAGCAAAGGGAGTGAGGGAGCTGCCTGCAGGAGACTCAATGACTGGAGCAGGCTTGCTAAATGAGCCAACCAGAAGCACCTGGTGCGAGGAGGGAACTTCAAGCTGCAGGTTCTTTATAAGAGAGTGGAAGCAGTTCTTGGGGAGAAGGTGACTCTGGGAAATCTGCAATGGAGTCAGCTCTGAGCAGGGAAGTGGCACGCTTTACTTTTGAGTTTGTTTTGTCTGACTAGACCCAGCCCCAAATAAAGGTGATGATTGGATGAGCAAGTGTGTGGAATCTGTGTCAAAGGGCCTGGAAGAGGGAGAATAAAAAACATGGCAGGGCAGAGGGCCCTCAGCCACGAAGGGGACCACAGGCAGCAGCCAACTCATTTACAGGACCCCATTGTTCTAGGTGCTGTACACACAACAACGAGACGATCCCTGACCCAAAGAGCTGACAATCTAAGGATAAGACAAGAGACAACAGGTGATTGCAACAAACATGAATCATAGAATATCAGGGTTGGAAGGGACCTCAGGAGGTCATCTAGTCCAACCCCCTGCTCAAAGCAGGACCAATTCCCAACTAAAACATCCCAGCCAGGGCTTTGTCAAGCCAGGCCTTTAAAACCTCCAAGGAAGGAGACTCCACCACCTCCCTAGGTAACGCATTCCAGTGCTTCACCACCCTCCTAGTGAAATAGTGTTTCCTAATATCCAACCTAGACCTCCCCCACTGCAACTTGAGACCATTGCTCCTTGTTCTGTCATCTGCCACCACTGAGACCAGCCGAGCTCCATCCTCTTTGGAACCCCCCTTCAGGTAGTTGAAGGCTGCTATCAAATCCCCCCTCATTCTTCTCTTCTGGAGACTAAACAATCCCAGTTCCCTCAGCCTCTCCTCAAAAGTCATGTGCTCCAGACCCCTAATCATTTTTGTTGCCCTCCGCTGGACTCTTTCCAATTTTTCCACATCCTTCTTGTAGTGTGGGGCCCAAAACTGGACACAGTACTCCAGATGAGGCTTCACCAATGTTGAATAAAGGGGAACGATCACGTTCCTCGATCTACTGGCAATGCCCCTACTTATACAGCCCAAAATGCCGTTAGCCTTCTTGGCAACAAGAGCACACTGTTGACTCAAATCCAGCTTCTCGTCCACTGTGACCTCTAGGTCCTTTTCTGCAGAACTGCTACCTAGCCATTCGGTTCCTTGTCTGTAGCAGTTCATGGGATTCTTCCGTCCTAAGCGCAGGACTCTGCACTTGTCCTTGTTGAACCGCATCAGGTTTTTTTTGACCCAATCCTCTAATTTGTCTAGGTCCCTCTGTATCCGATCCCTACCCTCTAGTGTATCTACCACGCCTCCTAGTTTAGTGTCATCTGCAAACTTGCTGAGAGTGCAGTCCACGCCATCTTCCAGATCATTAATAAAGATATTAAACAAAACCAGCCCCAAGACCAACCCTTGGGGCACTCTGCTTGAAACCGGCTGCCAACTAGACATGGAGCCATTGATCACTACCCGTTGAGCCCGACGATCTAGCCAGCTTTCTCTCCACCTTACAGTCCATTCATCCAGCCCATACTTCTTTAACTTACTGGCAAGAATACTGTGGGAGACCGTATCAAAAGCTTTGCTAAAGTCAAGGAATAACACATTCACTGCTTTCCCCTCATCCACAGAGCCAGTTATCTCATCATAGAAGGCAATTAGGTTAGTCAGGCATGACTTCCCCTTGGTGAATCCATGCTGACTGTTCCTGATCACTTTCCTCTCCTCTAAGTGTTTCATAATTGATTCCTTGAGGACCTGCTCCATGATTTTTCCAGGGACTGAGGTGAGGCTGACTGGCCTGTAGTTCCCCGGATCCTCCTTCTTACCTTTTTTAAAGATGGGCACTACATTAGCTTTTTTCCAGTCATCCGGGACCTCCCCCGGGGGTAACACAAGGAACAATTAGACAATACTGATCAGCATGATAGGCAACTGGTGTGCTGAGACCACTGATGGACCATTGTCCATTTTTTTGTAGGCAACATGGCAGAGGAGGGTTTTAAGGAGAAATTTGAAGGAATAAATTAAGTGGCTCTGTGGATGTTTATCAGTTGCAGCTGATCACTGTAACCAAGAATTCAAAAGCTGATTCCCAAAAGCTACAAAATACATTTATGGTTTTGTATATGTACAGATTTTTAAGGACAGTTAAGCATGTATATATCAAATATGTTAACATACCTGCACAAGGAGCATTTGTGATTTGTTTTAAATGTCATAACTCACTCCCTCTCCATCTTCAGAAGAGAAACACAATGCCAGAAAATGTAGTGCTGTGTGAGGCTCAAATCATGGTATAGCTAAGGGTGCCTCGAGAAGCAGTTTTGTTACCATGAGAATTTACCACACCCAGCAGTCACTTTATAAGGACATAGCTGTGGTGATAACCATGACTTGGTGAAGACATGGCAGGATTTTAGCAGTGAAGGCTGGTCCTGAACTTGGTAACATATATTGGAATTTGTAAAACTTTAAAATTTTCCGTAGAAGGTAACATTGTATACAGCCAATGAAAAAGAAGAGTTCCACTAAGGTGTCAAGAAGAGAGATGCTCAATCATCAAGGAACGCAGATTTCCATTAGCAGTGGAGGTTTTGAAGAAAAATGGGAAAACAACGTGGCAATTTCTGACATCTTAATACGAAGTTGTCATGGGGTGCATCGATCCCATGTGGGCCTGGCAACCAAGGCAGGAACTGCTGGCCAATGCTGATTGGCAACCTCACAGCAGCTGGGATGATAAAAGAGCTGAGAAGCAGACGGGTGGGGCAGTTGCCAGAGGAGCAAGCGAGCAAGAAAAAGAAGGTGTTACCAGCAAGCTAGTGAGAAGCTGCTCCGGAGACAACAACCCAAAGAAGAGATGATGAGGGGCCCCAGGCTGCAGAATCCTACAGAACCAAGGGAGGTAGGAAGGAGAATTGCCGACGGCAGATTCTGCCTGTCTGGGTTAAGGGCCCTGAGCTGGAACCTAGTGGAGTGGATGTACCTAGGTTCCCCTACCTACCCTTTAACAGAGACTTACGGGGGTTCCAGGACCCTTGAGGACAAGGACCAGATAATCCCTGCCAAGCATAAGGGGAAGTCCTTACACCAGTGGGAAAGAAAATTAACGTCCTTTCCTCCAGAATAGGACTGTAGAGACTCAGACAAGAAGGGCGGACTGACTGCTCTGCCGACCTAAGCAGACTCTGCACAATGCCCTGTCTGACCAAAGGGGAGTGCTGACACACTGAGGCACCAGCCCACGGGAGTCGTTAAATGGCTAACAGGCAGTGCTGTGAGTAACAAATGATATTGTTGGCTCTGTTTGCGTCTTTCAACTAAAAACATCATGTGGCCTAATGAAGGTTACTGTGACTGGAAAAATCTGTCACAAAGCATGTCAACACACAACTCATCACAAGAGTACATAAAAAGTGATTTTTCCTTGAAACACTTAGAGCAGGAAAGCACTCATACAGACATATGAGCGAAGGTACCTTGATCTTAGAGCACGACGAGAAAATCAAGAAGAACACAGGGATTTTGAAGTGACTAATTGATATTTCAGTTGTTTTAATCTCATCAAGACCTTACATTCCATGGCCACTGTGAGACGGAGGAATCTGTCAACCAGGGTGATTTCAGGGAACTTTTGATTTTCTTTGGATCACAAGGGGTTGAAGATTTATAGAATGGAAAAAATGGGTGCATTTTTCTGCCAGTCCAAAACAATTCAAAACAAATTGATCAAATATGTGGCTGAAGAAATAACTTCCTACATTGACCATGAGAGTGTAGAATGCAGCTTTTTCACTTGTAAGGTAAACAGAGCAACTGATATTTCTCACTAAGGCCAGCTTTCACTAGTGTTATGCTACATGGACAAGAAGAGGCAAACACAGGAGAAGTTCATGGGTTTTAAAGATGTTAGCACAGATCAAAAGGCAGTTGCTTTGAAGCAGGTTGTGGATTCAGTTATAAGAAAATACGACGACAAAAGAAAACGTGTGTCTTAGTTGTATGGCTGTGCTTCAGTGATGGCACGTGAGTTGGGAGGTCTGCAAGCCCTAATTTAAAAAGAGTCTCCTCAAGTTCTGTTTGTGCACTGTTTTGTCACAGACTAAATCTAGTTCTCCAACAAGGGGCACGGTGCATTAAAGAAATGTGTGGCCTTTTTTTTCAGCCTTGCAAGTCTTCTCACATTTTTTACACACTCAAGCAAATGCAGTGAACTGCTGGAATGAACTATGGGCTGAAGGAAACAATCTCTGTGTGATCTGTTTAAAGAAGAGCAGTTCAAAGAGGTGTTTACTTCTGCAGCCACTCCCCTCACTGACTCACCTTCGCCTCCAGAAGACCATAGGCTGGGCTTGGAAATGGAAGACAGATCCTCCTGAAGATGGGCAAAAAATGTATTTACAACTATACAATAAAATAATTGACAATATCATTGAGCATTTTTTCTCTGAGGTTTGCAGCCATAAAGGCTCTCCACTTTCTTGAGCTGTCTTATTCAAGATTTCCAGCTTTCAGCAAGCAGTTCCCCATAGAAGTCTTTTCCTCGCTCTCCAACTCTCATGGCAGCTACTTTGATTTAGGTCATCTCAAGAACAAGTTTAGTGCATCGACAAAGACAAGCCGTCTCAGAACCATTCTTTTAGCAACATGCTGCACTTAATCAATGAAACTGGACTCTGCCAGCAACAACAGTAAGTGTGGAAAGAAACTTTTCTTGCCTTAAACACATCAGGACATACTTGATCAGGATCATCTCAATGTGCCAGCCACAACTTCCACTGAAAAAGAACTGTGGTCTTCCCTGGAAAAGCAACTGACCTAGTATAATGATATTATTGCAGGCTTTGCTTCAAAGACAGAAGGATTGATTGATCTTCACTATAAATAAGGTGAGCTTACATCTCTTTTAATGGATATATATATACCATTCAATTTCTTGACATTAGCAAGACAAGGAATGTACTTGTAGCTATATCAGTCCCAGAATATTAGAGACTGGCACTGCTACAACTACACTGCATACAATGTCTTGACAGGACATGACAAACCGCCTTGTTTGTTTTGAATTAATAATTTTGTGATATAGTTTGTGTCTTTATAGTGAATATTCCACTAAATAATATGTGATTTTGAGGTTCGGATTTCCCAGTTGATTCATAGGTGTAGTTTGACATCCCCCTCAAACTACTCCCCTGAATTGATTACACAAACTTTTATTTTAGCAATTTTGTAATTTTTGTGTTTAAAAGCTGATGTTGCTTTTTGCATTTGAATTGATGGGAGTATAGTTACATAGCAACTGCAGTCTATTATTTGAATGCATGAAAATGCTCTAAGCAGAAGCATATGAAATTTCTTGAACAATGTCAATTTACATTTAGGACCTTAGCATAAGCTGGTCTGATAGTTAAATTAATATGTAAATGTCTGACTTTTTTGTTTGTTTACTTTGGAATTACTCCTCTTCTTCTTCTTTCTCTCTAACCAGATTAATTAATTTGGATTATTTTCCATGTATTAAAAACAGTCATATAATAGTTATTAAATAATACATTGGACAGGTGGTGAAAATAACTAGTTTGTGATTTGTGCTTCATCTGCCAGAAAAGTCACAAACTGCCACTGATGTTTATGGGTAACTCTTCCCATGCATTGTGGGGGGGCCAGGAACATGAGAGACAGCATAACGGGGCTTGTTTGAAAATGTAACAAGTAGCAATGAAGGCTGGTGTCCTTAACTGAGCACAGACAGGAGTCAGGATCTGAGCAGCTTTTGGGAGATTATAGGTAGGGCAGGATTAGAGTATGAAGGTCCTTAATAGTGAAGACAAGAAGTTTAATGCAATGGAGAAGTGAAAGCTAGTGGAGGAATGCACAGAGAGGGGTGACAGGCTCAAAATGACAAGCCAGGGAAGCAATCTTTGCAGCAGCATTTTGAATGGATATAAGTGGGACCTGGGCTTTGTCA